>NW_005841924.1:436707-438620 GCF_000455745.1 Alligator sinensis
AGAGAGCTTTTTAACACATACTTAATCTTCCATATGAAACCAAGCAAATTCTGAAGAAAATAATGAACAAACAAAAATATCTGCAGGCACAGGTAACACTCTAATACAAACACAAAACGCTGTCAACCTAGAACCTAAGAAGTAGCCTAGCCATAGCATCTATTATCAAGTCTTGGAGCTCAGCAGTGGTTCTGTTAGCTTCCTTATACCACCACTCTGGAATCAATATTCAATAACATGGATATGATAATGATATGACTTGCAATAGGAAAGCTGTTCTATTAGCCTCTTACAGAAGAGAGCAATGTCCCCAAGGACTGATCGTTCCCAGTTGTAAGCCTGGTGCCTTGAAGTCTAGGAGAATACAACAATTCTACACTCTGGGCATAACCCATTAAAACAAATTTTATGGCACTAGACTACCTCAAATGTCATAAATTCTATGGTGCACCTCCTAGCATTCTTCTGCCTTTCTAAGAACAGCCATATATTTTACAATATGGCACTTCTTTCCTTCCTCCTGCAAAATCTAACAAAAAATGTGCTGCTCTTCAAAGCAGCTACATGTTAACACTTAACCCAGCTAAAACATGCCAAAAGGGTGGCATTGTGAACGACAGCATCACAAAGAAAAGGTTGTTCTCAGGAGAACAGGATTAACTATACATATGTATATTTTACATGCATTCATATACATTCACAACACACACAATACATACACACATACATACACAGAAACACTTACAAAAACATCGTTTTGTTCTACCATCATCTCAAGGGTGGAACATCAACCATCTAAGGTTTTACCATCATCAAGACAGACAGCATAGGGTGCAACAAGTACAATAAATAGACCAGCTAAACTGTAATTGTCAGCCACATACAAATAAATGGCAACAGCAATGGCAATTTAGCAAAATACACACACACACATCTATAAATCTCTACAGATCCACAGAGATAGATCTAGCTATATGTAGATAGAAACCTGTGTGTGTGGATGGATAGATCAATCTAGATCAATCTACATGATTTTTTTTTTTAAGCAGTAAAACCAAGTTCCCCCACTTAAATCTTCAACGCACACTGCAGAATCTTAGCTGGATCCTTGTTGAGAAAATCAGGTAGAGCAACACCAAGCGCTCCCTTCCCAACATGCCGCTCGATATCACTTCCAGCCTCTTGCTGAGTTGCAGCCTAATCTTGACTGCGCACACTGCTATCTGCAGCAACCTTGTGTAGGTGCAGTCCCAATCGCTCTGTCACACACGCACACCCCTCCCACCCCCCAAACTTGAAGCCACCATGACTCAAGCTATCACGTGGTGGACTTAGAATAAGGGCACTGTTGCCAGGTGCAATGGACACACAGTTTGTTTGCTTGGCAAACTGACATGAGTGCTACTGCCGGCAGACCAGAAGGCTGTGCTCCTCCTCCTTCATCCCCACCAGTGCTGTCACCCTGTCTCCTCACCTGAGTGGGCAGCAGAAGTTCCCCTTCCTCAGCTTGCCACAGCTCCACCACGTTGGGGATGGGGTCGATAGCTACATGAACCAAACAAAAACCACACAGGCTGGAGTAACAAAGCACATTTGAAACGGGCGGGGAGGAGGGAGAGGGCTGTATTAGCCTGAGGATTAAACAAGCCTGACATAAAGAGGCATTCCTTTTCACTGCCGCTGTGGTCCCAATGGCAAAAATAAAACAGACGGATCATAAAGTTTCCATGGGAAAAATGCAGCGGGGAAAGCGGGTGACATCTGAAAGCGGGCATGCAAACCTGGCAGGTGAAGGTGCCTTCAGGAGCCAATTTCCAGCAGTGGCGAAAGCTCGTCGTGGGTCTGGCTCAGAAAGGGCTGGGAGGTCAATGCCTGCCCCGCAGGGGGGGCCCTGGCACTGCAGTGGAGGCAGG
>NW_005841924.1:438985-441964 GCF_000455745.1 Alligator sinensis
GAGCGCCGACAATGAGCGCGCAGCAGCCTCCCCCGGCTCCGCCCGCCGTGCTGCATATGGCCCGGGCGCCCGCCCGCCCGCGGCCCCGCCAGCGCCGGGCATTGTCCGCGGCCGAGGGAATGAATGATCGCCCCGCTCCCCCCGCCCGAGTGCGGCCTGAGCGCCTCCCGCAGCACGTTGGCCCTGCGCACGGCCATGTACACGCACGTGTGCGCACACACGCGCGCTCTGCTGAGTCTGCGGTACAAACGTGTGTGTGTGTGTGTGTGTGTTCATACACACGCGTGATACATACTGCTTAGTCTATGTGGTGCAAATGGTGTGTGTGTGTGTGTGTGTGTGTGTGTGTGTGTATAAGATGCGTTTGCACCACAGACTAACCAGTGTGTATACATGCATATGGATATCCATATCTAGATAACGTGTGTGTATATTCTCTAGATATCTAGATACATAGACTTCTATGTCTAGACATAGCTACACATATCTAGACATCCAGATAGATCTAGACACAGGCAACTGGTACAGGGGGCACGTGCCCACACCCTGGCACAGCTCAGGACAAGGCAAATTTTTGGTGCATGGGCTGGAAATGTGTTTGGGGAGGGGGGGACACTAAGCCACAGCACAGAAGTATAGGAGTAGATATAGGGCTTTTGGTCCACCCACAAATCGTTCCCCCCCCCCCCCCCCCCCCCCGCGGCCGACCCCACCCCCCCGACTCAGGAGGCACCAGTCACCCCTGCATCTAGACATCTACATCAATATACATATATATATCCATCCCTCCTTTTTATAAATATATCCCTACATATATGTACACACGTATCCATATATACAGGGTTCAAATTATAGGGAGCTCAGGGAGGCTGAGCTCCCCTGTAGGAAACAAGAAACCCCCTGAAGGCCAGTCAGACCCCGGCCAGCCCCTCACCTTTCTAAGCAGTCCAGGCACTGGCTCCTGGCTGCCACTGCTGCAGATCCCAAGAGTCAAAGTGTAATTTGAACCCTGCATATATATCTATAGCTATCTATATAGATATCTCCCTATATATATGTAGACACACATCCATCTAAATATATATGGACATATATATAGATGGAGTCTACATATATATAGGAAGATATGTATATGGATGTGTGTATATAGATATATATTTGTATGTATGTATACGCACATACACACTGTGTGTGTATATATGTATATATGTGTGTGTGTGTGTGTGTGGTACATGGATATATGTACACATGTATGCATGTGTGTGCATGTATATATAGATGTGTGTGTATACGTACACTCACACGCACACACTGCTACAAAAAAAAATGATGGACACGAGGGCATTTGTATTCCAGATGATGGAACATTCGAGCAACATGGAACATGCGAGTCTCGCACGTGAGCACCTACATGCCACTTACACATTGAGACTACAAACAACATGCTGGCGGTCAGGGAGTAGGGAGGAGGGTGCAAGCAATGCCATTAGGAAGTGACAAATTCAATACTAAGTCATCCCCCCTATTTCCTTTGGTATCTATTTGCTTGAATAAAAAGCCCAATATGCAGAGAAAATATTAATAGCATGGTGGTTAAAACACACAGGGCTTGCAAAGGAAAGGGGAAGTAAACTAAACCTGCATGGTCTGCCCAGTCTTGCTGGGAGGATACCCAATTAACAGGTTGTCATTCATGATCACAAGACAATGACACTGCTTGCAGAGAACTCAGAAGTCTGATCTGGCCATAATATGAAACTGGGGACACCTCATGGAAATCCTCCAGTTTATAACAGGTGTTGACAGAAATAGACTTATGTACCCTTTTTGCACTTCACAAGTGGAAATGTAGCCCACTTCTCTATGAGATGCAAAAGCCTTTGGAAATGTTTTCCTTCAAACTGCAGGCTTGTGCAATTTCAAGGCGAAAAATTCAGAAAAAAAATTTCACATTATTTTTCTATGTACACTAACCAACTGTATTGTCAACTACATAATCCAGTAAATCTTGGATTGCTCTACAGTTTCTTGATTTGGCCACAGTATACATCGCCTTGCTTTAGCTTCCTTAAAATGACTCCTGAAGTGCCTTTATCAGACAAAGAATGCTTGCAACTTGGTGGCCGTGAGTAATACTATTGCACATGTGTGAGGCAATATTAATCCTTAAAAATGGGGCTACATAAACTCATCTAACTTCACTCTGAATCTAGTGAGGATTGAAACTCTAAAGCTTTTGTTTGATCAAAACTGATCGAAAGATTTTTGCCCAACAAGAGATTGAAAGGGGGAACAGGAGGAAGTGGATGGCGGGAAAAAGGAGGGAAAAAATCTTGGTTCAAAATTATCCAAATCTAACTTTTGAGGCAGGGGGTGTGGGGGCAGGGGTGGGGGGAGATGAGGGACTACTGAAAAAACAAATATTAGGTGTGATGTTTAGGGGAAAGAAATTAGGAATATGGTTTATTTTACCCCTCAGGTATTAGCGTTACATGTTACAGGTTTTTTATTATTATTATTGCATAGCTTATTAGATGATTCCAACAGGAGCACTTTTGGAACTGTTATCTTATAAATCTAAATAAGAATGTGTAAAATAGTCCATTTTACCTCATACCAAGCATTCTTTTTCATTCTGCTGAACAGTATTACCAGCATTGTCACGTGTTCCAACCATAAGGCAGGCTTTTGTCTACCTAAGAATACTTTTATAAAATTTTAATTTCTCTCTCAAAAAAAATCTCAAACCCCTTAAATTAAAAGGGAAAAATGGTTAATCTTGGGAATCTAAAAACACAAACACAATGCTAACTGGGTTTATACAATCTAGCATTATGCCCAGTTCTCCCATCTCTATTTAACTATCATATATAAACAATAGAAATACTCTGGTTACTTAGAAAAGACATCAAGAAAGCCAAAGAAATTGCAAAATGCCTTTTCATACATCAACCCAAGCAACATTATATAATTCCTGCT
>NW_005841924.1:441995-445258 GCF_000455745.1 Alligator sinensis
TGGGAAATCTATTGCTATCAGTAACATTTTAAAATAAGGAGTAAACAATAAAAAGTTGTATATATGCAGTTAGGCCTTTATACTTCCTAATTATTAAATGCTTCTGAGACCCATGGACCTTTTTGTATAATGATTTTTCTAAGCATTTGACCTAGGAAGATTATAAAATGTTTCTACATTCACTGAAAATTCAGCATTGGATCTTAACCAGTTGTCCCTCCTGTAAAACAGACTTTGACTTTGCCCATATTGCACAAGACTGTATATACTAACTCCAAACTTTGTCCCTTACTCACACATCCTTCTATTTCTTCTCTGTCTTTTCTTCTTTGCCATTTCTCCTATCACACTGTTCTTTTCCAACACCTTTCCTGTTTCCTATTAATGCCTCTAATCTCTCTAAATATTGTTGAGATGCACCTATATGCTACCGCTATGCTAGACCATTAAAAACTTGTCTATACCTAAACATTATATTATTTTAACCATATCCATTTGCAAGCGTCCCCACTTCTATATTATGTTGAGGTCAGACTTCCAAGTCCTCTGTCTTGTGACTACAAATGACAGTCTGTCAAGTTAACTGAATATCCTCCCAGCAACAATTAGCAGACCATACAACAAGTCTACTGTAGATGTAGTTACACTAGTTCAGTTTATCCTTAGAAAAGAAGAGGAATATTCCTCTTCTGTAGGAGGCTGTATTGGTATAAGAAACTTCTTCACAGTTTCAACAGCTTCTGCATTAGAGTTTATAGACCAGGCTTGGCTGAATTATAACAGAAATGGCATACATATAGCAGTTTTCTACCTTTTTAAAATAGGGTTCCAGTTAAGCAAATCATTTTAAGCAACAGCATCAAACTCATGTTAAAGTATTAGTAAGCTTGATCAGTTTTTATGAAACAGCATAAAAGTGAGCAGATGATTTTGATCACTCTGCCCTACAAGCTGCATCCATTTCTATATCCACTATTGACAGTAAGGGGGAAGGTGGCAAAGCAGTTAAGGCATCCTGTCACAGTTCCAGAAGTGAATTTGCACCTTCTCTAGACTCATGCCACAAGCCACCTGCAGTCAATCCCACCTGATCATCCTGGCAGACAACTCAAAGGTAGCTGGACCTGATGTTAACATCTCTTACTTCCCTGCATGCTAATTACAGGAACCGGCATGTCTTAACCATAGTAGCCCAATAAGCCACTAGATTTGGGCAAAACTTTGCTGCCCATAAATAATACTGTTCTGGATAAATTTCTGGACAATTCTTTAAAACAGTTCAGTTAAACAGATCTTAAAGCTGGTTGAAGCTGCTGTGTATCCCTGGGTTCAAAAGGCCCCTGGTAGACTTGTTAATTGTGCAATAAATTGTACTATGCCACACATTCAAACAGTTTATCATACAATAACATGGCAAACCAACCAGAAAAATATTCTACATTTAACATTTAATATGAAATATCTTTGCGGCTTTTTTAACATGTGTGGCCTGTTGATTTATTAATTTGAACATGGGGCATGTTAAGCTTTGCCATGTAGCTCAGCTTCGGGATGAACAGTGGGGCCTTAGCCTGTCAACATGGGGGGAACCCATAAGCTGTACATGTCCCAGTACCTTTAAACCCCTACCATGCCAAGCTACATGATAAGGTTTTAAACTTGTCAGCATGTGCAAAGCCTGAGATTGCAATTGCTGGCTCCCAAAACACCAGGACCTTAAAAGGTATGCCATACAGCCTGATGAATTTTATTCCCACCAATTTTATTCAGGATCACAAAAATCACACATCCTGCAATACATATCTGGCATGGTAAGACACGTGATTTTGGAATCCAAATAAAATTTGGCCAATTCCTATCTTGCAGGAAAATTAACATCTTCCAACAACCATGTCCTAAATTGCTGCATCTTCCAGCAGCTATGTCCTAGATAGACCAACCTATTTGTACTAAAAGTATTTTCTGCAAACAAGAGGAATGAGTGATGTTTGCAGTAGGGTGCTTTGCATAGATGTCAAAGGAGCAACTTTGTGAAATCTGTATTGCCCCAAAAGTTGACTGCAATGCTGCAAAATACTTGCTTTTTGAAGTATGGGAAGAAATAAGGGGTGCAATTAACAGGTACTCTCAAGAAACACATATTTTGCTGCACAGATCTGAATTGTATACTAGAAAGGCATCATCAGAGAACAAACAATGTAATCTTTATCCCTTATTCTCATGCCTGTATAATTTCCGGATCCCTTTGCCAGCATAATATGCCTAGGACTGTTCATACATTAAATGGCAGACCAGAATTAAATGTGCTTGCAGCAAGATAAGAGCAGCATACTAATGAGGTGTTATGGTCTTTTGTATTGGCCAATAGAAATTATGCTATGTAAATATTTTGGCCATAGCTCCTAGAGCTTTTTTTTTTTTTTTTTGACAGATCTTACATATATTGCAGTTACTGATTCCAGCCCCTGCTCTTGAGTTTGCCATTTTGAATACACTTACGCAGTATAGCTCAGCCACCCCAGGCATTTCTATCCCATCTGGGAGCAGCAACTCATGCCGCTATGCTTAGTTCAGGGAATAATCAGTGAATCAAACCAGGAGATCCAGGGAGAGGCTTGTCAGCTACCACCTGTTGTCCAGGTGTACAGGAAGGGTGATAAAGGGAAGGCAATAGTAATGAAGATGTAGAGAGGTTTTTCTACCATTCAAAGATATATCTGTCATCCAACTAATGGAAGTGTTTGTAAGTACTTGGAAAATTATTCTCTTAGAACTGAAAAAAGAAATAAAATCAGCTTATTCTGGTCCAGGCTACAAGAAAAAAATCCAGATCTTCCACACTATTGCACCAAATTCCTCCTGTCCCAAAGGCAACTCCCCCCCAGATCCAACCCTCCCAATAAACACAGGACTTTTGTCTGTCATCTTCCAGTCAGGTTGCTCATCTAGTTGGCTTGCTTGGTTCAGACAGCCATTATCCTTCATGACCGGTTTCTTCATAATGCATTTGAATCCTACCTTTACTTTCTCAATCGTGAGGACTTGGGAGTGGCAGAGTGTTTAGTAAGCAAGTATATAAAATAGAAAGTTACTATCCTTTAGTTTATATAATTCTAATATTATAAAAGCCTAAGTCTGCCTGTCTATCTGTCCATAACACTTTATTCACACTCTGATTGGCTGATGGAAACCACCAATCAGAGTGCTCCAAGCATGGGGGAGCATCGCTATGGTCCTGAAGCTGTGCAGAGGATCAGACAGAG
>NW_005841924.1:445268-450434 GCF_000455745.1 Alligator sinensis
GCCGAGGCCCCGCTCCCTGCAAGAGACAGAACAGCAGCAGCACGGGGTATTAGGTGGCGGCACTCCAACCCAACCCGTCATTCTTGACAGGCAATTGGCTAGTGGTTATATAATACCACAATGTTCTGATTACATATGCAACTCTTACACCACAAGCTTTCCAGCTAAATCTGACATATATAAAGTGCCTTCTTAATAGAGCTGCATTATGTCATTTTGAGCACCATCTCATTTCAATAGCATAGTTATAGCCATTCCAACAGGTCCACACACATGTCCCTGTAAATATAAACTTGACAGCATTGGTGACACATAGGGGGTGCACACGGGTGCACGTGCACCCCCTGAGCATGGTGATGCACCCCCTGTGAAAAGGCGCTGCTGACACTGCTAGTGGCACCTGCGGGCGGTGGCCACTCACCAACCCCCACCCTGCTGACACCGCCAGTGGCATCCGTGGGTAGTCTGGGATTGCCTCTGGCTGCCACCAACACTGCCAGCAGCATCTGCGGATAGCCGCCAACCACTGGTTGGTACTCTCCACGCCTCCACCCCCCCTGCCGCCGACAGCACTGCGGCATCCTGCAGGAACTCTCCACTTGCCACTGCTGCCAACAACGCCACCGCCACCACCTGCAGGAGCTCACCATGCCCCACCAGCCTCCAGGGGCACACAGCGTTCATGCTTATCAGCAATCTGCATAAAATGGTCACAGGGTCTGCTGTTTTGGGATCACTCCCTCTGTCTTCAGCATGGAATATGTCACAAACACATTTTTAATTTATATGTCTGCTGTGAATCAGAAGCAATGAAAAGTGACTTCTAGTGCAGAAAGATGGAAAACAAAGGCCAGTGGCCTAAAACTAGAAATGCTTTCTGTGTCTGAGAAATTAATAACTAATCTCCAGACAGTGTTTACTTCATTTACCTTGGAAAAGTAAAAAAACATTAAAAAGTGGAACTTGTCAAGAGATGGTATGGATAAAATTGTTCCATTACACAATTATAATATAAATGGGTCCCTAGAACTTCCCCAGATTATTTTGTAGATGTGTTAAATTAATTTTCAAAGTTCCTCTATTTACAGATGTATGAATAATGTGACATTCTCCACAAGGAAAAAGAGATGTTGATACTAAACATGTACTTGCTATTCATCTGAAGCTCATTCCCAGACTGGTCTGCTTTAAGAACCTTGACTCATTTTTCAGTATAGTATGATATGCTGTTGAAATATTTATTTGTATCATTTCCCTGGCCCTTGAATTACAATGAAAAGGATTCTATATTTTACGTAGCCTATCCTGGAGATGCATCTGTAAATTACTGTAATTTCTAAAATAATTAGCCATTAATCCTGTTCTACAATTTTTGTCCAAGTAAAACTGCAAAAATTCCACTTTGCAAATATATGTCCTCACCCTATATTGAAAGTAAACAAACAAGAACTCTAGGAAAAATAATGGACAAAGCTCATAAGGTCGTTCCTAGGGCCCTAAGCCACAATGCTTTACATTCAAAGCATAAAAACATTTTGCTTGACTATTATTTGAAAGGCACATTAATTAACTCTTTAGTAGTTTCTTATAGGTGTTGGTTGTGAGACGCTAGGCACCAAAGAAGTCATAGTCTTAAAAATTAAGGAGGAGTTGTCATGCTACTTTAATAAATCATTTCTTAAATACAGAAAACAGGAATAAGTCCAATGGCCACGAAAGGAGGAGGGGGAAGGAAAGGAAGAGTTTAATCTCACCCATTCTCAGTAAGAATTATAAACGTTTTGCCAAAGAATAGTCCCAAACTATTTCTGGTCACTGGTCCAAAATTTCTCTTCCAAAATTTCTTGGGGTATATCAACAGAGCACAAGGTAATGCCATACTGAGAAACACCGCACTGGCTCAGCACACACTACCTCCCGAATTGGAAGTGGTATGACTAAATTAGTGCCACGCTGACCATGCACCAATCAACTCTGCCTTTCCACATTAACCTGGTTACGCTCAGAGAGAGATCTAGAGGGAGCGGGAGGGGGAGGTGCAGTGGTGCAATCATCCTCTGCCTTAATTCCTGGTCCACCCAAAGTTTAAAATCAACTGCCTCGCAGTCATGAACACCACGTGCCCCCCGGAGGCTGAGGGGGCACAGTGAGCTCCCACAGGTGCTGTCGGCAGCAGGGGAGGGAGGATGGCAAGTGCCGATCAGTGGTCGGTGACCACCCACAGATGCTGCCAGCAGTGTTGGCGGCGAGGGTGAGGGTGGTGAGCAGTTGCTGCTCCCAGGCACCGCCAGCAGTGTCAGTAGCGCCTTTTCTCGGGGGATGCGCCGCTATGCTCAGGAGGTGCACATGTACCTGTGTGCAACCCCTACACATCGCCAGTGCTGGTAGTGGTAGCTGCATTTCTATTCAGGTAGCAATGAGGGAGTCAATTAACTATGTGGTTCATTATAACCTGACTCCTTCTAAAAACTCTTCATTCCACAAGTGTTAACAACATTTTCTCCATTTTAATGGTTCCACTGATCAAGCTTGCAATTCTTCTGATAACAGCTTCTGGTAATGTAGCTCCTATTTCACGGCCCTGGAGACTATTTTTAAATTCAGCTAGAAACATTAACTCAGATGTGAGGTGGTTGGCTGTAAACTGTAGGTGTAAGGACATAGGCAGACAAGGTTCTTTGGGTAAATGTGATATCTTTTATTAGATGAACTACATAGTTGGAAAAGTTGTTCTTTGCAAGCTTTCAGACACAAACACCCATCTTCAGGCATAGGGAGAGCCTGCTGGTGAACGTGTGGTCTCCTGGGTAGAATAGTAAAATTTGGGTCTGTGAAAATGCAAATGCATGGCAAATGAGGATCAGAGGGGTAGAAGACAATAGGTGTGAGACAGGTAGGTGGAAGGAAAGAGGAAATGTTGAACTGGTGATAGAAGAATGTAACTGGTAAAATGCAGACAGGTTACCTGGGGTTATCAGATGGTAGGCAGATTATAATGTGGCTGGAATCCAATGACTATATTTAGTCCATGATTTTTTGTATCCAGTAGATTTATGAAGTGAAGTTCATAGGCTCATCTACAAAAGGTGTTTTGTAAATTCCCTTTGAGGATTAGAACTGAGAGATTGCAGAAAGAGTGGTTGTCTTGTGAGAAGTGTGCACCCATGGGTAATTGGGTATTTCTGTCTTTGACAGATTTTCAGTGTATGTTCATTCTAGTATGCAGTTGCTGTTTGGTTTCTCCTACATACAAGGAAACCCAGGCAGACCTGTAATATCTAACCATAGACCCCTAACTGAGGAAATATCAGGTTTTATCAAATCCATCCTAATGGATGGATGGATCCATCCAAATCCATCAACAGCAGACTCTCCCTATGCCTGAAGAAGGGTGCTTGTGCCCAAAAGCTTGCAAAGAACAATTTTGCCAACTATTTAGTTGGTCTAATAAAAGATATCACATCTACCCAAAGAAACTTGTCTAACTTAGGTGTGGAAATTTTAACTCAGGTGAACATATATTTAGGTGCGGAAATAACTTTTAATGAAGCATTGAATGCACTGTCAAGATGCTCAAGAAGGCTAGTTTTTGTTTAATTAATCTAAAAGAGATGCTTTTAATGACTACAGAACTAATGAAACGACATCTTTTGATTATTTTTGCCATTTTGTTGTGTTTTATACATATATGATAGAGCAGATAAATGCATAAAAAATGCATTTCCAAATGCAGATTCCTATTTTTTTTGCTTTGATCTTAAATTGAATAATATAGCCATAGGTCCCTAACTTTTTAGTAAAACTTCTTTTTAACTGGATAAAAATGTTTTGTGCTGCATGCAATGATGTACCACACCATCTGCTTTTAAAATCCTAGATCCACCCATGGTTACGCTGTTTACATTTGAGAGTAAACATACAAAGCAAGTACAGCATATGTCAGCATGGTATTACCTTGCACCATCAAAATACACTCTTTGAGATTCAGGGTTCAGTTTTACCAGATTCCAAGCACACCAGTCCTGAACCAGATAAAACTTAATAGTAAACATGCGAGTCATTTGCCATGCAATGGAATGATTCAGGGCCTTGTTGTACTGTGAGCTGTACAAATGTTGATCAGTTTAGTGCGTTCAAGCAGTCACACCTTCAGTTTGAGCAGCACATCTGGTGGGGAGTGGCCATACCTTAATGGAACAGAAGCTAGGTTGTGCAGATCAAGAGATAATCCTACCCTGGAGTGGCATAACTTTAAGACATATAACAGGTGCTTTAAAACACTTTAAGGTGTTAATGTGTGGATAATCCAGGGATTAAAACTCCAGGACTGGCCAAAATTACCATGTAACAAGGCTCTCAGAAACTGAAGCCAATACTATAGTGCTTTGATGCTCAAGACATGCAGGACTGAACTGTAAAACTTACTACTCAGTTCCCTGTTTCTAAATGGACACCTTCATTCTGTCACTATGTTAACCTAATCGCTTTGGTTAAAGACTCATCTCTTACTACCTGCTTGGTCAACATCCTGCAAAATAGAGTCTTGATCTCTTGCTGGGGCCACTAAGCATAACTGTAATAATCAAATGACACAGCAACAAAAGACACTTTCTGTCTTTCCTTCAAAAGAATTTCACTACCCTTCCCACTCTTCCCCTCCCTGTCCCCACCCCTGCCCCCTCCCCAAAAAAAGAAGATTAAGTAAACGATGTGATCACTTCTTGTTAGCAAAGTTGGCAACTGTTGCTTGAGATGGACTGGCAGTAATTCTTTCAAGGACTAATTCAGACTGATAAGACAGCCTGAGACAAAACCAGCTCTTGAAGCATAATTAAAGAAGTACAAATTGTTTCTAAAACCTCATGCTGGCAGAATTTTTAGAATTAATGAACAGTTGTCACTGTTGGGGTTTGTTTGAGAGAAACTGAACACTAACTGGGTCAGCAACCAATCATCTGTTTAAGAAAGGGAAAGTAAACAGGCAAATCTGTGCTACACAAATAAAGTATTAATGATGCTACAGCTCATTACTGCCAATGACAAATATTGCACTGCTGTTTTTAGGTAATTTTTTTCTAGTTTCCTTTAACTATTTTTTTAAGCAAGACTTTAATTAAATTCATATCAATAAATAGCATGCTTACCTGGCCTACTTTTCTCTTTCCC
>NW_005841924.1:450465-493847 GCF_000455745.1 Alligator sinensis
TGGCTTCTTCCATAACAAATCTCCATGGTATAAAGAAATATGTACAGGACCTACCTATTTATACACCCAGACTATTTGAATACTAAAACAATATCAGGCAACTTAAATAGTATATTTTATTTTATTTTTATAGTATATTTTATACAATATTGAAAAATAATCTTTACTTTTGTTACTAAGCAATGTATAAGCAAACACTTCCTTTGGAATCTCAAATAAGAAAATTTCTGCACTTTTATCTATGTAATTTAAAAAATATTCCTTTAAAAATTAAATTGATTTTAATTTTAAAAATATTGTTACTGTTTTGATATAAATCAAATGCAAGGTAATTCAAAATTTATGCTGACACACACTGCCCTCTTCTTGCCCTGCTTTGCCTACATTTTTCAAATACAGTGCATCCACTTGAAAGCGTGGTGGATCCTTATACACAGCAGGATTTTGCAGTCTCCTGCTGGACCCACCATGTTACAATAGCGTTCAAAGCTTTATAAGCTTCATTTAGTTTCAGAAAGCCTGTTTCAGCATTGTTTGTGCTTAAAGAGGCATTTAAAACTAAAGCGAAGCTTTGAAAGCATCAGAGACAATGACACTGGACTCCCTAAACCCATGAGTTCGCTATGCTTTTTGAAGTGATAGCACCATGTAGAAAACATTATACACTGATCTAAGAGCCCTGCAATACCTGGACATAAAAGGGAGAACAGCAAATTTAGGATAGTTTCTAATATTTGATTTATATGTTATTAAATTACGCATATGCCCTCAGGGAAGAAAGTAAACCTTAAGTTTATGTAGCCTTTCTACTGAATCTTGGGCAAATATACGTTTATTCCCCACACCCCTTCAGTTATTAGGATATTACTACTGATATGTACATGTCAGGATAAGCTTTATAGATCAAAATCAACTACTCGAACTATACCAGAAACAAAGCAGAAGGTAGTGCAGGCTGCAAGGAGCTGGTACAATAGCCTGGTAAGCAAGAAGCACCATTATTGCGTCTGAGGAGAAGATCAAGAGTAGCCCAACCAGAGTACAGCATAGTATTCCCAGTTTAAAACCCAAAGATAATTCTGCTGAGGCCTGCATTCAGGATGAAAGTGTGTGTGTGTGTGTGTGTGTGCGCGCGCGTGTTGGGGGGAGGAGGGGGGCAGCGAAGAGAGGGAATCCGGGCCATGTTGCTACATAGAAATTCAAAAGCAAGCAAGGACCCAGATTGCAAATCTTTCTGATAACAACTACATATACCCCCTTCCCACTAAAGAAATACATGGCACTCTGTCTTCTCTCTGGGTGTCATCCTATTCTATAAGCTCTGAACAATGAGAAAGGAGATAGCCTGAACCCACTACAATTAGTAAAATTGGCTTAATTTTTGTTGCTGTTTTTTAATTTTCAATTCAAATGGTTGCAGTATTTTTAAGGTTTTAATTTATTTCTAGATTAATTATTTTAATTGAAACTAAAAATAAATCCATTAATTTAATCAATTAAATCAACCTAAGGCAGACAATTAGTATGGAAATTTCAGCTCAAACAGCCAAAGGTTTTCAAAACAAAAATAATAGAAATTTGAAAATCCCAGCTTTCACATTTGAATGATGCTCCAATTTTGGTTAGGATCTTTAAGTACTACCATAGTCAACGTAATAAAAATAATTAATAATAATGCAAAACTCCAAATCAAATGAATGGTCATTTTACCTGAGCAAGGATTCAGTACTGAATCCAGAGTGATAAAAAAACCTTGCAAATCAGGATTTAAGGTTAATGGATTACAGACCTTCTCCTTTCTGCATTAATAATTGCATATATTTATTTCTTTGATGGTTTAATTCAGAGAACAATTAAAGGCACAATCAAAAAATGGAATTTGTCATCATTAGATTAAATGACTAGTGTGACATAACATCTGTAGATTACAAGAAGGTCCCAGGAAGCAATTCAGCAGCTAAATTCAGCTACCTCTACAATAAACAATGGTAACAGTTTAAGAGTGCAAAGCAAAACTACCCCACCCAGTTTAGAACGGGCAGTTAGGTTTCATATCCCTCTACAACAGCAGGGGGAATTTATATAAGCTAGGGGCAGAATGTAGTTAACCATTTTTGTGAAAAATACCATGGTTTTTCAAATGGCTACCAATTACAAGGCTCTTGTATTATGCAATCTAACAGCCAGGACATAGCTGTTCCCTACCGCAGTGCTGCAGTATTTGTTCTGCTTATACTCAGAAAGAAAAGTATCCTCATCTATGACAATCAAAACCACTAATTCCTGCACTCAGGATTTTTGTTGGAGTTTTCTTTTCCAGGTACTGAGCCTGCTCTTCCTATGAGAGCTCTGAGAAGATAACTAGCTAAAAATGATAATTTTTTCTGTACTATTACATACTTATTGATCTATCCCACAGGACTAGCCATTGACCTTACTGTTTTACACTGATACTGGAAATATTGCAGGTCCTGCAATAAAATCTGCGATAGATGTTAAGTATTTTCTGATGCCACTGTAAATGTGAGTAAGGTTATAAAAACTCCTTAATGGATTCACTGCCATTCTCACTGAAATCAATGAAGTCTTATTATTGACTTCAATGCAGAGTGGAGAAATAGGCCCACTATTAAAAATAAATGAGGAAACCACTAAAAGACCTTCCAACTCCTAGAGGCATTAGCCATTTCATAGAAATGCTCCAAGTTTTCTAACTAAAATAATTCAAGGTTCAAAAAAATGTATAAGTTTTGATAAAATGTGTTATTCTCAAATGGCTTGCTTCTAACTTTTTCTAATGCAGAGTGGTAACACTGAAAATGTTTCGGCTCCTTCCAAAGTGCATTAGTGCAAACATATTCTGGATGAGAGGAGCAAAAGCACTGTTAAAGCTTCAGAGATATAACAGAGCATACTTCTGGTAGGGTAAAAAACAGTTTTATCTGGCTGGGTTTTACATTTGTAACCTCATTTTTTTAAATACCAAAAGAGGTATATGTGAAAATAACTTCCTCTAATGGGTTGGCTTAGAGCTGAATACTACAACGCAGGCAACTCAACTCAGATTTCTGTCTCAGACCACTCACTCCCTGAGCAAGAGAAAGCAATGGGAGAATTATATTTAGCTCCTATGTAGATGCTCTGTCATCTTGTTCAATAAAGAAGTGCCTTCATCTAATTAAGGGACAACATCAATGAGATTCAAAGAAAGCCCCTTCCAATACTCATCAGATAAGCAAGCTCAAAAGTACCACGTTTGCCTTGTTGCTGTGTAGATTGGAGGGAGCACTGACATTTTCAAAGGTCCAACAGAAATTCAGGAAAACCTCTAAAGAAACAAGAGAAGTTAGCTTCTTCTGTCATGCCTAAAACTGGGAATCTGTCTAGATCATTGGACATTTTAACTTCCTTCCAAACACACACACATTGCCTCTAGAACTATTCAGCAGAAATAAGATAATTGTACCATGTTGAAGAATTTATTGCCCAGTAAAGTTTTAAATTTATTTTTTCTTCCTTTAAAAAAATGTACCATTCAATATAATCTAAGTGCTATAATTTTTGTTTTAAAAATAGCATTTTAAATTCTGCAGCTTCCTTAAAAATAGAAATTCTATGAGGGAATTTCTTTTTGGTGTGTGTTGTTTTCCTTCATTGTACCGCTGCCGTCCCTCCCCCCACACATACTTGTTAATTTGCCATGCCGACACTCTCTGGGCCATATCGGTTTGCTCACCAACATTATTTTCAATAGCACAGAAAGAACAGCTGTACAAAAAGAGGCATTTTCAGCACAGTGTTAGATGATTAGGCATGCAGCTCCCATTAACAACAGGAGCTGTGTGCCTAATTCCCTACATGCCACACTGAAAATTTTGCTCACTGTGCCAGAGGCTATACAATGCTGCTTTTTTGGATGTACTGTGTGCTATGGGTAATAGCACTCAGATAAAGTGTAACTGACATTACTTTAATGGTCCTCGTAAATTGTCAAACAAGAAAACCTCTGAAAACTCAACCTTACATATTTTTTTCCTCAAAAACACATTTTACTTACTGTTGTGAATTACTTGTTTATACTCTAAAACTGTTCAGTTTCAAACTGGTTGTGGGGGGGAGATACATTTTTTATGATATATATCTAATGAAATAGAAATATCTATCTGTTGTTTATTTATTTTACATACATACATACATACAATATATATGCAATATCTGCTACGGACTTTAAGACGCACATTGAGAATGCACAAAAAATATTATTGTTTTTACTTGCCTGTATGAACAAAGATTAACATAAGATGAAAATAAAAGTTTATATATAAAAATGTTAGCTATTTAACATGCAACTTTAGGCCCATGTAGTCAGCTTTATATATTATGCTGACTATGCACTTGCACTTACATGTTTTATTTTTTGGCTCACTGAAGCAAGTAGTCAGCTTTTACATCATTCCTGAGGGATATCAGGTTACAACTGATGTTATTCCACTCATATACTTACCAAATGGCTTATTAAAAATGCATATTTTCCATTTGATTTTCACCTCACCAGAGTCATTTTTATTGTCACTTTTCTTTCACCACTTGTTGGATATTGTTAACAAGCTAATAGTTTACTGTATTCCCAAACATAAAAATGCAGGCAATAACACATACCATCTGTTAATGGGTTAGGAATACTGCTCATTAACTTGTGGTTATAGCCACTATTTGTTAAAAACTTACAAATTCAATTTTAAGTAAGTACATTTAAAATGCATCTCTGAAGCTAGAATTTAATTAATTAATTAATTTGGGGGTAAGTAAGACTAGCTTAGTGAAAGTCTTTGTAAAGGTAAAGCACAGGACAACTACTAGCATCCCACTGCTGCTGATTCAGGACAAATATTACTGCTTCATACCATGATGTGACTTCAAATCTCCGTCTTTGGAGTATGGTATCTGCTTCACTACCAAGGTTCTTATACAGTGGATTATAGCTATCCGATTTATGATAAGAAATAAGGGAACCTACTATGGAAGAGCTTTGGATTTAAGGCAACTTATAAGGTTTCAATCCATTTACATTTGAATGTGTGCTTGCTTGTTTCTTTTAAAAGGAGTTCTAAGACAATGCACAAACTAGCTGTACTCAGTAAATTATATAATGTGTTAAAGTCTTCATTTAACCCACCCTTAATTGAGACCATAATAGCTCTTTCTAGTAACAACATCTGATGAAGTGAGCTTGGGCTCATAAAAGCTCATGTTATGTATGCATATCTGATTCAGTTAGTCTATGAGGTGCAAATCTACCCTACCTTCTTCCTTCTAGTAACGTAATTTCACATTATCACTTGTTTTTGCAATTATGTCTGCACATAGGGACGCTTAAATCCCACGTGGAGAGCCCTGGGACAAATCTTGGACTTTCATAAAGCTGCTTTGTGAAGCTCCAGCAGTACAAATTAATTTTAAAGTTTCTTGGGGATTTCTCTGGCCTAAGGGAAAACACAACCCACGATTTCTCTGGCTTAAGGGGAAGCCCAAGTGGAACAAAGCCAACATCTCTGCACGATACTTCTTTCTGCTTGTTGCAGTACAGGGGGAAAACCCAGTACTGGTTATCCCCTAGGACCAATGCTTTGAAAAACTGCTCTCTTCTTCACTTGGAGGTGCACCATGCATAAAACATCTCATCCTAAGGATCTGACCTAATGACTTGAATCAGATTCTGAACCATCCACATGTAAGAGATGCATGATCTGGCTTCTAATTTGTAAACTCCTTAGGTCAGCAACTAGGCTTTGCTGGTCTTGTACAAAGCCATATTCACTTACTATGCTTGTCAATGTTAAAATAAAAAAACCCATAGTTCATGTTTTCTGGACTCCAAACACAAATCAAATTAAATAAACAATTGATGCACAAGCTATCAGAGTACAGATGCATTCTCTAACATTCTCTTGTACAAGAAAAAAGGAGCTATTCAGTATAAATTTTAATTATGGTGATGTGAGGGGTATTTTATTTTTTTAATCAAGGAAGTCATGAAAGAGAGAGAAAGGAGTTCCAAACTTGTCTACTTCCGGCATTAAAATGGTGAAAGTTCCTGTCTGTGGATATATTTTACTAATTATACTGCTCTGAAGGGCACAAGACTAAAGGACTAGCATTGTAAAGAGAGGTAGTTAACTAAAAATCCACATTGCACTCGTAAAAATTACTGGTGACCACTTAGTTTAGAAATGCTATTTAAAAGGGATTAGACTGTTTTTGGCATAATATTTTCTCCATCCATAATGGAGCATATAAAGAGGTAGCTCATTACTCGGTTCAAACTTTTCAATTGCTGCCTCATTACCTGGATTTATTTATGGCCATGAAGTTATGGGTATTCACAAAATAATTAAATGCTTTTAGTAACTAATGATCCCTGCACTGGAAGATACAGTAAACCAACAAATGCAAAGGAAAGCAAGACATTTTAAAAGCTGGAGAAAAATGTCTAGTGAATGTTATTTATTTACAATTGCAGGGAGAACAATACAACGATTCTAAAATGAGGGCTAGAAGATAAATACATTTAGTTTTAATAATCATAAAGAATAGATATATTTGAGCTGTATATTTCATATAATGCTTAATCCTAAAATCTGATGTGGATGAATTGTAAATCTTAACTTAATCTGTGACACTTTTTTGGTTTCCATGTTAACTCTCATGAATCCTTGGCAAGAGATCTAACTAATGTTCCTTGCCTTAAGGGTATGTAGGTATTTAATTTTTTTATGAAAATTCAAAGTAAAGTAAAAATATTCTATTTAGCATGAACCAACACCTGCAGAAGAAACAGAGGATTCTTAATGATTTTCACATGCTAAAAGGACATCAACTTGAAAGTAAATTTATAAGTAGTTTCAGGTAGTGCTCCTGTCTCTGCATACAAAGTGAGAACATTTGGGTTTTGTCAAATTGCAAAGGAAAATGCATTCTTTCTGTCTACATTCATGGGTCCAAAGTCTTCTTTGTCCTGAAATCATATATGATGAGTCTGCACTGCACAGGGAAAAAAAAAAGATTTTGGAAGAAGCAAAAGCAAAGCAAATACTTCCTGTGTAATGGCTCAGACCAGTGGTTTTCAAGCTTCCTAAAGTCACAGAACTCTTTCATAACACTTCTTCTGTTCATAACTTCTACTTCTATCCTGAAGACTGATGCGGAGCCAGGAGAACCATCCTGGCAATGGTGGCACACTGTCTTCTAGCCTAGCCTGCTGTGCCATTACCCCCAGTCCCTTTGCGGAACTCCTGATGACTTCTATAGAACGGACTGAAAACCACCAGCACAGATTAACCCAAAGTAGCCTGTCCCATAGGCACAGATTATCCAGGGGGCGCATGGGGGGACGACACACACGGGACCCAAAGCATTTCTTCCAAAAACATTAAAATAGAAACAAATTACCCACAAACTAGGGGGAAAGGTTTAGATTTATCTTCAGAAGTTATTTATTCCAATAATATTTATTTGAAATTAACTTGCATCATTGATCCTAAACCTGTTAAAGCCACCAGATGCAAACAAAGGTATTTTGACTCTGACAGTAGCCAAGAAGTGGAGGTCGCAATTAATCTTGTCTCCCTATCTAAGCGTGCCTAGACTAAGGCTTAATAGCCACATAGTCAGACTAATGCACTCCCCTAGGCTAGGGACAGAAGTTACACATATACCAGTTTAAGTGATAAGAATCTGGTTTAAACCTGTAACAGAATGTCCCAGGGACACAGGGTCGACCAAGGGAGAAGCCTCATCCAGAGGCACACCCCAGTTGAAAGTAAAAGAAGAAAAAAACTTACCTGTTGCAAGGGTCCAGAAAAGCAAGGAGGTGCGCCAGGGAAAATGGCCTGAGCAGTTTATCAGCCGTGCCTATCTCCAGCTGGAGCCAGGTGATGTCATGAAGAGACATCACCTGGCAAAGATAAAAACCAGCCTCGAGAGCACGGGAAGGGGAACACGAGTGTTGGAGGAGTGGCAGGGAACCGCCGAGCAGAGCACATTCAGCCTCTGCAGCTAGCGGCGGCGGCAGCGGGAGCTGCGGGAGATCTCCATGCCAGGGAAGACCAGAGGAGATCAAAGGGGCCGGCAGTGAGGCCACCAGCGGCAGCGGGAGCTGTGGGAGATTCCCATGCTGGGGAAGACTGGCGAGGATCAGAGGAGCTGGCAGGGAGGCCAGCAGTGGAAACAAGAAGAGCCGGCAGGAGAGCTCCAGCTGGAGGCGGTGAGTGCCGCAACCCTAGGGAAGAGGCAGATCCCAGAGGGGATAAGAGAAACCCAGCTGGGGTGAAGGCGTGGGTCCCGACCCAGGGGCATTGGGGGCAAAGGGAGCACGGGACTCTCCCCGCGGTTGCCCCTCTCTTCTTTGTTTCTCCTCTTCATCTCTTTCCTCTTGCTCTTCTTGTCGTTATCCTTTTTTTCTTTTCACATTGGGTTGTGCCCATGACATGGGGCTTTTCAGGTGGTAAGTGTTCAGTTCATGTTTTTCTTTCTTAGTCAGATCTATTTTGTTCCCTGCCAAGAGCAGGGTAGCCTAGCACACCATACCAGGCTTGGGGAATTAGAGGTCCCAGTCGGAGACGGAAGACCACATGAGAACACAGTGACAACCAACAGCATCCATCGTGGAATGCGCGGGGCATCAAGAGGCATAGCCCCAAAGGCAGAGCATTACCAGACCCTCTGGCTCCAGCTAGAGCCAAGGCGCCTGTCCGCAAAGGAGGACACATGGGAACCGAGGAAGACATCAAAAGAGGCTAGTCACAAAAGATACTGAGGCTCATCTTGTAGGTTGGCGTATGGCTGGGGTATAGGGGAGGCTGGAGCCCTGTAGGCATCCACCAAGACACGTGACAACTCTGGAGGCATCCTCCGAGGGGACCCCCTCCACTGAAGAACCATCCGAAGTCGTGGCAGGCGAGTTTGGGGACTACCCAGAAGGTTATCAAGGAGCCCTCTGGGGTCTACACGAGGGTCCTAGGGAAACAAGACCAGTTGCCTGGGCAAAGGCGGCGTGGAATCGGATCATAGACCGGAGACGGGCACACAGAACAGAAGTTCAGTGTACATAAATCAGTTTCAAAATGGTCAAAACCAGTTTTAAGATAAACCCGGTTGAATGTAGTATCAGACTTAACTGATTTGGGTCAAGCCAGTTTATGGAACTTCTGCCCCAGACCCCTTCCTGGTTTAAGTTAAATCAGAGTCCCCCAGCATCCCAGCATGCTTTGCAGATTGGGTTGGGCTGTGCTCTGTGCTGCAGAAAGCAGGGCTGGCCCTATCCCTCTGCTCTCTAGCCAGACCAGGGGCAGTGGAGTGGCCAGACACCAGCCCGCCATGGCCCCCTGAGGCAAAGAGAGCAGGGAAGGAGTTTATTCTCCCCTCCATTCCCCACCTCCCAGGAGACTATAGTTGGGGTCTGCCTGGCCAGGTATGAGCGGTGGAGGCAGTGGCTGGGGCTGGCAGACCCTGGCTGTAGTCCCCAGGGGAAGAGGGGACGGAGGAGGGAATGAACCCCCTCCTTGTCCCCTTCACCTTAGGAGGCCATGCTAACCAGAAGCTGGCAGTGGTGCTGGCAGCAGCAGTGACAAAGCTGTAGGTGCAGCATGGCCCTATGTACCAGGCATGGGACGCTATCCCTACAGCTTCCCCACTGCTGTCTTCCCACCAGCAGCTGACCACAATTCAGCAGCGTGGGTGGTGTCTACCAGTACAGCCAGGGCAGGTCCTCCTGATGGTGACAGTGGCAGCGGTGGCAGGGAAGCTGTAAGGGTAGCACCCCATGTCTGGCACATGGGTACATTCTGCGCTGCCACCATTGCTGGGTAGGAGAACAGTGAGCAGGGTACGCCCTGCTTGGTGCCTGGTGGACCAGGAGACACAGGTAATAAGTCTCAGGAGTGAGGGGGTGAGCCCATGCTGCTGCGAGGGCCAGGGCCATCCTGGGTGCCGCTCTTCAGCAGGTAAAAGGGGCCACAGGGCAGAAGCTTTCCTTTATGGAATTTTGCTCCTGGGCCCCTTCCTCCCCCCAAATCGGTCCTTAGCTCCTAAGCTGCCCCAAGTGAACCCTGGCCCTGGCAGCTGGGAAGGTGCAGCAGGATTGCCCACTGCCTGAGATGGGGGCTGTGGGGGTCCCGGGCCATGCCGAGCTAAGAAAAGTCAGGCAGATCCTGGCTGGGGCCCCTGCAGGCCATGCTGGTTGTTTAAACCCCTCCCCAGTCATACTTAGCCTGCTGGGGCTGGCCACACCATACCCTTCAGTTTAGCTTCCCTCTATCCTGAAGGGAAGGGAGGGCTCACTCTGACATCCCCTGGCTTGTAGCCCGAGCCACTGTAGGCATGTCCCTGCATTTGTGGAATCAACAGTGAATGATTATTCACTTGCAAATGAGTTCAATCTATGCAGATTAAACTAACCTGAAAAGATTGAATCAATTCAGGCTCCATTTTTTTGAATGTCTGTCCCTATGGTCTCTGTAGAGAGCATGAGCTGGAGGCAGAAATGGCATACAGAATTTCTCACTTTTGCTCACTCTCTTTCCAGAAAAATGGGGAAAGGACAATGTTTTTGCATGTTTTTGAGCAGCATTTAGTTGTGGACATGCGGACAATGGAGGTTTTCAAGAAGAGGGTGCATAGTCACCTTTCTGAATTTGAGGTCCCTTTGCAACTCTATGATTACCAGATTGTCAGAATAGTGCTCTGAATCCATTTGGATGTCGATGCCCTAACAACAAGAACTATTTCATAAGAATGTATTAAGAGTAAGTGTATGAAATGAGAAAAGATTCCATTTCAGTTAAAACAAATTACTAAATACTTTGTTTCCCTAAATCATACCATAGATTAAAAATTATATCCTTATATTTTTTGAGCCAATAGCACTATCAACTGAGCACAACTCTTTACAATAGGAATAGCAATACCCTTGCTAAGGTGCTTGCTGAATTACATGGTCCCCAGATAGGTATAGTAAAAATGAACAGTATGAATAAATGAATGAATGAATGAATATATGTATCGATAGATAGATAGATAGATAGATAAATCTATCTATGTGGTGACTAGTCTTGAGCCAAAGTATTAAAAGTGAAGTTATCTGAATTATATTCTGAGAGTTGTCAGCAAATAATGCTAAAAACTCTGAGGAAGTAAACTATTAAGCCTTAGCACAGAGAAAAATAAGCAAGTGTACCTAATGGTAGTTGATACTTGTTCTCAGTAGTCAGAGCTGGTTTCTAGATTCATAGGTCTTACAGTCAGAAGAAACTATTAGAAATCTAGTCTGATTTCCTGCATACAACAGACCATAGAATTTCATTCTATTATTCTCGTATTGAATGTGGGGTCATCAACATAACTAAAGCAGTTCACTACAGTGCCAGAGGCAGGTGTTCAAGTCCTATTCTCCATGTGTACAAATAGGTTGAGCCCAGTCAGTCCAGCTATAAAATGGGTACCTCATCACTCAGCTGGGGAGTCAAGGGTACCCGGATGTGGTACTGGCCACCTCCTATGTATACTGTCAATTATAGAAAATGGCACTACTTAACCATGATAGCCTTGTGGGCTGCTAGGTTTGGGAGGACATCTGACCTTGGCTGTTGGATTGAGTCTGATAACTTGTATTTAACTAAAAAAAATACCCCTAAGAAGGTATCCAATTTGGAAAACTCCTAAAGCTGGATAATTCTTCACTGCTCTTGGTAGCCTGTTCAAGCTGAACTAATAAAAATGTGTGCTTTATTTTTTCATATTAACATACTGCATATGCTTCTGCAGGTAAGACACAGGGAAGTGTCTTTGCTACGTAACATTTGTTTGAAGAGATTATTTTGAAAAAATAATATCTGTTTGTATCTGCACAATCACAAATTTTCCACAAGACAAATTCAGTATCACACATTACCTCAGCAATGTATCATTTAACATCACATGGATTAAGCTAGACATTTTCTGTGCAGACTCTTGAAAGTACAGCAGAGAAGAATAAAGTAGAGGCTGGAAACATTTTAGTACACATTTTCTTGCATTACATAAGAGCACAGATCTGTTACAGAAAACCCTTCATCAAAGTTATTTAGTTTAGATAAGAATTACATGCGATTAAACAAGATTTAGCCACAAAAAAAGGAAAAGTAACAGAGTGAGAACCTAACCTACAACATAAATCGTTTAGTTTTTTATCCTTGAAGAAAAAGTTACTGTCTTGAAATTGCAGAGGAAAAGGGAGAAAAACAAAAACAAAACTTATTGAAGAAAGTCAAAGTTTCAAATAAAAAAGGAAATCTAGATTGATAGTTACCGTCAAATTATCCACGAAAGAAAATTGCTATTCTTTATGTTGGCAAGATGATTATTTCAACTGCAGCATTACAATGGAAACTGATTTTTAGAATAAAGAATAATTCACTATAGAAACTGAATCTTCAAAGAAGAATGACAACCAATTAAGTTATAGAGCTGATCCTCTTGGCTGGCACCTGTGAGCAAAACAAAATCATAGCTCAAAAAAATAAAACATGGCATGGGAAAAGTATGGTGCATGGAACTGCTGTAACTTTGTGTAGTTATAGTACCCCAAAGTCCTAGAACATTTTGGATACTAAATTCCAAAGAAAGGTGCTGGCTGGCAAAGGTTGCAGCTGAGTTAGCTGGAACCCAAAGGAAGGAGCAAACCACGGCTCGATGCTGTTTATATGACTGTGCTAACTTAATTACTTTCTTGTTAATTTATTTTCTTTCTTTCTTTTTTTTTTACCTTAGCCCAATTAAAGTCCTATTGCAGTTAAATAAACATGCAGAATTGGCTGAAGGGATTTTGAAAAGCATAACAACTCCTTAGTAATGTTTTGGTTTTGCAATAATATTTTCCTGGTTTTCTACTCCTGTTGTATAAAAGAAGGACACACAGAGGTGCCAATTGACAAATTTCTGCTATAATGAAGAAAATAATATAGTACCATGCTGGCTCTGGGAAACTGCAGAACAAGAAATCATCCACAGCCAGAGCTGTATTAATTGTTGTCTCAACAGGGTCTGTGGATTCTTATCACATTACATAAATTAGCTGTTAACTGGATCATTCATTTCAGTTGATCTAACCAATCCACTTATTACCTCTTTCAGTCTTCTCACTTATCGCTTTCCCTTCAATATAAAATCTTTTCTTTTTGTCACTCCGTCACTAGTGTCTGACAAAGTAGGCTGTTGCATAAGAAAGGTCATGCCTGTCTGAAGCAGTTAGTTTCTAAGGTCCTGCCCTGCCCTACCTTCTGCCTGACTTTGGACCAAAACAGCTGACCACCTCTGAAGAAAATAAGTGAACTGACTATGTACAAAATAAAATTGACTAGAGAAAAATGCTATCTTTTCTTGCACTTGCAATAAAACTAATGTTCTTCATAATGCTTGCACAAAAAGTGATTTAAATTGATTGTATCCTTTTAAACATTAGATGGAGGCAAGTATATTGCCTTGGCTTGAAAAGGAAACACATTAATGCTTTTATTTCGGTTCTTCTCATTGAGAAGAAGCTAATTTGTATCTGTGTTTGCAAAAGAAAGGATCTGAAAAGCCTGACTCTGTATGGATACAACAGGGATATTTTGTGATCTTTACATAAGTCACCTCATCACTAGTGCAGCGCAGGTTAGAGCTTTCAGGCAACTGGTTCTCTGGCACTGGAGAAAAATCTTGTGGTATGGCAGCATGGAGCAAAATCAAACCTGGTGCCAACAAATTAAATGTAATTATTTTATTGCCCAAACAACTAAGGCTTTCCCACAGCACAACTTTATTTCAAACAACATTTTGACAGGCAGTTTCTTGGCAGACACCCAGATCTGAGATCCAAGTTGTCCTTGGACAAGTCACCTTAATAACAAATATTTTCCTAGCTTGCTTTTGAGGTCTTTATGGTAAAGAGCTAACTGAAAGATCCACAGCACATTGAATGAAAAACATATTTCATGCTACTAGTCTGATGATCCAATCCATCTGGACTACAGACAGAAATCCACAGGTAAAAAGGCATCATTTACCAAAGCCCTCAGTACACAAACACATAGTTTCTACCTCTTGTCAGTAAAAAGAACGAGCAATTCACTTTTCATGACGAAAGAAATCAAAGGGAAATTTCTCAGAGATAGTCCACCCCAAGACTAAATTATAATGATGAAGACAGAAAGATCTCTTAAAAGTGGGACTCCAGACAAAGAGTTAAAAAAAAAAGTATATTAGGCAGCATTTACAGCAACCATTAACACCTAAAACTGATGATGTCACAAACTGAAAAGACCTCACTAGCTGGAAATTAAAGGAAAGCCACTTGTACAAATTCCTTTGAAGTACTCCATATTTGAGACTGCAGAGCAACTAAACAGATTGTTAATTCCCTGAGAAGAGGAGGGTGTATCTTGGATCTAGGATCCAAGTGTTAGGGCAGACAGACTGAAAGGGGTTCTGCCAGTGTCACACAGCTCAACACCAGAAAACTGGCTGTTGTCTTCAAAACAGAACCATCTTGTCCAAGACACTCTCCTATCTTTGCTCTATTTTGCTTTTGGTTTTGTTTTCTATTACTATCACAGAACACTGAGAGGGAGAGAAATGGAGGACTAATGCATGTACATGTCCTAAATAATCTCCCAGAGTGAAAGAATTAATAAACTTAAGATACAGGTGAATACAAGCTTTAAAAACAGTGAGTAATATTGTATCATGTATCTACATCAAGTTTTTCATCAAAGGATCTCAAAGTGCTTTGCAATTAATCACGCCAGTTTTATTCTGCTATTACAAAAGCAGTAAACTGAAGGTCAGTATCCAAGACCTAGTCTTTTCTAGGCCTCCACATCCAAAGCCCATCTGTGGCAATAGAACCCTCCGTTCTGATGATAGTTACTTCATTTCTGCCAGGTGGATTAAGGTTTCTGCTCCCAGCCAACAGAAGGCAAATGCATATACTTTCCAATGTGCCTTCTGCTGCATGTGTCAGGCCTTTTAGTAGCTATTGTTTTTCCAGAGTGAACTTTGCATTCTGGCAGCACAACCATAGAGAGGACCTGCACAGAGCCATGAAAAGCACCTTGGTGGGCCTATGCCAGGGGTGGGCAAAATGCGGCACGCGGGCTAGATGTGGCCTGCCAGGCCATTCTATCTGGCCCGCAGGGCCCCTAAAAACTTTAGAAAATTAATATCTATCTGCCCCTGGCTGCCTGTCATGTGGCCCTTGATGGCTTGCCAAAACTCAGTAAGCAGCCCTCTGCCCAAAATAATTGTCTGCCCTGGCCTATGCTCTGGCAGTTTGGCAGTGGTGCTTGTCATCTGTTTGCACACCCAGAAGCTGGAGGGTGTAAAGGGAGAGAATACAACTCTATGCTATGAGATTTCTCCTGGGTAAGATACAACTAAAGGTACTAGATGGGGAGTCAGTCTGTTCAAATTTTGATTCATTTCTAGCAATTTAGCCAATCTGTAAGGCACAGAAGTATTACTGAAATATTTCTTCAAAGCAGCCCAATTTTATGCATAGAGTTTTTCCTCTACTGCATTCTGGATCATTCAAATCTTGGCACAAATCCAACTTTTAATTTTAGAAAGGCTGAAGCATATGTGCAAACACTTCCTCAAAAGATCAGAGGAAAGGAGATAAAACACTAGCATTCCAGGTCACTTGCACTTAGTACCTAAGCAATTGGAAAATGTAGACATCTACCATATTACATAAACTTAAAGCTTAACATATGCACCTTGTCATGGAATGGTTTCCTTTCAACCTCTCTGTAGGTAATCTATAAGCACATTGAATGCGTCTTGGTTGTAAATTAAATAGCTGTTTATACATTTGCATATCAGTTTATTATATGAAAAAAATCACATTACAGTGTAATTATATACTAAGGCTGTGCAAAGCTCCAGCTACTGATTTGATTCGGAGAAGATTGGCCCAATTCGGTGGCCAAATCTTCAAATCCAAATTGAAATCAGGGGACTAATTAAAAGGTCCAAATTGATTCAAAGCTCTCCGAATCCTCAGAAAAAATTTGGAGAGCTTTGATGATTTGGACAGTCCCTGTCCACTACAGCAGGGAGCTGGAGCTGGACTTGGAACAGATAAGTAGGGGCTGGAGGAGGGGGGACCCCTGCCAGCCCACATCCCCTGTCTGCTCCCCCAGCCTCTCACGGCTGCCCCGTTCATCCCAGCTTCTGGTGATTTAAAAAAAAGCCCCACTCACAGGTGCTGCTGGGCAGAGGGATGATCCCTGCTGCCCCCCACTGCCCTACGCTGCGTGGGGCATTCTGCACGAGACCCCAGACCCCCACACCTCCTGCTGTCCCAGCCCCCTCATGGCTGCCCTGCCCGCCCCAGATCCAGCCCTTTAAGAGAAAAAAAACTGAGAAAACCCCCAGGATTCACCAGCTCCTGCAGCAGCCTTGGGGCTTCAGGGGGCTTGTGCAGAGCCCTCCATACAGCGCGGGACAGTAGAGATTGTCCCCCACTAGACAGGAATGGTGAGTACAGGAGTTTTTTTGGGGAGGTGTTCCTTAAAGGGCCAGAGCTGGGGTGGGTGAGGTACCCATGTGGGGTGGGGTGGGCTGGGACAGCGGGGGGGCATTGGGGGGCTCATGCAGAGCGCCCCATGCAGCATGTACAGCGCGGGACAGTAGAGATTGTCCCCCACTAGACAGGAATGGTGAGTACAGGAGTTTTTTTGGGGAGGTGTTCCTTAAAGGGCCAGAGCTGGGGTGGGTGAGGTACCCATGTGGGGTGGGGTGGGCTGGGACAGCGGGGGGGCATTGGGGGGCTCATGCAGAGCGCCCCATGCAGCATGGAGCAGTGGGGGGCAGCGAGGATCGCCCCCTGCCCAGCAACACCCAGTGAGTCGGGGCTTTTTTCCCCCAAAGTGCCAGGACCTGGGGTGGGCGGGGCAACCATAGCCAGACTGGGAGAGTGGGTGGGGGATGGGCCTGGCCTGGGTGATTCGGAGATTCAGCAGCCACCAAATCTCTGAATCCGAATCAATTCGGGACAGTGATTTGAATCACCAAATCGAATCACTGTCCCCTGAATCGGCTGAATCCGAAGTGAATACTAGCCAATTTGCACAGGCCTATTACATACTAACCCATTCCCATGGAAAACTACTTCCTAGTAGTGCCGAGTCAGGATGGAGTTGGGCTCCATCTCACAGAACCAAAAACTAAAGAATTTCTATTAATACATAGAGCTAAACATAGCTTTTGCTAGTGCTCCTTAAAGAACAACTGTTTCTTTGCAAACACCTTTATTAATTAAGGAGGAGAGACATGCCTACTAATAAAAAACCGAATAATATCACCACTGTTTACAAAGACTGGTAGGCACACAAAACAAAAGATGAGGGAAATAGATGATGGAGTGTGAGGGAGGTGTTTGTCTGAGAGTTCAGGGAATATGGTGTGTTTGCATAACAGTGTAGAGACTGATGTTTTTCATTTACATATTGTAATTCTGGGATCTCAGTACAGACACAGGGTTCAGACAATTCCTTTTCACTCCTTTAAAATGGAAGGAATAATTTCTAAAACCAGTCCAAAACAGAACACCCAGGAGAATGCCCAGCCTGAAATTAAGAGAATTTAAGGGTTGGAGAAAATTCATGGGAGTACTTCCTTTTCTTAAAGAAATGTATGCATTGATTTAGAGTACAAATGAGGGAGCAAAGAATTTATTACCTTTGCTACAACAAGCAAAACAGTCCCCTAGGCCCCTGGTAGATATTACACTTAAAACACAATTAACCAGTTAATCGCATCGTAAGTAGTAACCTGGCCATATGTTCATTCAATTAATGGTGCAATAAAACAGGGACTGAGCCACAATGTTATTACAAAAAATATGTTTTCTGGAGTGTTCTTATTGTTTAGCAAAAATGTTGCTTGGGATCATCTCTCATGCTTCTCCGGTTATGTCACAGTTGTGATATTGGTGCTGGCCACACACTCCCTTTTAGGCGCAGTAGGAAGCAACCACAAAATATGTGCAATAACTTCGTTGCTGGTTCCCATCATGCCCAAAATTGAATATGTGGCCAGAATCAGCATCACAGCTGTGATGTAATCGGGGCAGCAAAAAAGATGATCCCAAACAAAACTTTCACTAAACAGTGAGACCACTCCAGAACAAACAACTAGATATGGTGGGCTAAGTCTTCTGTAGGAGATTAGCGTCCTGAGTCAGTAAAGTCAGTGGACCACATGAATAGAGGAGGGATCATTGGATCTGAGGAAAAGGGCACACTAAAGTCATTTTCACAATGTACTACAACACACAGCTGGCAGTTTGTTGCATGACCTAAACACTACAACAGCTTAGGAGCATTTCAATTTCCATCAGTTAGACTCAATTGCACAAAAAGGGTTGCTTTGAGAACTGAAAGGTTACCTACACTCACAGCAGCAACATACATACACAATATCAGAAAACCTCCCCTGCTTCCAGAAGGACTTACTCTTATGTCACACAATATTAGGCCCCAGACCCTTGCAAAGACCACTGTCAAGACTGTTATTTCTTCACTGTAAGTAGTTTTTTATATAGGTACTGTAAATAAAGTGCTGTTTTTTCCACATCACAAGTGTCATCAAGTCACTACCAGCAACTCGCATGGTGCTTTTGGCACAAGCTACAGTTCTTAGCCAATGGCTCTGGAAGATGGAGCCCAGAGATCTAGGTGGCAGTGACAGCTGGAGCAGTAGGGAGAATAGTGCCTGGGCAGAAACCCATGGGCTGCAATTTAACCCATCACAGGCAGCATGTATGCCACAGGCCATGAGTTGGACAACCCTATTTTAAGTCACATCAAAGGTCAAACCCGTTTAAACATTTCAGATCAGAACTATTCTGCTAAAGCCAAACTTGGCATGCAAGGACCTGCGTAACAACAATTTATCAATGCAAAGTCAAAATGTTTGGCTTGGTTGTGATCAAGCACTCAGCCTACCCTGAAAAAATATGCAGCAGGTTGACAAAGGTATGCAGCACTATGTATATAGGGCTCAATTTTGCCTCTGCTTTCAATAAGGGTTGGTCAATGCAGTTGGTTATTTGACTCCCAGAGTTTGCCCAGTGGTAAGGTCAGCCAAATCATTTGCTATTTTATGTGCTTTGATGCCTGGGTTTTCAGCAGTGGTAGGAATTGACGCTTTTCTTAGAGGAAATAATTTTAGTGCAATAATATCTACATGTATATCTGATCACTTGTATGTGCATCTGATCTCACTTGGAGACCACATCCTCATCTACTGACCAACAAGTGTACTCGTGTGAAAACAGCAGTTGCCAAGCCTCACGAGAAAAAAAAAAAGTGGCACTGCCTTTAAAAACAAGCCCAAAACAACTCCGCAACCCAATGGGGTGTTGGGGCTTAATTATCAATTTAGTCTTTAATTATCCGAGCCCACCCAAACAGCAGTTTTCTCTGTCAGTTAACCCTCTGAGAGGTGGGGTGGTTCTTTGCCCACAGCGTATCTAATCACCGCTTTATTAAGTAAGTAACTAAGAGAATTGATAACAGTACACAAACAAGATGGCTTATTATAGCACTGACAAGAACAGGTAAGCATACAATTACACAAGAACACACTTAGTCTAATTATCTATCAAATCCTAAGTACAACAACTAAAATACAAGAACTGAACTTTATTCAGTTCAGGCCCAGTACCGGGAGCCTCCGCGGTCCACACAGTTAACCAGCCACTCAGTCTCTCCGTCTTTGTCTCTCTCTCTCCTTTCTGTCCACAAGCACCCTGACTTCCTTCCCTCTCGCAGTCCCACCTCAGTTCAGCCACACACAACACCCTACACACCAAGCTCAGATGCTCCCAGTCCCACACACACCCAGACACACAGTTTCTGTCAATCAAGAGCCCTTTATAGTGCACTCGGCACGCCAGGGCTCTGCACACGGCACGTGGCTGTGCGCACAGCGCTCTATTCCAGGGTCTCTTGAGGGTGGATCAGATAAAGGTTATCTGTTGACCTACTTAACATAAACTAAATGAGCCAAGCCCCGATTTCCACCATTAAGGGGGGCTATGGGGAATTTTGGGTGGCTATAGCCCACCGAGCACCACCCCTGCTGGCAGGGCACGTGGCTGCTCCACGCCACTGCAACCTAGATCTCTGGGCTCTGCCTCCCAGAGCTATTGGTTAAGCATTGTAGCTTGTGCCACAAGAAGCGTGAGTTTTTGGTAGTGACTTGCTGACACTTGTGATATGGAAACTTATGCCTGAAGAAGTCTCCCTCTGCCTGAAGAAGGGTGTTTGTGCCCAAAAGCTTGCAAAGATTTTTCCAACTTTTTAGCTGGTCTAATAAAAGATATTGCATCTACCCAAAGAACTTTGTCGCCTTTTGTTCTATGATGCATCCATTCTCCTTCTTTACAGAAAATACCTCACTAATCATTTTAAAACATGCCTTTCCTATTTGAAGCTCACAAGAACAATGCATGCTGTACAAGATGCTAACCCACCACTTTCATTAAATATCCTTTTGAGACACCTTTCACTTCTGAGGTTAGCATTTATATTTCCTATTTTGCTTAGTCTTCCTCAGCAAGTGTCACAACATGATTTTTTAAATTAAATTAAGGATCTGCTGAATTACATCCCTCACTGCCCAGCCATGGTCAAGATTTTATGGAGTTTCTGAGAATTGCATCTGCCCTGACAACATTATAGCCTTAATAATTTGGTAAGATTCAATATACATCCATAAAGCTATTCAATTGGCAAAGGGCTCTTAATTAGACCTGTGCAAAGCAGAAAGTATTTGTTTCGGGTTCAGCGATTCAGAGAAACAGTGATTTGATGTGGTGAATCACTGTCCCGATTTGATTCGGCCGAATCTGAAGATATTCGGCCATAGGCTATACAGGCAGGCAGTGCCGGTGGGAGCAGCTGGGGGAGCAGCCGGACAAGCCGTGGCTTGAGCCTGCAGGGGCTGGGGGGAATGATTGGGGAACTGGGGGAATGACTGGGAGCTGGGGAATCAAATCAGGAGGTGGCGAAAAGCCCCTGTTCGTTTTCTCAGCCCCGATCATTCCCCCAGCTCCCAATCATTTCCCCCCAGCTCCCGCGGCTTCTCTCAGAAGCTGCCAGCACTGAATGCTTCACCCCAGGGGGCAGCTGGGGGAGCAGCTGGATGAGCTGCGGCTTCTCCTGGGGCTGCCGGCTCAAGCTGTGGCTCCCTCAGCTGCTCCCGCTGGCACTGCCTAGTGCCTGTCTGTACAGTCTATGGCCGAATCTCTCCGAATCAATTCAGAGGCTTCCAATTTTATTCGGAAAGATTAAAGGGTCTCCTGATTCGATTCAGATTCGGAGATTTGGCCACACCAGGGGTTGTGAGAGGGTGAACACTGGACTCTACCCCTACTTTTTGCAACCCCATGGAGAAGTGGTAGTTATCTTAGCAGCAGTGAGTCACAGTGTCTGCTTGCTCTATTCTACCCTGCTTCTGTTCCATTCTGTTTTAAAGGAGAAAAAGAAGTCTCCTTTAAAACAAGGGCAGGCAATTATTTTGGGTGGAGGGCCACTTAATGAGTTTTGTTGAGCTGTCAAGGGCTGCACGGATAGCTCCGCCCCTTGGTGGTAACCCCACCTCCTGGTCACCATCTTGGGACCGGAAGTCCAACCCTAACCCCTGACCTTTGTCACTGGAAGTCCTGCCCCCTGGGAAATACTCCTTATTAAGAAAAATATTTTTGTCATGATTTGTGATTGCGAGCTGTATATAGAGGTGATTGCATAATAACTCAAAAATAAATTCTTAGTCATCTGTGTGTATGATAGGGTGTGGGGAGCATAGGGTATTTTGGGGGGTTGTCTATATGTTGGGGGTTGTGGGGACAGGGTGTGGTTGTGTGGGGTTTGTGGGGTGTAAGGGGACCCCCCATGGTGCAGCAGCAGCAGGCGGGGCACTCAGGGTGCAGACATCTGGTGGGGCGCGACTCCAGCCAGCACTGCACATCGCAGTAAGGGGTACAGCCTCCTCTTAGCCATCTGTATCACCAGGGCTTCCCACAACTCATGCACAGCCCCTACACTTGCTGGGCAGGGAAGCATAGGCAACACATAGGGTGAGGATGGGGGGGAAGGGGGCATGTGCCCCACCTAAAATTGGCTCTTGCTGGCCAGGGAGTGGGGAGCACCAGCCAGTGCACTCCCTGAGAAGTACTGGTGGCACCTCTGGTTTTTCGCTGGCATTTCTGGTGTGCCACTGGCACTTCTGCTGGTGGCAGCGATCGGCCGCTGGGGGCCACCAAAGCCTGGCAATCAGCAGCTGGTGCCCCACCAGAGCCCGGAGGCACCAATTGCCCATCCAGCAGGGGAGGGAAGCCCCACATGCTAGAGGCAGCTGCCTTCTCTGCCCCCGGCGGGGAAGGCAGCCAGCTCCAGTGACTGGGGCTGTGCAGTGATGTGCTGCACCGGCTGGAGCTGCACCCCACTGGGAACCTGCCTGCTGCTGCTGCGCCATGCGGGGAGCATGGGGGTCTCCACACCCCTCACCCTCCCTCACACATACTGCCCACCCAAGATCTATGCTGCCACTGCCCTTGTGGGTGCAGGCTCTGCGCTGCCACTAGCCCCAGCCCCAGCTGCATGGTCTGCTCAAGCCCAGCTGCAGCCCCAACGATGCAACTTCCCTACCTGCTGCCTGGAGCCAGCAGGAGACTGGGGAAGCGGAGCAGGCCTGTGGGGGCCGCAGCAGCATCTGCATGCTGGACAGACTGTGCCCTTCCACCCACAAGGGTGGGAACGAGGCCCAATAGGATATGTTTGGAGCTGTGAGTACATGTGGGTGCTTTCCTCCACCCTTGTGCATAGAATGGTTGGGTGGGGTGCAATTTGTTGGAGGGGCGCCACGGGCTGTATGAAAGTGCGTGGCAGGCCAGATCTGGCCTGCAGACCGCATTTTGCCCACCCCTACTTTAACAGAAGTGTGTAACAGAAGTGTGAATTAGATCCCGTGTTTCCCAACTATGGTCAAGATTTTATGGAGTTTCTGTGAATTCTGTTTGCCCTGATAACATTATAGCCTTAATCATTTGGTAAGGTGCAAATAGACATCCATAAAGCTACTCAATTGGCAAAGATCTACCTCACTCCTGCCTGGCTCCTGTTTCTGCCTCCCAGGGTTCTCCTTGCCTGCCATAAGGGGATGTTCTCAAAGGTAGGTGAGCCTATGGTGACCACTTTCCCTTTCTCTACTCACTTCCTCAAGCCCTACTTGCCTTAAGGGCTGAACTAATGGGCTCCTTCCACCCCTACAATCATGCCCATGACACACACAGATATCACCAGTTACTCTTATGAGGCACCTTGTCTCAGTACCATGTCTGCCCTCCTCAAGCCTCCAAGCCCATGTTGGAGTTTCAGCCTTCTCATCTTCTACCCTTTCTCTCTAGCTAGGCTCCTTTAGCCTAGGCCCACTGCCTGCGTCTTGGCTTATGAACTCCAGCTCATGTCTTACCCTCTCAGTTTCTGGGCCCCTGGCCCTGATTTTGCCCCTCTTGGTCTATGGATTTAGCCCTCTTGGCCCCAGGCCATGCCTGACTTAAGTCTTGTCCCAAGCAAGACTCTAACCTTATTGTGCCCCTGGGGCACCCCACTGTGGTCTTATTTGTCCCTTACAGCAACACCCAGTCAACTGGTTTAAAGCTTAAACAAAAAAAAGAATACAAGCACACTGGCTGCAACTAAAACCATCCCCACACTGGGACAAGCTTCTTTGCAAGCTATAAGCCCTTTAGTTGCAGCTCCTACAGCAGCTCCAGTGCCAGTCAGTTCACCTCCATCTTGCTCAAGGAACAATTTTCCCTGCTGCTTGCAGGGCCAGACTGCCCTCCAGCTTAAGCCCTGTCCTTTTTATCCAGTCTGACCTATTAGCTGGCCTGTGTACAGGGGCTGCTCATTAGACCCTGCCTGACGAGCTGTCTTTGCCTGAGCCAAAGCAATCCTCCCCTTATAGCACCCTTGCCAGTTTTGCTGGCTTTGTAGCCCTCTCCAAGTAACAGGGTGATGGTTCCATTACATTTCCCCACTTAAAATGAATGACTCAGTTTTGGAGGGTTGACTTGGGGGGGAAAGCTGAACATAGTATGAGAATAAATAAGGTATTCTTTTCATAAGTTTGTAATTCATTGAAAAATCTTGACTGAACTGATTAAAATTTCTGATGAATGAAAAACAAATTTAAAAAGCATCTTGCATCTTCCTTTAAAAAATAGCCACAACTTCACAGTACCTAAGATGCCTAATACAATGCCTAGTAGTTTAGTATGCCTTTGGGGGCTGAAGCTTATTCTTTTGACCATTTGGAACATTTGTATTTCATTCATGTCCTTCATTTAAAATGGACTTTTCCCACAAGATACCCTAGGAAATCCGTTTGTGCATTTCTACACAAAAGTCTTCCCTTTCATGCAGCCTTCAAAATGGCACAGGTGCTCAGTTACTATGAAGCTGATGACCACATAAATGCCTAGGAAGCGATAAGCAGACTCAAAAAGGCTGCAGAGAATGATGCATCTTAAATGCTGAAATTTTCCAGTTAAATTTTTTTTTTAAACTGGGTTTTCAGCTAAATTAAAATTTTCACTCAAAGTGTTTCCCATTCCCAAAAATCTTTGATTTCTTGTTGGAAACTGAAGATGTTTTTTTTTTCCCTGGGAAGTTCTTAACCATGTTTGACTATAGTTTTTTTTCCAACAAAAATAAAAATATTCTAAAGAAAAAAAGTGGTCCTTAGTAGTATCTATACTGGCCAGCACGTCACTATATTATCTACAAACTAAGATTAGGATCATTTGTTTATGGAGCATTTCAAGGCTTTCAAGAAACCTTGAAAAGAGAAACAAATATACATGTTAGTTTTCTCAGCTGGTTTTGCTCTTTAATTTTTGTGACACGTAACCTTCTATATATACAGGTTTAAGGATATATGTATACACATAAGCAAAACTATGAAATGGTATGTGTGCTTGTTACTAGCACGTCTTTTAGATGGCATACCTGGTTGTTTCAGCTTACTAAAGGTAAAGTTTCTAATAGCAAGAAATGGAAAAAAAAAGAAGGGAAAATGAACAGGGAGGGGAAAAAAGGAAAATGGGGAAGAGAAGAGGAGAAAAGAAATGAGCATGAACAGTCTCTGACAGTGGTGACACCTGTAATGATACAACCCCATAAACCCATGAATATTTGTAGAAATACTAAATCTCAGTTAGCAGCTACAAACAAACTTTCTACAAGATACTTGCAAGATATTAAACAATAGCCAGTATACTTCCATTAAGGTAGACATCTAGAAATGCACTTTCTGGTACTCTCTAGGGCAGGCTATGTTTCTTCTCTACATCTTTATAAGCCCCTATGTAAATTAACAGTGCAACAAAAACAGTAAATAATTAAAAACCCAAACCAGTAGCTCAAAAGTGGGTGGCTCACCCACACTCTTAGAAATCTCTCTGGGATGGGGTGGAGGGATGAAACTGCATATGATATCCTCTCCAAATTTTCTACTAATCATTCCACGATGGAACAGGCAAACTTTGCCTCCCTGCAGGTCAACCCATGGTTTTGCCCCATGGGCATCCTTCCCAACATTGCCAAATTCACTACACAGTTAGGGATAAGTGGCCCCCGCCTCCATGTTCCAGATATCCATCTGGAACATGTCTTTTATTATTCCCTAAACTTTGCAATATGCTAATAAAACACTGAAATGGAAGTTAAATGCAATGTTTACTATACTGAGCATTTACCTCACAGAGTCTAGTCGTACCATACCTACTCAGGCAAACCCTTTGACAAACATTTTTGTGGGGAAAGGTTGTCTGAGTAAGGATTTGGCTATCAGGCTCAGTGTCTTGGCTCTCTAAAACATTCACATTACAGTCATAAGAAAAGCTGCAGAAGCTTTGATTTTAGATAGCATAGCAAAAAAACTATAGCTAGAGATCATTGTAGCTAAAGATCATTTTATTAACTTTATTCTTTACTTGGTTTTGCTTTAAAGTGTCTGAGTAAAATCAGTCCAAAATAGTAGACTTGCACTAAGTCTGGGCCTCTAATTATTTATTTATTACTGCACTTTACATGGAAAAGCTATGTCCAACACTATACCAGATGTTTGTAAACATGATGAAAAGCACTGATAAAACACACATTTAATTCATACAGTGACTACTGGTAGCTGTTTAATGTTAAAACAGAAACACAGTGAAAGCATGACCTGCTGACTTGGTTACAGCAGCTCAAACTATTTACCTTACATGGGCAAAGACATCTACCATGCAAGAAAAAAAAAAGAGGAAGGCTTACACAAAATACAGCAGCAAATAACCACAAGGGTGATTACATGAGTGGATGGTTTTTTTTTATTGTTTTCTTAGTTTCCTTTTAGGCTGATCATTTAAAAAAAAACTTAGATTTTTTTCTTAGGAAAGCTCAAGGAATCTATCTGGGACCCAGGATTTGCAACTGGCTACTTGAGCTTTTATCATGCTTGCAATTAAACATCATAACTGCCAATTTGTTGAAATAAACGGAATACAACATAATTAAATAATCCTTGGAACACACAACAAATATTCACTCTACATCATGTAGCTGTCATTCAGACAAAAATGGGATTTGCAAGTTAACTATATCCTTTTAAGAAAATACTGATTCTGTTCACATTTACAGATCTATCTTGAGCCTTGCAAGCAGCATGCAACAGCCAAGAAGTGCAAGTTTTTTCCATTTTTCCAGCAAGGCACTGACTTAACCTTCAGAGTTAAAATTACTTACATTGGAAACACAGCATCATAAAAGGGAGGTAATAAAAAACATGCTATTTATACTAAAGGAGCAAGCATTTTTTTTCCTGCATGAATAATCTCTCTCCTTTCTTTTAAGTCTGTCGCACTGCATCCTAAATCTGGGCTTTGGCAGGTTAAATACATGTTCACCTCTATTTTCCCTTCTGTCCTCCCTCTAACTGATCTTGATCAAGAGCGAGATTAGAAGTAGATCAGAGACAGCCTGCACCTATCTGTCCACATTTTATCTGCTACTATACCTGCAGTAAGCAAAAGAGCAATGCAAAAAACATATTGCTAGGAATTCCTTGAGCTTGCAGTACTTGAATAAAGCCTTGTATCCACTGTGCACAACAGCTGTCCTTGGCATTTAACAAGCATTGGTTGTAATGTCTGGCTGCAACAAACCAGAGCAAATTTTCTCCCAGGTAGAGCTAACTTGGTCAGTGTGAAATCATTTCAACACCGACAGGAAGCTAGAAGCATTGTGGCTAAACTCATTCAGCCAGTTATCTTAATTTCTTTCTTGAACCTGGAAGCTACCCAGAAACATTATTTAAAAGTCCCTGTTCCAGGCAAGAGTTCCAGGTCCCAAGGGAGAAAGACCTCAGCTGCTCCAGAAAACTGTTGCACAAAACTTCTAAGCTATGTAGAGGCATCAAAATGTGTTGCTCTATAAGAGCATTGGTTTGTTCACATTAAACTACTGTAAAGACAGGCAACATAAATCATTGATGCATCTAATGCCCTTTACTACAGACAAGCACTTCTATTCATAATCTGTAAAGCGGATATATGCTTTTAGTTGTAATTACACGAAACATTTTGTAACGCTACTTAGGTTTAGATAACAGCTTTTTATTAATTTTGGCATTTCCCCAGTAAAGATGTCACTTTTCAGATAAATTCAGATAAAGAGCAGATGAGGAAAATATCTCTTAATCTCATCAATGTCCTTGTGCACAATACAAAATCCACGAGAAAGGAGAACCACTCAAAGCCCTGCAGATAAACCATGTGTCATCACTTAGTTTGGACATTATCAATTAGTGATAATGGAAGGTATTGTGGTGGGAGAAAACTCCCTGGGGTTCATTGTCTAGCTGCATAGGAACCAGACAACATGGGTAAAGTTTTACTGCAGTATATTTGCTCGAGCAATGACCATTAAGCCAGCAAAGAGGCAAAATGGCCCCCCCTAAAGGGTGGGGCAATCTTTTATACTTTTTACAACAAGACAAGACTACAGGGTTAACAAAAGAAATACTTGGGCGGTGCTTGACAAATCTTCATAACAGCATATTTCTATTAAGCTGAACTAGCACTTTTTAAAAGCTAAAAGTTAAGTAACAGTAACATTATGATACGTTAGCAAGAACTTGCAGTGGTAGATACTTCTTAAGGACACGATCACTGTACTTAGAACAATGGCTTCTTTGTCTTATCTTGTTCCTTGCTGTAGCTGATTTTACAGCACACAGACACAGATCCACTTGCTGCATTTTACTCAGAAAATGCTTAACACAGTTAAAATGATTACTTGACACAAGCAAAGGCTTAGCTATCATTTTGCCTTGTGGTCAGTGGCATTGCTAGGCCACAGGTCATGCCTTGTATTCAGCTGCAAAGCTAATACTTCTTAATAATCCAAATTATTGTTAACCTAACAGTATGCTATCAGAAAACTATTCTATTTCAGGGTAATAACAAACATGCTCACCACAGTATGACACTGACTGGGCTAAAAAGCTGGCCTGGTGAGAAAAACAGCACTCTGTTCTAATCACTTCTATCTAATTATATCAGCTCTGATATTGGCCTGATATATTTAGTATGCAAAGTGTTACATATTAATTGCATTAAGAATAGAATCAACTCTTTCAGAAATTCGAGCAGCTGAAGAGACTTGAGCTTTTTAACTTTAATTAAAATGAACTATTATTCATAAAGACAGAGGAATTCCTGCAAGGGCAGTCATAAAAAAAACTAGAACTCTTGGTTCCAAAATGATACCTTTCATTAGACCAACTGGGAAATAGCAAGAAAATTGTCCTTTTCTGCAAGATTTCGGGATCAAAGTCCCTTTGTCGGGCTCTGGGAAAAGTATAGATGGTACAAGATGGTAAAAAATCCCCATAGGTAGGAAATAAACTTCATTTGGTAGGAAATAAACTTCATTTTTGCACAAAGTACGCCCCTGTAAGGGCAGTCGAAATTTTGGATCTTCATCTTCAGACAGATGTATTGGTTCAACATTACTTTAAGTGTTTATTCAGTGACATGTATAACTAAATTATAACATAAGTGAAATGACAACCATTTAAACACCCGGGCTCGAGCCCAAGTTATTACAATTATGCTGGTTCGTAGGTTTAGTTATGAAGATAAGAAATGAGATCCTGTCTCTAAGGAAGAGATTCCCCAAACCCAAAATTCACATCTGCCCCCTCCTCAAATTCAAAGAACTGAACTATACAGCTCCTCTGTGAAAAAGTTGCCTTTCCTTTCATGAACTTTCCCCAAAACACCTGGAAAAGGAACTGGCTTTCACAGAGAAGGTTCTTTTCCAGGTGAATAATCCTTCAAAACAGTCTGACCAGATTTGTAACTGCACAGGCCTCTATGCTACTGACAACATACAACGTTTCAGACAAGCCTGAAACTGACTCTTGTCATGCTGATTTCTGGGGAGACATCATCAGTTTTTGGCTGAAACTGGGACAGAACTGGGCACTTACATAACCTGCTACAAGGCAAATGACATTTGCGTCTCGGCAATTTATTATTCACTTTGTACACCGGTCAAAAAGATTGAGCGGGGCTTTGTGCTGCAAGCAAGTACTAATGTCACAGGTCCAGGCTCTATCAAAGGTGCAAGTTGGTTATGCTCAGCTACTCCTGCACTTCATGCAAAGTAGCACAAAAGCAGAGGTACGAGGAGATGGAAGTGCACTAGAACACCAGTGCTACAGCTAATATAACAGTTTTGGTGAGCTGTTGAAGGCTGCAAGGGTACACCTCTTGTCCAACTGTTAAGCCCAGCCCCTTGGCAGGTGCCCCACCCTCTTGGCAGGTGCCCCACCCCCTGACTGCCATCTTAGGATCAGAAGTCCCACCCCAATCCCCTGACCTTTGCCACCGTAAGTCCCTCCCCTTGCCCCAGAAGTACACCTTTTGGGAAGTGGGGGGTATCCAACACCACAGGTGCGTCTGATACTGCCAGGTGCAAAAGCCTGAGCTATCTATGTACTTGGCCTTTGATGAAGACAGCTTGGCCTGAAAATGTACCTCACCTGTGAGCTGCCCTTCTGTTCTCTCCTGCCACATCTTGATCTTACTGGATAAGCAGAAGCCTCCCAATGTCACTGGGGCTACGCTTGTGGGGCCATGGATCTTTCCCACAGGGCTCCTGCCTCCCCTTTACCCGTCCACACACCAACCAGGTACTCCCAACATGAAAAATTGATTGTAAATCAAGGAAAAGAAATAAATTTCATACACCTGACACCCAACCAGGGTTGTCGCAATGTCTCAGTGTTCTTTTAAGGTCTCAGGGTGTGACCCTCTGTCGGATCAGATCTGCTTCGGCCATTCTGCCAGGTCTTATATAGTCCTTAACTCGTATTTAGTCAACAAGCAAGTCTGCTCCAGACAGGTCTTTCCCCATGAGCAAATGGTCCAACCGAAAAAATAAAGAAACAGTAATACAAAACATAATGCACTTGGACCCGCCAATCCTCTCATGTACGTGTGGGCTCCGATCCTGCCACGCTGGACCCTCTCTGCCTTCAGATCTGTCTGTCTCTCGACCACTTCTGGCTGCGGTGGGTACCCATCAGCTGTTCCAAGCTCTAGGCACCTTCTGCCAGGCACTCCTCTGAGTGCCTGGGTTTCACATGTGCTCTCCCTCTGGTGCAGACTGCCTACTGGGCGCTAGACCACAGACTTTCTGGACTGCAGACTCTCTGCAGCCCCGCTTCTGCTCCTAGGTGTCTCCCTGTTACACCAGCCTTCCTCTCTAGCCGGCGCCAAGCTTCCAGTTATACTAAACCTAGGAACCAGCATAATTGTAATAACCTGGGCTCGAGCCCTGGTGTTTAAGCGATTGTCATTTCACTTATGGTATAATTTAGTTATACATGAATAAACATTTAATGTTGAACCAATACTAGGAACAAGTAATTTTGTTATAATCCCAATATTACTTAATGTTGTACCATAATGAGAACACGGCCAGTAGGGCTAACCATACCTTGTCCTGTATCCACAGTTGCATCACAAGCAGGGCAAGGTGATCCTCCCCCCTCTACGCGACACTGGTCAGGACGCAGCTGGAGTACTGTGTCCAGTTCTGGGTGCCACACTTCAGGAGGGATGTGGACAGCATTGAGAGGGTCCAAAGGAGGGCCATTCACATGATCTGAGGACAGCAGGGCAGACCCTATGAGGACCTTAACCTGTTCAGCCTTAGCAAGAGAAGGCTGCGGGGGGACCTGGTGGCTATAAACTTACTAGGGGGGACCAGCGGGATTTGGGAGAGACCTTGTTCCCCCAAGCCCCTCCCGTAGTAACAAGGAATAACGGCCATAAGTTGCTAGAGAGTAAGTTTAGACTAGACATCTGAAGGCACTACTTCACAGTCAGGGCGGCTAGGATCTGGAACCAACTTCCACGGGAAGTGGTGATGGCTCCTCCCCTGGGGGTCTTTAAGAGGAGGCTTGATGTTTACCTAGCTGGGGTCATTTGAGCTCAGTTTTCTCTCCTGCCCAGGGCAGGGAGTCAAACTAGAAGATCTACAAGGTCCCTTCTGACCCTACATCTATGAATCTATGAATACCGGAAGCTGCAGCTGGTTTGCCTATGTGCAGTGAGCACACGCTTCTGAAGTGTGGCTGCTGTTGCGCCTGCTGCTTTTGCTGCTCCCCCGCCACTGATGAAGCTCCTGCCAGGAGATAAGAGGCACGATTGGCCCTTACCGGGTCCACTGGTTCTTCCCTGGTGCCCCAAGATGGGTTCCTGAGGTCTCCATGTCCTGTGTTTCTCGGAACACTGGGAGTCGATCTCTTGCCCCCCTCGCCACCATGTTGACTGCCCTGTTGAGCCACTATGTTGGTCCTAGAACCTCCTGCCCCCATCACATGGTCCCTGACATCAGAAGGTCCACCCTTTGACTGGGAAACACTGCCCCTCCACAGGGCCCACTGTCATGGTGCATGGCCTATCCCTGGAGCCCCAAAGTTTGCCCCCTAGGTCATGCCTGTGCCTCATGACCTATCAGGTAGTGAGGGGTTGTGACCCCTCTAACAACCTGGCCCATTGCCCTTGACCAATCAGTGGGGATTCCACGAGCATTGGACCTCCCTGAGAATAGCACCAAACCAACTGAGTGGAGGTCCACACCCATAAAATCTTTCAGAAGGTATCATTTTAACAGTTTATAGAAAAAAAATCATACTTAAAATAACACTTCTACTATATTTTAATTTTATTTTAAAAAAATAATTTTTGTCATGGTTTATGGTTGAGTAGTGTATATAGAAACAATTGTATAATAGCTTAAAATAATTGTATATTGAGCCCTGGTGTGGGGGGCAAGCAGAGCTTCCTGGCCCCTCAAGTGCTGCAAGTGGGAGAGGAACAAGGGGAGGAACACTCATGGACCCGGGGTCTGAGACAGCCTGAGCTCTCAGAAGCCCCTGGCTCCCCCTAGGAGGCAGCAGGAGCTCCTGCAACCAGTGCCTCTGGGCCAAGAGATAGCAGGTGCTGATGCCACTACACAGCTGCAGTGGGGCAGCCTTGCAGCCCTGTTCCTGAAGGCAGCACCTCCCACCTCAGCAGGTGAAGGGCTCAGGGGTTATCAGCGATGCTGGGTGAAGGCCAGGATCCCACTTGAGGCCTGGAGTGGAATGTTCTCTCCTAGTGACTTCAGTGGCACCCCCAACCCTGCTGCAGGCAGGGCCACATGGACATAGAATAGAAAATTAGGGTTGGAAGGGACCTCAGGAGGCCATCTAGTCCAACCCCCTGCTCAAAGCAAGCCCACCCCCAAATAAATCATCCCAGCCAAGGCTTGGTCTAGCCAGGTCTTAAAAAGCTCCAAAGATGGAAAGCCCGCAACACCTCTGGGTAACCTGGTCCAGTGTTTTACTACCCACCTAGTGAGAAAATTCTTCCTAATATGTAACCTAAACGTGCTTGCTGCAACTTGAGACCGTTGCTCCTTGTTCTGTCATCTGCCATCACTGAGAATAGCCTAGCTCCATCCTCTTTCGAACTTCCCGTCCGGTAGTTGAAGGCTGCTATTAAATCCCACCTCAGTCTTCTCTTCTCCAGACTAAATAAGCCGAGTTCCCTCAGCCTCACCTCATAAATCATGTCCCCCAGCCCCCTCACCATTTTTGTTGCCCTCTGCTGGACTCTCTCCAATTTGTCCACATCCTTTCTGTAGTGGGGGCCCAAAACTGAACACAGTTCTCCACATGTGGCCTCACCAGTGCTGAATAGAGGGGAATAATTAATTCCCTTGACTTGCTAGCAACATTCCTTTCAGGGGCCCAATTACATGAGAAATGCTACTTGTGTAAGCACCCTGAATGTATGGAACAGTTCCTTCTGTGGCCAGATAATGATTAGGGCTGGCTGGAAAACAAATTGACATGTCAAGAAAAATACTCAAGTTCTGAAATTTTCCATTTTATTCTAGAATAGGAGAGCTTTACTTTTTTGGATGGGGGGTGAAGAGAGAGAGAGAGAAAGTGTGCATAAGTGCATGCTATGTATGTAGAATATCTACATCTGCACCATTGAAACAATGGCTTGAGTATGGTCTCTCACATGCTAGGTGTACCCTCATCCCCGAGTTATTTTGGGACAAATAGTTGTTTCTCTTTCTTCCTCCCCTAAACTTATACCTAGAACTAGAGAAGGCTTCTCAGCCAGAATTTTGTCAAAAGCAAGATGTTTCTCCAAAAAGTTTCAGCTTTCTAAATGGAATTTTCTAGCAGGGAACATTTCATTAAAAAATTCTCCAAGCAGTTTTAGCAATAATAACTTCTATGGACTCCACCACCAAGTTCATACATCTTTCTCTAGACATCAGGTCCTGTTGCCTCTTGGTCTTTTTAATGGATTGTGCCTGCTGCATTTCAACACTCAGATCAAGCGAAACCTCTTCTCTCCCATATACTCCAATGTTACTGGTACTCCCATTTCATAAACACATCACAGAAATCAAACCTGCCAAAAATGCATAGTTGAGAGCTCCCTGCAGCTTCTGCTCCTCTTTAGATTGCTGATCATAAGATCTGGGAAGAATCCAAACAGAGGACTTACGATCAGTGGCCACAAGGTTTTGTGACAACTACGCTGCAGAGCCTTCCTTTCACTGTACTTGATCTCTCTCAACCTGATACATTGTGATTTGCAGTCAAGGACTCTGAGAGAGGACAGCAAAAAGGAAACAGAACATGCGGGTTTTATATTTTATTGACGAAAAGTGCAACTACTACAAGCTGGGTTGGTTTCTTTGGAGGGAAACCAAAAAGATAAATGCCAGCTGAGACATATTTAACCGGTTATATACAACTGTGCCATTAATTATTACTGAAAACTAATCAATGTAGTCAAAATCTTCTGGAATCCCAAAGCTTTTGTCAATTCTGTTCTCTTCAAATCCAAATTTCCGTTTGGCCCAAGATTTTACTGCAAAAATGTTATCTGTGAACAGAGTGAAGAAAAATGTAAGTTAGCAATCAGAAGAGGAGAGTACCATAATCCTTGCCACAGTAAACTTTTCATCATCTCTATTTGTTTCACCTTTGGAAGATCAAAAAACTGAGACTAGCCAACTTGCTTCATACCATTTAACAGGTAGGGATAAGAGAGGAAAGAAAAAGCCAAATACTTTTTCTGCTTTTAGGAGTAACTGAGCTCTGCTACAGATACTAAAGGGGCAATCAGGATCAGTAAGAGAGTGTACGTAAAAATAAAGCTACGCTCAAACTAAGTTGTTGATTACTTATGTCATTATATGTAATATGAAATTCTGCCCATATTTCATTTACCCTATCAAAAATATCACTTAAAAGATGAACCGAAGAGATCCTTAAAAAAAAAAAGAGCTTGGCTTGTGCCAGTTGTCATTTCAGCAGATTTTTCAAACTTCAGGAACAGTCAGATGTAATTAAAAACTACTGAAAACATATCAACAAGCATGAATAAGATGTCCTTCCCATCTCGGGTGCCTAGCAGTTTTCACAGTTGAAGTCATCATGTAATAATGGCCCTCTAGTTTTGTTAGGCGGAGAACTGAATGCATGCCTCTGAAATGAGCAGGTTGTAACTAAACCAGATGGACTGCACTGGTATAAACAAATAGTCTAGTACAGCCACACCAAAGAATCCATGAGAAGTCTATCCCACCTCTGCAACGTGCTGTTTTAAAAAAAACTCTCACTTAAAATGTCCTGAAAATACCTACTTTAAAGTTCCCAATGCAGTCTCCCATCTGTAATGTTTCAAAAGACCAGTGGTGCACTGTGTGATAACCAGTGAACCAATTTAAATACTGGCCTTATGGAAAATCACCCCAAATACACTGTCCCATTATTACCCCCTTGTTGAATTAAGTTTGCCAACATGAAGCTGAACAAATTCCTTTACACACAAAGAGTCTGCCAAACCACAGTCAGTAGTGTCTCATTGAACTTGAGCAAAGAATGACCAGAAACAAATAATACATTTTTGTAATATAGAACACCATTTTTGTTACAAATTTTTAAAAAGAACACATACCCATGTTTTCTCCTTTTGCAGCTCACTGGAGATTTTTCAAATATAGTATTAAGAAAGCAATTGTTGTCAAATATATTTGTCTTTAGCATAATAGTAGCATTTTACCTTTCAAAGAACGTTAAGCTAGTATTACAATAATTTGAGACAGTGTTCAATCAATTCTCTGCTGAAGTCATAATTGTTTTTTAGAACAAAGAAAAGACATTTCTACTCTTTTTGGGTTGTAGAACATATTTTAGTATAAAAGATGGAACAAATGAAATATACCAGGAAATGGGAAGGTTAAAAAATAGGTTAAAATAATTTCACAAGAACATCAGTGCAATGACCATCTTCAAAACTGTAACAGCATATAAACTGGAGGACAAAACAAGTGAAATTCTCTCAGCCAAAATAGTAACTTTATCATTCCAAAAACACTGGAATTCAGATGCAGAGCAACAACAAAATCTTTACAAAGCATTCTCAATAAAAAACAGACAGACAAATCTTTGGAAAATTTAAGGCAGGATAACAGTTAGAAAACAACTCATACAATTTTGGGGATATTCAGGGAAGTGTGACTGTGCCACTCTTACTACTAGCACCAGGGAAATTTGCTGACCTCAGGAGTTGAATTCAATTGCAAAAATTAGTTTAAGGCTTACACCACTTCTACTAAAAGAGGAAGTCTGCTGTGCGTTTTCATATAAAACAGGTCAGATTTTGAGTTATTTGTGAGAAACACTTCTATGAATCTACTTTAAAATCATAAGGAACTGCATCTGTACCAAACCATTTTTAGGGATTTTTCTTTCCTGCACTCCTACCACCCAGGCCAATCTTAGGTTAAAAATTAAATGTAATTAAGAACACCTTGTAGGTTACAAACCACCACTTTGAATTGATTTTTGCCTCAGCACTATAATTGGAAACTGTTTACCAATGTAAATGTATACTCACCAGTCCATCTGTTGGCTGCTTCCTTGGCTACTTTGTTTGCTTGACCTGAAAAAAAAAGAAAACATGTATGAACAAAGAACAGTCACTTAATGTAGCAGGCTCAAGGTGATGGGTTTTGTTTATACTGAAGAAGCCATTCCTCTATATTTTTAAGGCTCAGCCAAGCCCAAAAGTAGGTGTATGAAAAGTCACTGGCAAAGGAACACAGAAGATACTGTTTGAGGTGCCCTGAGTTTTTAAAAAATGAAACAATTCCAGTTGAATCTGTGCAAGACTCATGAACTGCCAAATAGGAGGACTGAGATTCCTGGCTTGGGACAGTGACAGAGATAACCATATCAGTTTGGAGAAAGCACTTGGCTTAAGTACTCTTACTTCTATAGCATCACAGGTGTGCATGACTCTTCATGGAAAAAGCACATAGCAACTGCAATAGTCTGTGGAAAATCTGAGTGCAGACTATGAAAGCTTACAAGAAGTCAGGTAGGAAGGTTCTTGGGGCTCCATCTAAGAATGTCTTTGATAACCTGGAGAGAGAATTATGTTTCTAGAGAACAAATGTTAAAACGAGAATTCAAAACCTTTAAAAAAAAAGGAATTCCACTTAGGAAAATATTTTACAGCTATTTTCATGAGACATCAATTGCTAAAAAAACCAGTCTGTTAAGTCTTCTTGCCCTCCTTGGAAAAAAACAGAATCAAATAGGTTAACTTGAGAATTTATCAGAATCATTATACTTCTTACACATACATACACTTTGAATATTCCTAGTAGGCTTGTCAGTACTTGCATAATATTCACTTACATTGGTCAGCATGAAACCATGCTGGACACACACACACACACACACACACACACACACACACACACACACAATCACACACAAACACACACACACAGAGTATTCATTGTCAAAGATTACACTGTGGGCAAGATTTATTTAATTATCTTGCCAAACACTCTGCTAGCACTCCGGAAGATTAGCGGTCAGTATTTCACCTTAGGTGCAGCAGTTAGTTTAGTAATTTGAGAAATGCCTACATCATAGCTAAGCTGTCTAAATTTTCTTTATAAAAGATGACCTAACAAAGGGGAAAAAAGGGATGTGTGCTCCTTTTGTTTAGGATATACAACTCAAGCCCAAAAGGTTAAAAAAAAATAGTAAGGAGAGGTTGTTTCATTTTGTTTTGTTTTGAAACTGGGAATTCAAGCCATGTCTGTCCTGAGAAACTGTAGTCTCCTTTGCATTGCCTTTGGTCCTAGAATTACCCATTCCTACATTTGTCCAGTTCCATCTGTGATAATGCCAGCACTGGCTGCATACAACAGAGAAATGATGATATCATAAGAGTATGAGAATAAAAGGTTAACAGTTAAAATGGGGAAAGATTTTTAGTCACACTGTTTATGAACTATCTGGCCTTTTTGTTTTGCTTTGATTTTTATTAAAGTCTATTCCAGGGATTGGGAACCTTTAAGAAGCAGCAGGCCGAAGCATCACAGCTAGGTCCTAATGCAGACCGCTGCTTGAGACCCAGTCATCTCAACAACCAAATGCTTTCGATTGTCCCATTGCCAAATTGCCACTAATGTCCCAGTTCTGTGGGCTGGATGGAGTCACTTGACAAGCTGGATCTTCTAGCTCTTGGGCTATTGGTTGGCAGCCCCTTGTCTATCCAACTTTAATTTTAAAGAAACATTCTATTTGTTAATGATTCAACAGCCCAACCCATTCAAATCAAGTATGCCAAGTAACAATCTGAGTGCAACTAAAAGCTTTCTTTTTTCTTGGAAAGGAGAGGCTCCCCAAATACTCCAAAATTATCAACAGCCGGGTGGTTAGGTCCTTCCCTGGGAACACCAGTCTATGTAGGAGTTTCTCTTGCCTTCCCTGTTATGTGAAAAAATTCAAGGTCTTGATTTAGATCAAACTTTTGAAATGTCAAATACTTTCATGGAATGGGAAGCCCATTCCCTGTCTGGCTCTAAACACAATATATGTGCTTTAAATCATCCAGTAAATCTCTCCAGCAAAAGTAGAATTGACATTCCTGATATTTCCTTGGCTTAAAACAAACAAACCCCAAACCAAAAACAAACAAAAAGCCACTAGCAAGATTTTAAATCTCCTGTCAGGCTCTCATTAGATATAAAGCAATGAAAAGGGAAACAAGCCAGTTTTTTGTTTGAATTCCTACTTGTCACTTGTAAGAGCTACTGCAGAAACAATGACCTAAACATATGCAAAAGTGACCTGCAAAGGTAACTTATTCCAACGTTAGTAAATACACTAAGGCATGTTGGAGAATCAGCCACCAGAACCAGTTAACTGTCAACTAAAAACATGAAAGAAGAAAATCAAAGAAAGAACCATACCAAATTCCCTTTCTTACCCTAACTATCTAAGCTTTCCTTTCCAGGACACATTTAGGACTTGACTAATTTGTAAATAGATAAAAGAAAATGTTCACAAGCAGGAAGCTCAAGATCTGGCCCTTCAGCATAGCAAAACAGTTACATTTGCTAAACAAGAGATGTCTAGCATCAGAGCAAGCTACCTGGTGAACACAGCAAGCAGGTTTCATGGATTTCTTAACAGAAACAATCGTACATCAGTGTTTCCTAACCAGTGTGTCGCAGCACAAAAGTGTGCTGTCAGAAATGAACAGCTGTGCCACAGAATTTTGCCATGGCAATGACCTACAATGGGTATGAGAATGGGGAATGCCTTAACAGGTGCGCCACAGAAAAAATTTATTAATGCAAGTGTGTCTTGCACTGGAAAAGGTTGGGAAACACTGTCATCGATCACAGAAAATCAACAGGCTTCCATGGAGATAGCTGCCAGTCACTCTGGAAAACTGCTGCCAGGTACGTGCAAAATAACTAAAACCCAACCTTTTCAGGTAAGCAACTTTCACAGTGTGAAATATAATTCAGCTTCATGAAACAATAGCTGCTGCAATACTGCTCACAAGCTAGCAACCCTTAGTTCAAGAATTCTTAAGAAAGAGCAAGTGCCCTCTAACTAGAGCACTGCAATTGGGATTCTGATAATAAGGTTTCTTTTGTATGTTGCAAGAGTGACATTAAATATAGACACAGCAACTATAAAAAGAATCATGAATCCTAATCCCCTATTCAAATAAGGAAATAGGGTATGTAACATTTTCTATTGTCCTGGCTTTAAGCTTTCTGCATTCGGAAGACTTGTTTCCTTCACCTCGAAAAAAATAATGGACCAAATTTGCTTTCTACACTAAACCTTTACACCTCTACAGTGCAGAAATTATACACTTGGCATTCAGAAAAACACAACTGCAAACCTCAAGGTCTAAAAACTCTTCCCAACATAATGGGGCAATCAAAGAGATCAGGGTAACAGCCCATATTTTATAGGTATACAAATGAGGTGGTGAGAGGTAGTTAGTCATGTTAAGTCCAAAGTTAGACAAAAGGCAATGGAGGGTGGCACTTTCTAGACTAACTCATGCAGAGGCATGAACTTTCACAGGTTGAACGAGTTAGTCTATAGCAGGGGTGAGCAAAATATGGCCCATACACCGAATCTAGCATGTGGAGGGACTTTGACTGGCCCATAGCAGATCTCTTGCTCCCATTTAGCTCATGTGCCATCTAGCCCATGGCATGTCCCGCCACTCCTGGGCACCTAGCAGGGCTGGGGTGACTCCGTGGCTGAACTCCATTTCCAGGCAGACCAGGCCCTGGCCCCATGGAAACTGGCAGGGTACCCATGCACACAGCCCCAGCCATAGCCGCGCCTGCTCCAGACCCACCCCGACCGAAGCAGACCAGCTGGGACCTGCACACACAGCCCTGGCCCCAGGCTGCCCTGCGCCCATTCCAGACCCACCCATCCACCCACAATGAGTGGTCCTGGCTGCAGCAGCAGCCAGGCAAAAACTATTGCTGGGTGTAGGGGAAAAGCGACCACCTTCCCCCTTGCCACTGATGAGCCCTTCTTGCTGCAGCTGCCCAGAGCCTGCACCTGGGCTGCCCTGTGGCTCCTCTCCACCACTGTCACCACAGGGCATCCTGAGCATGGGCTCCAGGCAGATGCAAGAAGGGCCCAGCAACGGTGAGGAGAAGGTGGCTACTTTTCCCCTGTGCCTAGCAGCAGCTTCTGCCCAGCCGCTGCTGCAGGGTGGGCCAGGGTCAGGGTCAGGGTCAGAGCTGTGCGCCTTGGTCCTGGCTGGTCCAGAGCTGGTCTGCTCCAGCTGAGGTGAGTACAAAGTGAGTACAGGACAAGCCAGTGCTGTGCGCTCAACTGCTGCTGGGCATTGATGGCAGTGTGGAGTTGCAAGGTCTGGGCTGCTGGTGTGCAGGCTCTGGGCTGCTGCGAGGGGGCAGGGTGCTGACCAGCCCATGACAGCTCCCTAAAACTGCCTATGTGGCACACAGTCCCGTGTACTTGCCCACCCTTGGTCTATAAGGTATGACTGCCTTGCCAAATGAGATGGTGCTAACTCGAGGTTAACCAGAATCATTTTAGAGGATAGTTTGCAACATTATTTTGCTAGTTTAACAGAACCTTTTTATCACTCTAAAAGGAATCTTCCATTTTAATCGGAGTGAAGAGCATTTCTTAAAAAAATATGTAGCTATGTATTACAAAGCTATTAGCAACCATAAATCGTAAACCACCCACATTTTCTGATGATTCCATTGTGCCCTCTAAGAGTCCTTTGCACTTTGTTACATTTCAGCTGACATAATAAAACATGTTGCAATACTTCTAAAGTTCACAAATGCCATAAACTCAAATTCAATGGACATAAATAGAATTTGTCATTTAAATGACATTAAAACAATTTACAGCAGCTATCTACATTGATAAATTTATCTTCACATAAGGAAATATCTCCTTTTAAGTGAAAGTGTAGATACAGTAGAAAATGTTACAGAAATGTTACCTTGTTGGGTCATAACCCTTAGCTTCAAGACATGGGCAGATGAACAAATTACACTGAGTTGCAATGAGGAGGTGAAGGGAGCAGGGTGGGCAGGGGTAACACTGTACTTCAACTGCTCCACAGTAACCTTTTCATACATTTACTTCTATTCCATGTTAAGTAGAAGTTAAAAAACGCCAGGTAACTTAGCCCTGTTCCTGGATACTTTGTGTTCTTAGGGCAACTTGTGCTATGTCACACAAGGTTAGGCCCTAGACTTTTGCAAGGGCAGTAGCAAGACTGCTAGTTCTTTACTATAAGTCGGTCTTTATGTAAGTTCCTGTAAATAAAGTGTTGCTTCCACATAGCAAATCACATCAAGATACTACCAGCAGGTCACTTGCGGCTTCGTACAAGAGCTATAATGCTCTGCCAATAGCTGTGGCGAGACAGCTAACACAGGACTCCACCATCTTGGTAGATGCATGGCATATACAGCATCTCTAGGCATGCTTCTTTTCCAGCCAAAAATAGCTTAGCTGCTTAAAACATGTACCCCAATTTTGGGAGGCTGATTTTGCTGGAAAAAGTATATGTTATATGTAAGAAAATATGGCAACAAAGTGTGTCTAAATGTATAAAATAGTGCTTCCCTCTTTCTATATGGTGAAGTATAGCAGCACTTGAGAAAAACCTATTGAGAAGCTAATATACCTCTCTGGTACTGTGCTTTAAAGAGCCTAAGATCTTTATCAGTTTACCTTTAAAGAAAGAAAAAGAAAAAGAAGGTTAGGTCTCATCAGCACAGGCTCCCATGCCCCTTATGAAAAGGGTCAGATTGCCAGATCTCATCTCTGGAAAAAAAAATGTCTGATAGATTTTGTCAGGGCCAGTAAGTAGCAAGATTTCTATAACCCACACTCAATGTACATAAAGAGAAAACCACAAATACTAGATTTGTGTACATACAAAAAAGTATATTTAGCTTAAATAATTTTATACTCAAAATCCCAGTATATAATTATTTGTTTTGTAACCAAGAATACACTTGTTCTATTACCCAAACATGAGCAGAAAAAAATAAAGCAAACAGGAACCAGTATGCTTATAAAGGAAAAGTGACCACACTGACTAAGGTCTGATCCAGTGCTAAGTGAGAGTCCTTTTTTTTTTTCCTTCAGAGGACAGAAAGGTTATTCACTTGCAAAATCCAATAACTGTATCTCCCCCCAGAGGCAATTACTGCTTCCAAAGACCATCAGTGTTTGCCTGAAGCTATTCCATATACTTTTCTTAAATATTTTTATTAGTTCCTTATGTTAGAAATACTGTAAAATGGCTCCCTCTTCCCTCAACCTTGCATACATGACACCAGTCAAAGGCAACCTTTCAAAGCTTTTATTCTGTTATACTGTATTTAGAGACCAGGCGTACAAGTGTTTCCTAATCTGTTTTTCTTGGTAGGTTATTGGTCCAGTCACAGTCTAGCATCTTGCTCATTTCAGTAAAGTTGACCCATAAAGGAGGAAAAATAATACCAGTGCAGTCTAGAGCAAAAGTACAGTACTGCTGTAAGACAGGACTTGCCCTACTAGGTTACTGGAGTCAAGTACACACAACACTTGGTGCTAGAGGTGCACATACATTGGTTCCATATTGGATCGGCACCAATATAGGAAAAATTGAGAATATCGGCAATCGGCTTTTTTTTGCCTGATGTGGCCAATTAATGCCCCCAGTGCATGCACACAGCTGCAGTACGCACACGGCCAAGAGTGCAGCCCAGTGGCTTGGAGAGCAGCATTGGCTAGTAAGTCTGTTGTGGTGGAAGGAGCTGGGGGGAGGG
>NW_005841924.1:493878-497183 GCF_000455745.1 Alligator sinensis
AAAGAGAGTGGGGGTGGGCAGATTGAGGCCCCCGTGGTGAGGGAAGGAGTGGGGCCGGTGCAGGCACTGTACAGTCGAGGCGGGACAAGACATGGGACGAAACTGAGAGCAGCTCATCTGGGGGGGTGCGGGGCGGCTCCCACTGCTGCGCATACCACTGGGGGGTGGCAGGGGAATGGGGGCATATGCTCCTGGATCTGCGCATGGGATGGGACAGGCTGCCGCTGTGGGCTGGGGCCAGGGCTGTGCTGGGCGTCACAGGGAGTGGGGCTATGGAGAGGCAATGGTGAATTTTGGGGAGGCTACAGCCTCCCTTGGAGCCTTCTCCCAGCGCCTCCTGGCCTGAGCACAGCCCAGCCCAGCCCAGCTCCCCACCAGAAAGAGCTCAGCACAGACCCAGCCCTAGCCCACAGTGGCAGCCTTCCCTGTCCCACATGCAGATCCAGGGGCACCCCCCCCATGCCTTCCCAGGGTGCATGCAGTGCCCCCCGCCCTCCCGAACGAACTGCTTGCAGCTCTGTCCTGCACCCCGCTCTGCCGGAGCAGCACCTGCCCCAGCAGCACTCCCTCCCTCACTGTGGGACCTCGATCTGCTCCCCCACACCCCTACTCTCCCCCCACAACAGACTTACCAACCCAGCACTGGTCTCTAAGCTGCCCAGCTGCATATCGAAATCAGACTGGTATTGGATGATATGGCTCCTTAAAAATCGGCCATCAGCATCAGCCTGAAAAATCTCCATCTGTTCACCCCTACTTGGTGCTGTCTACAAGGACAATTTACATGGACAATTTTCTCTAATCAAGAGAATCCCAGAATTAACTCAGGAGATAAGAGTTGAAGGCATAAGAAAGTTCAACATATAACACTGTCAATGTATTTCCTAACCACATCAGATTTCTACTTTTATGCTAGAAACATAAGGACTGAGAATAATTTAAAAATGAAAAACTCTTTTCCAGGTAATTCTTTATACAACATGAAGGAACAAAAATGGCAGAAAACCAATATTTTAAACTTCCAGATCATCACTGAGAGTTAATATTACCTCTATTCAAAAGGGTCAAGTGAACTGTTTAATGGAAAGTCAAGTAACCTAGGATATTCCATTAATTAAATAAACATTAGGAAAATAGAAGCAAAGCCAACAGTTTCTTTCAGAATAACAAACATCTTTTCTCTTTTCTTTAGGTTTTTTTTATGATAAATCTTACACAAACTGCTGCTGTGTGAGGTTTCCATGGCAGAAAGTCTAAAATACAACCACATGACTGAGATGTGATTCAAATTATACTCCGTTTAATCACTATTGGCCATTTTTCCACATCTCAAAATTCCTCTGTCTACAAAGGTGATGTGTCATAGCAAGTACAATTGTCCAAAGTCAAAACTGCATGATACAGATGCTAGTTTTAAAAGCCTAATCCTGTAACTAGATCCATGAGGGTGATGGAGCTAAAAATACCTGAGCCGAGTTCCTTCAAAGGAGGAACTTTATGGAAACTCATCAACAATAGCCTGCTCACACAGACTGGACTGCAGGATAAGGACCTAAAAAGCAAATCCATTGCAAACCCTTGTTTTCAACTGCTCTTACAATATCCAAATATAGATCCTTGCAAGACAAATTTATTTTGCCTTCTTTCACAAGAAAAAGTTTTGGTGTTCTAAAGTTGGAAAAAATTTGTTGAGCCAGTTGTTGGCTATATTACCATGAAAAAAGCATGCATGTGCTTAAAACATGGTGTTATGCAGAACTAGCTAAAATGTAGCCTCATTCTAAAATAACCTTGGCATTCATACAATCCTTAGAGAAGACGAGGCACTTGATTTTGTCTGAATATATGAATACCACCATGCTATCAGGGGGTATCTTTATAGCTGGGTTAACCCAGGGTTTAGGCTCAACCTCTTTTACGAGTTACAGAGAAAACCCACCAGAAAAGCATTGCATGTACTTTACGTATGCTTGAGCTGACCAGTCTGACTAGAGGTCTAGGTCAGAATGTCATTTCTGTTGTAAGGCAGGTTCCAACACATCCAACTGGCATCTTGGATCCAAGGTGAAGGCTAGGTTACAGAATTCTGGTTTTGACAAACTTCCAGTGCCATCCCACAATTCCCTGAGGCTGTATTTCCCAGCCCCTCTACATACTCCATTCCCACTCTCCTCCCATGCATCAGACACCACATACCACTTTGTTTACACCTGGTCAAGCCTTATTCAGCACAGCTCAGCTCAAACAAAAAGTTAAAAATGCCACTGCCCAGAAGATTTTCAACTCAACATGCTGCTACTTAGGCAGAAGTGGTTACCTAAAACTTGCAAAAAAAAAAAAAAAAAAAGAGAGAGAGAGAGAGAGAGAGAGAGAGAGAGGCAATGTTAAGATGCACCAAAAATCAGCATGTATGGTCTATGGTTCGCATTCAAAGGCAGGCTCCCCCTCCATCAGCAAGATGAAAGCCAGGTGCCAGGAAGCCCCGCAGTCAACAATCAGCTATTGTCAACCCTGGGTCCATTCAAGGGCTTCTTCTACTGGGGGCTTTAAACATACCACCCAGTAGTTCCAGCAGGAGCAGTTGGGAGCTCAAGGGCTTTCCCCACCAGGGACTTTAAACCACAAGCACAAGGTTTAAAGTCACCAGCAGAGGAAGCCCTATGGCTTCCCCCACTAGGACTCTCTGATCCTCTGTGCCTGGCAGCCCTATCAGATCTGCAAAGTACTGACTTTAGAGTCTCCAATTTGGGAAAGTCCCCTGTTCAGGAACCTCAGACCCTGCATTGGGCAACTCCGCTGTATTTTGGAATGGAGGTTTAAACCCCTTAGTTGGGGAGCCCTCCTGGTTCCTCTGCTATGAGCCCACAGGGCAACCCCAGGCCCAGAACTGGGGCTGCCTTGGGAGCCACTGCTGACAATCAGCCAATTGTCACCTACAGTTCTGAGACAGCCTCAAGCAGGTTGGAAACTGAGGGCTGCTGCAGGCCAATGCTGGCAAAATTGTCACCACAGCTTGTTGGAAACCTTAGGCTGTCCAGGACTGATTCCAACAATCAGCTAGCTGATTGTCAAGCATCTGCCCTTGACAGCCCCAGCTCATGGACAAGCCACACCTTCAATTTAAGGCACTATACAAACCAGCTATAAAAATGTTCTACATAATATGTGTAATGTTTTTATGGCTGGTTTGCCACTTTATAGTACGTGTAGCACCCTTGCCATTTATGATGCAAATAACATTTGTAGAGAGGCCCTACATATAAGCAGTGGTAGAGGAGGGTATTGAGCAAATAGATATCCAGTGT
>NW_005841924.1:497377-513240 GCF_000455745.1 Alligator sinensis
AGAAAACTTCAAGGGAACTCCCAATCCTGGTGTATGGGGTTTGACCTGGTTTGTGAACTGGCCCCATGCCACTCAGCTGGTCCTCAGAGCCAAAAGGTTGAGCACTATTTCTCTAGTCCCCTTACCAAGTGTGATCCAAGTTGGATTTCATGGAGGAGATGGGTAGCCATGCAGGTGGTGATTTATTCTAGCTACATCTGAACTAATTACGATTCAAAACAGTTATTCAAAACTTGTATTACAGGCTTAGCAAGCATGATTGCATGCATCCATATATACTGCTGTCATACTGTTAAACTGATACAGCACTGTCCCAGACAGGCTGCATTATAAGCCCCAGTGGCTGTAATAAGTGAATAAATCCCTTGGTGACGGCAGTACTTGGCCTCCTAATACTCTCTGCTCATGGCAGGCAGCCAGGCAGTGGAGGACAGGAGAGGCAGTTCTGACAGCAAGCTCCTGCATCCTAGGTCAGTATTCTTTTTATTTTCACTCAAACATTTTCCCCAGTCCGGCCAGGAATTTTATGTACAGGAGAAACTCAGTATGTGTTGTTGGGTGAAACTTCTGAAAAGGAGAGGGGAATGTGCAGAATTTCTCAAAGCTATAGGAATAGCTAACTAGTACCCATGGTTTACTGATTTGCTAAATATCTGCTTTTTGCCTATGCAGTCTTCTAATGGCCTGGAAAAGTACCTGCTCTCCACTCTAGAATCTCTGGTGGATTAACATCCTCCAAGACTACCCCTTCCTGACCGTTAGAACAAAGGCTGCTAACAGGGTCTCTAGGTCTAAATGACTTTTCTCCATTCCCCCAAATCATTGCCCCACCTTTTTCATTTTTTACTGAATTAATATGAAATAATACCATATAGCGCATAATTTGGCATTGCAGCAGCTTATGAACAAGCCAACATATAGAAAATGAAACAAAGGTATACCAAGCAACAACTTGTGGCTTTGCTGTGATGAATAATATGAAAAGAAAGATGATATTTTTTCTTTCCACAGGAAAAAGAAAAATTTGCTTTTTCATTTCCTTAGCAAGACCTGCCACATTCTAGGCCTACTAACAAGTGTGTGTATATGTGTGTGCGTGTATGCATATGAGCGCACACTGGGAGAAGAGGGTGGCATGGAAATGATTATTACAGCAAGTTATCCCTGAAAGGCATTCAAAAAGCTTTGCAGACTATCTGTCCTGTCATCAGTCTACCGTACGTTCTACTGTCATCCAATTCACGGCAGCTGAATAATCTTCACCAAGCACTTTGATGTCAGAATGTGACACCAAATTTTCATGAACTATGGCACTAGACAGTATATAGGATTTTCTAAAGCACCAGCAGGCACAGATGATCCATTGATAACCATGTTAATTAGAAGGACTAGAATCAATTCTCATTCTACACGGGAATGCAGATCTCTGCATTGTTATGGTACGCCTTTCCAGTGCATCTTGCTCTAAGTATTTATAAACATATGTTTAAGGTCTACCAAGGCCTGCAGAATAATCAAACAGCATTCCTCACAGCTGGCATATTCATGTGTAGCAGGAAAACAATGGTCCTGAGTGCTATCAAGGGCCACAATGCAGTTTGTGAAAGCAATTCTCTCCAAGTCAGTTATTACTGTGGATACATTAAAAAGGGCCACTCATCCAGGGGTAAATCACTGCTGTGCTTGCCTTACAAATCTCCACAACCATAGCACAGACTGACAGCATATCATAGGTCTGTGGCTAGCACAATCTAACCCAGAGCAGGCAAAATATGGCCTACAGGCTGGATCTGGCTTGCCAGGCCATTCTATCCGGCCCGCAGAGCCCCTAAAAAAATTAGTAAAAATATTTATTCGCCCTGGCTCCCTGTCAAAGCTGACAGGAGCCGGGGCAGTAGGACCCAGAAGGAGCCCTCAGCAGGCTTGAGCAACCCAGCCCCGCCCACCCCCAGCCAGTTCCCTGCTTTCCTGCCTCCGCCCTGCTTCAGCACCAGGTGGCTCTGGCTCCCAGCTGCTTCCCCAGACCCCAGAGTATAGGATTGCGCTGGTAGGGGGGGGTGTGTGTGTGTGTGTGTGTGTGTGTGTGTGTGTGTGTGTGTGTGAGTGTGTGTGTGTGCGCGCGCGCGAACACGTCAGCAGGCACAGAGGCAGAGTATGTGCGTGTCTGTAGGCACAGGGGCAGAGTGTGTGTGTGTGTGTGTGTGTGTGTGTGTGTGTGTGTTTAAAGGGTGAGTTGTGTTCATAGGGTGAGTCCCACACATACACCCCTCCATACACATGCGCCTATGCCTCCCCTCGCATTGCCATACATAAACCTCAGCCACCCTCCCCCCCCATACCCACACACCCACAAATCTATACCCACTCCCTACAACATACAAGAGTAAGACTTCATTTTAAGCTATTATGCGGTAACCTCTGCATTCACTACACAAACACATGTAAATCAGAGGACAAAACTATTTTTTCGATATCAAATTAATGAATGTTGTAGATGATCGCTTTTTAGAATATAATTTGGTATTTTTCTGGTTCTGAGATGGCAAAACCCCTTGCTGAAAGGAGTACTTCCAGGGGCAAGGAGAGGGACTCCTGGTGGCAAAGGTCAGGGATTAGGGCATGGGGCTTCTGATCACAAGATGGCAACCAGGGGACAGGGCACCTGTCAAGGGGTGGGGCTACCCTTGACTGCTTGCCAAAACTCAGTAAGTGGCCCTCTGCCTGAAATAATTGCCCACCCCTGATCTAACCACAGCCCTGTAGTGGTCCCAGATGCCAGGTCACAATGGCAACAGGCTTCAAGACTGGTATGACCTCCCTCATTTACGCATCCCAATGCTGAAGAGGTCGGACAGGATTTTCACAGAGCTCCACAAAGGTAGCTTTCCTCACAGGGAATCTGCACAATGACTGCTCTGGTCATCCCAGGTCGTCCCTGGTCATTCCAGGTTTGCCAATATGATCCCCCCCATCATTGTCTTCCACCAGAAGCACTAGGCTGCGTACCATATTTTCTAACACACAGCATGCATCTTTGTCCCAAAAATCAGTTGCCCAAAACTGGGGTGAGTGTATTAAGCAAAGAAGCTGATTATTTGCCCAAGATAGAAGCACCCTGCTTTGATCCATGCTCCACAGTGCAGCACCTCTGTTATTCTTCAGGCATCAGAGGCAGTCAATGGACCCAGATGATGACAACCACAATGCACCTTGCTAACACGAGGACTCTAAACAAAATGTAGCAAGGAGAAGATATAAGGGGAGCTGGTTGAGTCCTCCAGTACAAAGCAACCCAGAGCTGTTAATTCCTGGAGGGAACATAAGGAATTTCACCAGAACTACTGTGCAGAGGTTCAAGAGGCTGACATAGATCACTTCAAGGCTGTCAAGGGTGCTTGCATGGAATAGCCTGACCATCAACCAACACCTGACTGTAGCTATCACCAAGGAGACTCTGAACCCAAAAAGAAGCAGCATCCAGTTCAAGCAGCAAAGGTATTATGCCAAGCTGGATATTATGATGGGGCAATAAATGTTGCTGAAATTGTACAGGGCTCAACCCTGGTCTTCTGCACCATCCGTATACCATCATTCTGCTTCCACCTACCCCTCCACAATGATTTACCAAACTTCAGTAGAGGTTCAGTTGTTGCCCATACAATATCCACTTAGGAATGCCTGATTTTCAGAACAGCAGCATACAAATGGTAGAACTCCAGAGGAGCTCCCAAAATCAGGTGAGTGGATACTAATGGAGTCTCCAGCCCCACCTTCTCCATGACATACAGAGAGAACAGTACTGTCTAGAAGCTGAGCTCTTTTGACCCATCCACTCTCTCCTCTGGCTTTGTGCCCTGTCCTAGGACTTGGCACATACAATGGGCAGAGGAAGGTAATCTCCTCCGAGGTACTCAGCCTTGCCCAGCACTAAAGGACTGAAGACCCCCTAGGCCCACCTACCCTGTGCTACTTGTTCTTCTGTGTTTGTGCATAGTTTAAATTTTCTCCACTGTTCATGTCTGATCCCAGCTATTTTGCCCATTTCTATCCTAAGCTATGCTGCCTCCCGACCATTGTTTTGCAGCTCAAATTTTAGTGTTTTTTTCATGCACCAAATACAAACAGTTAACTGGTGCACAGGGTTCCCATACAGTGGCCCGATGCATCTGAGGAAGGCAGACAAAGTGCATCTGCTTGGCTGGCATTTAAAAGGCCCATCTGCTCAGCAGATCCAATTATCAAGAGAAGGGAAATGATTAATAAAACACAGGTTTGACATCTAGAGAGAGAGGCAGAAAAAGTAAAGGATGTCTATAATGTTTGGGAGCTTTTGGGGGCTTTCTGCCCAAGCAGTCCAGCTGGCCCAGGCATACAAAATAATCAGAGAAAAGGACATACAAATAGATCTCACAAGTCATCCCACCCTTCCATTGATCCCCAGAACAGACAGGAAGCAAGTAGCTCTCTTCCAGTTACATTCACAGCAATACTAAAGGTTTCCAGCCAATGAACCCCAGTAGCAAACAGGCACATTTATGTATGTTCCTCAAGGACTAGTGAACAAGGTGTCTCTGCCAGCTGTCACTTCTGACTGGTTGTGGCTCTAGTAGTTCAAACTGTTGTACCGGTCTTTCTGCCACCACTCTCACCTCCCCTAGGGCCTCATGCTTGCTCTTGCATATCTTGTGCAGGGTGCAGGAGGCAATCAAATGCAGCATAACACTGAGCACACTCCACCTCACCTTCAGCTGCCAAAGACACATTCAACTGTCACCCTGCAGCTGTTCATTCAATAGTTAAACAGTTGCTTCCTGTGATCAAGGTGCCCAGGGTAAGACTTTGTGAGCTAGGGCAGCAGAAGCGGAAGGCTCCCAAGTGCCGAGGGGAAAGGGTGGGTAGACAGTTACAAAACTGATCTCTACAGTGAGAGAGGTGCTGACAAAAGTCCCTCTCATCAGGGAAACTGAAATTAAGTTGAAAATTTTCGGTTCTTCCACTTTTCTGGATCATTCAGCACTAACTCCCACGGTGGTCCCCCATGCAGCACAACAGAAAAAACATACCCTACTTATGAGCTCTGGGCTGGGGGGTTAAAAGAAATGGAAATGTGCGTTTCACCCCTTGTTCTGGTATTGACTGGAACCCCTGTGCCTGCAAAGTCATTGATACCATCCTGAACGTTGGAAAGCCTTATAAACATAGGCTCAGTACAGTCTATGAGAACCATGACAACACCCCTCATGCATGGAAGCATTGAGAGTAAATTTGCCTATACCAAACTGATCCACAATAAATGAGCTGGAGACAGCCAGCTTCCAGATTTCGACTCGCTTCTCTGAGGTCAGTCATAGTGATAGGCTGCCTCTGAAGCTCGAGCTAACTCCATGCAGATTGACAAAGAAGCTCTCTTCCTCAACCTGCAGTTCTCTCAGCACTGCTGGTCACACCGCAGCTATGGCACAATCCTTTTCCATGTGTCATATTTGTTTCCTGCACTTGGGACCACTGGTCAAGAGTCTGAACACAGTCCTAGAGCAATCCATCCCCATGCAATGCTAGGAGATTCCCCTCTTTGGCTGGGTCATCACCACCATGTAAGAGCAGGCTGCCAGCATCTCCTAGGCACTGCATAACAAAGATGTCCATTTTAGCCTTTACATGCTGCCTGTCACAGCATGAATTGCAGCTGTTTTTCAGTCCGGCTGAGGACTTGCAGGAAAGTGCATCCTTGAGGGCAGAAAGCAAGATACTTCATTGTGACCTGGCTGACATAACACAGTAAGGAAAGCAAGACAGGACATGCCTGTGCTGCTGCTCTTGTAGTTTGAAATGATGCCATCTTCCTCCTGAAAGAAGCTTAGATATGTGTCATGAGGACCCATAAGAGTTGAAGTTAGAGGCTTCTGGGCTGTCCTGCTCTGTGCTGCAGCAGGGATCCCACTCTATGCTGGCAAAAGCCTTCTGTGCACAAATTTAGGACAGCTGAGGACAGCCTGTTAATTTGTGCATGGCTGTTAAAATGGGATCTGATTTTCTTTTGTCACAGGCTTAGCCTGTCACGGCTCACCTGTTCATTTGTCCATGGCCTCTGACTCACATTTCTTCCCAGGAATTGCTAACTAACTTTTAATTGCAGAATATTTCTTAATGATGCTGATGCAAAAAAACACAAAGAGCACAGATTGCATTTTGGATGCCAGGTGCATATTTCATGGTTGGCAACTAAAAAAAAACACGCCCTCTTTATTTACAAACTGAATACATTTGATCTGAAAGTCATTAAAAATGAATCTAATTATGTGCCTGCTCCAAGCCTACCTTTCAATGGGCATTAGCTTGGGCTTAGAGTCATTTCTACAGACAGTACCTTTATTTCCAATATTACATACTTAAGTGTGACTTCTTAGTCCACCTGGCTATTTAAAAACAAAAAATATTCACAAAATACTGTTTTAGAGTTTACTTAAAATACAAATATGACATTCTCTAAAAGCCAAAATAGATTACTAGAGCTTAAGTAAAAACAAGGTAGCTCATTTCAAAGCATTTCTATTTCCTAAACTGATTCTTTTCCTTTAAGACTCCCTAGTGTTGTTTTCCTCTGGAAATAAGAACTTAATGTTAAGGACCAAATAAGAAGACAGTATTAGATTAAATGAGTTTTGGTATCTTTAAATCTTTTAATATTCTTCACTATGGCGCATCTTGCCAAATTAATCCAAATGCAGTGGTTAAAGTGGCTGCCTCTGTCAAAGGGACACAGTAAAATAGTTCAATTGTCATTAGCTTTCAGATTCAACATTCAAAACATGATTAATGTGGCAGCTGATCTCTCTCTCAAATATTCTTTCCTTCCAGCTGTATACTCAACAAGACAGTACAGCATCAGTTCACAAATGGAAGGCTGCTTTCATCATTAGAAGGGTTAGGATTAGCATTTATTTTAAGATGAAAACTTAAAACCTACAGATTGCAAAAATCCAGAGACCAGTTTTATATCCATACCATAATATGGCATTTCTAGGGAACCTATTTCCAGTGGTCTAACTCATGAACCAATAACTTGAGAAATATTTAATTTGCTAACAGAATGCACATTTCCTATTCCATTTAAGGTCTATGTGCACTGCAGTGTTTCTGTCACCTTTTGGGATACCTGCTCCTATTATAAACTCTGTTTTACAAGAATTGGTGGCTAGGCTCCACCATAAAGCTACGCTGCCCCAGTATGTTCAAAATAGCCAAAAACAATCCTTAAACAGCTGCAGAAGCAATTATTCTTGAAAGATAATCTATTCCAAGACAGACTGGTAGTGACACATGCCCTTAAACACAGGCATGTAAGCTCAGAATGACAACTATCTGGATTTTCCCAGCTGGAAACAGCCCATCTGCCCCACAGCTGATATACACAATTTCTTGATTACCTATACTCCTGTCTACCAGCTAAAATAGTATTGTGGAATGGGGTAGGAGCAAAAGAAGCCAACATTAAAATACTCGCAATGTTGTATAAATAATTTGTAAACTGCTTCATATAAATAAAACTCCTTCAAACACATTCAGATGATTGTTCCAAAGTGAAGAGGTCCTCAACCATACTTGAAAACATGCTGATTAAACAAGGAATGCTGACAGTCAGCCTTCGGAAAGCCTGTCCTCCAGTGCCAACTCTTGCAGTTCCACTGAATATGCTCGTTCCAGCCTGTATAAGATTACTGTTTAAATTAACTATATTATACCACTATATTATACAGAATGACCAAATTACAACTGTTGTGAAAATCAGACCTAAGTTTGTTAAGATCAACCATGTTATATTAACATAGCCCACTATTGAAAAATGCTTAACTAGAAAGTAAAAACAAGAATTCCCCGAAAGATAGAAATAGTGGCTGGATGGTGACTGTTAAGTAAACTTAAATACAAAGTTGCTGCTTCCCCCCCCTCTATAACATTTTGTGTGTTACTCATTAGTGACAAAGTGCCCTCGGCTCCTTTTTATTACAAAATTATCAGTAACGAGTAACAAAATAGCATAGGGAGGGAAAACTAGCTACTTCCGTAGCCTCCCTTATTAAATAAAATACACGAAGAACTTTTTGAGCTCTATTACCCCAAAGTTTGCAGCAGAAAACTGACAGTAAAGGACGAATTCTTATGTCAGAGGCACTTTTTACTGACCACTTGAAAATTCATTCTGATCTGGGCAAGTTATGAACTTTGAAAATGTCTTTTTCCCCAGGTCTTTTGTTGATGGCATCTCTAGCTTGGTATCCAAATTCCCAAAGACTCCACTAACATCGTGCATATCAAGTAATGCCTCTCTTTTCACAGACCTGTGCCAGATGGAATACAGGAAACACAGAATCTCCTCAGCCAGCCACTGCTTTGTGCATCAAAATAAGCCTCTGACCTAGCAGAAAAGGGCAACGGGCCTGGGAACTACAGCTCAATCCTGCGTCAGCTGAAGCCAATGTCAAACAGAGATCAACAGTAGGGAGAAAATTCTTGGGAGTACAATCTGCATTTCCACTTACCCCATGTTAATTTTGGGGTCCTCACAACTTTTATTGTTGAACAAGGATATTACCTTACTGAGGTCACACAAGCTGGGAAGACAACACAGGTATTCAGTGTGGCAGGCCTAATTCCTATACATTAAACCACACTTGCCCTCAGAAGGAATCTATCAAATCCAAGTACTTGGCTATGTAGAGACAGACGTAATGCAGGATCTCAGTGCATTAGATACTCCTCTTAGCATCTGCACAGCCCACAGTTACAATCTTATCTCTGGTGTCAGCTACTCTAGTTAATCCTTGATTGCAAATACACATACTATGCTGGAATGCTGTAGACTGAGATGAGCAACAGAGCTGTGCATAATATATGTACTTTATAACTAGGAAATTACATACAAAATACACGTTAAAATCTTGTTATGAAGATTATAAAAGCAATCAATGAAGTCAAGAAATACCAGGAAGTCAAATGGCCCTTCTCACCCCACATACGATGCATTCTTATGTTACATGGTGAAATACTATTTTTCTCAGCACATAATACCTGCCCAAGCCAGAGCACAGAATGGAAGGTACTCTGGGAATGAGACAACTGATCTTTTTTTCCCCAAAAAGTAAGTTCATATTTTTTTTTTTACTGAACACATTTTAAACCTTGCTTTGGACATGGCTTATTAAACTTCCCTTTTCTATGGCACTTTTTCATCTAATATACAACAAACACCACTGAGTTTATCCTCATAACTCTGTTAGGAGGGAAAGTGAGAAGCAGGGACCCACAGCAAAAACAACTGAGGGAAAAAGTATCCTGACTGATTCTGAGTCCATCTGTGATTGGCACACCAACTTGTGCTACCAAAATTAGAAGGATTTAGGAGGGGGAGGATACCGAGAGGTGTAAGAAGGTGTAATACAATGCAATTTTAGGCCAACTATCAGAAAGAATTTCCTGACTGAACTATTTTAAAGCAGGTTGTAGAATATCCAAAAGAAAGAAACTGATGATTACAGTCCACTACACAATGTAGTGGGGTGAGCAGTTCACCACTGACAGGGTGGGATTACACGACCTAACAACCATTTCCATCACTGATGGAATTCTGATTCAGCTGGTCAAGAAATGTTAGTTTAAGTAGTTGTGTGGGGTTGGTAACCTGATCAGCTGTCCCTTGTGCAAATGTGCTCAGAGACAGTTTCCTCCAAATCGCACAGTTTAGTGGAAAGTCACATATTGCTCATGTGGGCTATGCATTTCCTCTGTAATTTCTTTGCCAAATAACTTCAGTTGTAGCAAAGGGACTTGTTTCAGAAGGAGCTGGCAGCACTGTCATTTTGGCTAACACTTCTCTTTATAAGATTCCTGTTACCACTTTTTCTTGAAAAATAAACAAACAAAACCACCAACAAACAACATTTCAACTTTGATTTTTTTTCTACCCTGGGCTTTTGAAAAAGTCCTAAAACTCTGTTACCAGAGAAGTGGCTTTTTCTTCACTACCGAAAATGCCAGTCAGTTCTGATGGAGACAAATGCTTTTGAAAACATGTTTCCATAAATTGAATGCTCCTTCCATCAACTGAATGCTCAGCAAAATGCTGGCAGTCACAAAATCAAAAGTGAACATGAATATTTCTAATGTAATGTCAGTCCAACACCACTCCCAAACCACCATCACCACCACTTGAAATGCATTTCCACCCATTTCAAAAAGAACCCTGGGAGCAAAGAGCCAGGATAAATACCTCAACCAGCTGGGCCACAGTGGCCCATCTTTCCCTCTGGGGATCTAATATATAGAGGAGGCTGCAACAGATTCCTGGGAAGCCTGGGGAGGTGGAAGAACACCTATGCATTGGATTATCTACCACAGAGGTTCTACTTCTACCCTCTACCCTTTTGAGACAATAGCCCTCTCCTCTTACCAGCACTTCAGCATTGAAATCTCAAGGTTCAAACCTTACCAGCAGTGCACAATAAGGTAGACAAGGTATTACAATTACACATGACAAAATATTATAAACAACTGTATGCAACTTCATACAAAAAGGCTTCCCTAGAATAATATTAAGGTTGCAAAGTAAAACTAAAAAATTAGGAAGTGTCAGAATTTAGATTGCCCATGTGAACTCATTTTGACCTCCCATGGATATATGCAGTCCTAATCAACAGGATCAAAAACCACTTTTCTACATGACCACTACCTTACTATGCACAGGATGGACAAAGTTCATGAGAAAACATGAAACCCTCACAGTTGAAGTACTCATGAATTAAGTCCCTCAATGTCTGCACCCAGTGATACACTGCAGTTTTTGTACTTGTGATCAACTGGGTTCTTTTTTCTGTTGAACCTCTGAGCTAGATGAAGACATTCAAAAAGCCTGAGGCAGAATCGATCTGAGTTTCAGTTTTCTGTAAGTGGTAGTGAACAGAACATAACATTTGCCCTTTGGTGGGGGTGCAAGTCTTAGACCTGGTTCTGCCATTTTTAAATCAGTCTGTGTGCCAAACTTCTGTGCTGTTAAGGGTATAGACCCGTTTCCAATCACTTATACTGGTAAAAGTGTAATGTCTGTACCTGGCCCTGAAGGCAAGAGGCATGACATTCTCAATGGAGTATAGAACCTGCCTGTCCTCTGATATATCATCAAACCTTCATGGGCAGATCCTTAGCTGGCGCAATCTAACTCCACTGAGATCAAAACCTGTCAAATTTCAGGGGGAAGTGTTTTTTCCATCTCTCTCAAACATTGATTTTAGGTTCACTGAGCTTTGTTCGTAAGAGAAGGGAGAAGATTCAGGTTCTTATCCTTTTTTGGGGAAATGCTCTATGCTCATTTATGATTAATTTTGTAATAGCACTTGGATATCAAGCTGATTTAAATATGCTGTTGGTTTGGGTAGAGCTGGCAATGCCCAAGAAGAACCAACTGGGTCACTGATGAAAATAAAGGAATGCAGATTAATGCAATTTTACACACAGCCTGAGCCACATATAATAGACCTGTCTGGCAGTCACAAAATTGCCCAAAACAAGGCACAAGCAGTTAAACAGTCTACCCATCTTAGCCCTAGTCAGTGCTGTGCTATTAGCAGGCATTAAATCTATTTCAGCCCTGTCAATTCCAATGCTGATTTCAGAGGGAAGACTGAGGAACAAGATAAGGACTCTTAATGAGGTACAAACAGTTAGGCAGAGGTTGAGTACAAGTTCTGAGTAATAATGTACAGAGCACTAGTGAAGTGTAAAAACCTGTGAGCAGGTTGTTCCCTCACAAATTAGTAGATGTAGTTGTCTTGAATGTGAGAGTTGTATGTTTTACCCAGAGGGCTGCAGATGGTAGGTCCCATGGAGATGCCAAAATCCACATCTGGGATGGCACACTACAAACCAGTATATACAAAAACCCACAGACCATCATAATAATGTCCACAAAGCCCACGATCATCCCAAACATACCAACAAAGCTGTAATTTGTAGCCAGGCCCTCGGATACCACCACATCTGCTCTGAGAAGAATACTCATGACACCCACCTCACTGACTTGAAAACTGCCTCTACCCAAGAAGGACACTCCAGCAGAGAAATACACTGCACATTTGAACAAGCCATCCAAATACTCTGCAATAACTTACTACAATAGGAAAACAAATCCTTTGGTTCATGGAATCATAGAAAATTAGGTTTGGAAGGGACCTCAAGAGCTCATCTAGTCTGAGCTGCTGCTCAAAGCAAGATCATCTGCAACTGGATAATCCCAGGCAAGGCTCTGTCTAGGTGGGTCTTAAAAACCTCCAAGGATGAAGATTCCTGAACCCCTCTGGGTAACCTGTTCCAGTGTGTTACTACCCTCCTAGTGAGAACATTCTTCCCAGTATCTAACCTAAACTTCCCTTGCTGCAACTTGAGACCATTGCTCCTTATTCCGTCATCTGCCACCACTGAGAACAGTCTAGCTCCATCCTCTTTGGAACCCCCCTTCAGGTACTTAAAGGCTTCTATTACATTACCTCTCAGTCTTCTCTCCAAACGAAATAAGCCCAGTTCCCTCAGCCTCTCCTCACAAGTCATGTGCCCCAGCCCCCAGCCCATTTCCAATACACTCTGCTGGACTCTCCCCAATTTGTCCACATCTTTTTTGTAATGGGGGGCCCAAAACTGGACACAGAACTCCAGATATGGCTTCACAAGTGCCGAATAGAGGGAAAGAATCATTTCCCTCTATCTGCTGGCAACACTCCTACTAATGCAGTCAAATATGCCATTAGCCTTCTAAATAAAAAGCAAACTGTTGGCTCATATTCAGCTTATTGTCCACTGTAAACCCCAGATCCTTTTCTGAAAAACTGATTAGCCAGTTGGTCCCCAGCCTATACCAGTGTACAGGATTGTTCCGTCCTAAGTGCAGGACTTTGCACTTGTCCTTATTGAACCTCATGAGATTTCTTTTGGTCCAGTCCTCCAATCTTTCAAGGCCTACCCTCCAGCATAACTACGACTCCCCCAGCATGGTGTCATCTGTAAACTTGCTGAGGGTAAACTCCATCAGGTCATCAATGAAGATACTGTACAGGACCTACCCTCGGGGCACTCCACTTGAGACTGGCTGCCAACTAGACATTAAGCCACTGACTACTACTCTTTGAGCCTGACAATCCAACCAGTTTTCTACCCACCTTCCAGTACATTCATCCAACCCATACTTTCTTAGCTTGCATGCAAGAATGTTGTGGGGAGACTGTATCAAAAGCCTTGCTAAAGTCCAGGTATATCATATGTCCACTGCTCTCCCCACATCCAATCAGAGAAAGCAATCATGTTGACTGGGCATGACTTGCCCCGTGGTGAATCCATGCTGACTGTTCCTAATCGCCTTCTCCCCCAAGTGCTTAGAGATTGATTCCTTGAGGATCTGCTCCATAATCTTTTCAGGAACTGAGGTGATGCTGACCAGTATGTTGTTCCCCAGATCCTCCTCTTCTTAAAGATGGGCACTATGTTTGACCTTTTCCAATCATTTGGGACCTCTCCCAACTGCCACAAGTTTTCAAAGATAATAGCCAGATGCTCTGCAATTCCATTGGTCAACTCCTTCAGCACCCTTGGGTGCATCACGTCTGCTCCCATGGACTTGTACACATCCAGCTTTTCTAAACAGTCCCTAACCCAGGGGCAGGCAAAGTTTGACCCTCAGGCCGGATCCGGTCAGCAGTGGACTCCATTTCCCAGCCACCTCTGTGCATGGCTGGGGACGGTCTCCATGGAGACCCCAGCCACAGCTGCGCTGTGAAAGCAAGGCTAGGGTTGCCGTGTAGACCAGCACCAGCCATGCTGGCAGGGCACATGGCAAAGCAGGGCAGGGGGCTGCGCTGGAGTCACTGGGATCTTACTACAGGGGCAGCTTGCTCTAGCGCCAGGGTAGAGCCATGATCTGTAGCCTGCAGGCTCAGTGCAGGGACACGCAGGCAGCAGATTGCAGCTCTGCCCCGGCTCCTTGCAGCAGTGACAGCCTGGTCTGGAGCAGGGGCAGAGCCATGATCTGCTGCCAACATGCCCCTGCCTGGAGAGTGCAGGCTGCAGATTGCAGCTCTACCTGGCCCAGGAGCAAGCTGCCCCCAATGCAAGATCCCACCAGCTATGGAGCAGCCCTGCTCTACTGTATTGCGTGTCCTGCCAGCGTGGCTGGGGCTGGTCTCCATGGCAACCCCAGCCTTGAGCTTTCACAATACAGCTGTGGTTGGGGTCACCATGGAGTCTAGCCCCAGCCATGGGTGTAAAGGATGCTGGGAAATGGAGTCCGGCTGCCAGCTGGATCGGCCATTTTGCCCATCCCTGCCCTAACCTGTTCTGTTCCCTACAGTTGGCTGCTCACCCCCTCCCCAAATTGTGCTGCCAGGTGCAAGTCTAGGAGCTGACCTTGCCTGTGAAAACAGGTAAAAAGGCATTGAATACTTCAGTCTTTTCTACATCATCTGTCACTAGGTTGCCTCCCACACTCAGTAAGGGACCAACAACTTTCCCTGACCTTCCATTTATTCCTGACATACTTGTAGAAACCCTTCTTGTTACCCTTCACATCCCTTGCAAGCTGTGTAACTTCAATTGCATTTTGGCCTTCCTGATTTCATGCCTGTTTGCCTGAGCAATACTCTTATACTCTCCTCCCTAGTCATTTGTTGAAGTTTCCACTGCTTGTAAGCTTCCTTTTTGTGTTTTAGCTTACTGAAGACTTCTCAAGCTGGTCTTCTGCCACACTTGGTAATCTTCCTGCGCTTTGGGATGGTTTGTTCCTGTGCTGTCTGTGAAGTTTCTTTAAAATAGAACCAGCTATCCTGGAATCCTTTCTCCCTCACACTGGCCTCACAGGCAAGGTCAGCTCCTAGACTTGCACCTGGCAGCACAATCTGGGGAGGGGGTGAGAAGCCAACTGTGGGGAACAGAACAGGTTAGGGCAGGGATGGGCAAAATGGCTGATCCGGCCGGGCGGGCGGCGCCACTTTTCCCCGTCCTTTACACCCATGGCTGGGGCTAGTCTCCATGGAGACCCCAACCACAGCTGTATTGTGAAAGCTCAAGGCTGGGGTTGCCATGGAGACCAGCCCCAGCCACGCTGGCAGGGCATGCAACAGAGCAGAGTAGGGCAGCTCCATAGCTGCTGGGATCTTGTACTGGGGGAGCTTGCTCCGGGGCCAGGTACAGCTGCAACCTGCAGCCTGCTCTCTCCAGGCAGGGGCATGTTGGCAGCAGATCATGGCTCTGCCCCTGCTCCAGACCAGGCTCTCACTGCTGCAAGGAGCCGGGGCAGGGGAACCAGTCCATCAGTTCCGTGGGCAAATTGCTGTCTGCTTTTCTGAACTCCAGTCCTTTCTCTGCTAATCTCCTTCCCTCAAGATCCTGAACCCAATCATGTTTCGAGCTCAAAATAGCAAAATCAAAATTAAACAAAAGGCTTCAAAACAGCTTTGAAACTAAATGAGTTCATAGATTCATAGATGTTAGGGTCGGAAGGGACCTCAATAGATCATCGAGTCTGACCCCCTGGAGTCCGACCCCCTGCATAGGCAAGAAAGAGTGCTAGGTTTAGATGACCCCAGCTAGATGCCTATCTAACCTCCTCTTGAAGACCCCCAGGGTAGGGGAGAGCACCACCTCCCTTGGGAGCCCGTTCCAAACTTTGGCCACTCGAACTGTGAAGAAGTTCTTCCTAATGTCTAGTCTAAATCTGCTCTCTGATAGCTTATGGCCATTATTTCTTGTAACCCCCAGGGGCGCCTTGGTGAGTAAAGCCTCACCAATTCCCTTCTGTGCCCCCATGATGAACTTATAGGCAGCCACAA
>NW_005841924.1:513300-513685 GCF_000455745.1 Alligator sinensis
AGGGTTTGGCCTGCAAGCCCTTAACCATACGAGTGGCCCTTCTCTGGACCCTCTCCAGGTTATCCACATCCCTCTTGAAGTGGCGCGCCCAAAATTGAACGCAGTATTCCAACTGCGGTCTGACCAGCGCCCGAAAGAGGGGAATTATCACCTCCTTGGTTCTGTTCGTCATGCATCTGCTGATGCACGATAAAGCGCCATTAGCTTTCCTGATGACTTCGTCACACTGACGACTCATGTTCATCTTGGAGTCCCCTAGGACTCCAAGATCCCTTTCCGCTTCCATGCCACCAAGCAGGTCGTTTCCTAGGCAGTAGGTATGCTGGACATTTTTCCTCCCTAGGTGCAGCACTTTGCATTTCTCCTTGTTGAATTGCATTCTGTT
>NW_005841924.1:514364-524664 GCF_000455745.1 Alligator sinensis
TTGGCCTGCAAGCCCTTAACCATACGAGTGGCCCTTCTCTGGACCCTCTCCAGGTTATCCACATCCCTCTTGAAGTGCGGCGCCCAAAATTGAACGCAGTATTCCAACTGCGGTCTGACCAGCGCCCGAAAGAGGGGAATTATCACCTCCTTGGTTCTGTTCGTCATGCATCTGCTGATGCACGATAAAGCGCCATTAGCTTTCCTGATGACTTCGTCACACTGACGACTCATGTTCATCTTGGAGTCCCCTAGGACTCCAAGATCCCTTTCCGCTTCCATGCCACCAAGCAGGTCGTTTCCTAGGCAGTAGGTATGCTGGACATTTTTCCTCCCTAGGTGCAGCACTTTGCATTTCTCCTTGTTGAATTGCATTCTGTTGTTTTCGGCCCATATGCCCAACCTGTCCAGGTCTGCTTGCAGCTGTTCCCTGCCCTCCAGTGTGTCCACTTCTCCCCCCAGTTTTGTGTCATCCGCAAACTTGGACAGAGTACACTTCACTCCCTCGTCCAAGTCGCTGATGAAGACATTGAAGAGTATCGGTCCAAGGACCGAGCCCTGCAGGACCCCACTACCCACACCCTTCCAGGTCGATACCGATCCATCCTCTACGACTCTCTGGGTACGACCCTCTAGCCAATTTGCCACCCACCGGACCGTGCAGTCATCCAAGTCACAGCCTCTTAACTTGTTCACCAGTATGGTGTGGGATACCGTATCGAAGGCCTTCCTGAAGTCTAAGTAAACGACGTCAACCCCTACTCCCGCATCCAGGTGTTTTGTAACCTGGTCATAAAAAGAGACTAGATTAGTCAGGCATGATCTTCCTGCTACGAACCCGTGCTGGTTTCCCCTCATCATAATTTGTCCTGCCGGGCTCTCGCAAATGTGAGCCTTGATAATTTTTTCAAAGACTTTGCCAAGGATGGAGGCCTATAGTTGCCTGGGTCCTCCTTTCTCCCCTTCTTGAAAAGTTTTGAAGCCAGGCTTGCTTGCAGCTGAACATAAACTAAGGAGAGGGAGGGGGAAGACAGGGGAAGGACTGATCTGATATTGACATCTAGCTCCCTGTTTGATTCCCCAGCTCTCTGATCGCTTCCCCCAGCTCTCTGATCATTTCCCCAGCTCTTCCCGGGGGCGCAGGCCCCCAAATCTGCATGCTGGGTTTCAACAGGCTGCCACTGCAGTTTCAGCCTGCTGAAACCCCGTGCGCAGATCGGGGGCCTGTGCCCCCTGGGAAGAGCTGGAGAATCCAACCAGGAGCTGGGGGAATGTTCAAATCCTTGAATATTCCCAGGACCCCGGATGATGTGGGATGATAGCAGGCTGTCGCTGCCAACTGATGTTGGCAGCAGCTCTGGACTATTTCCCCAGCTGGCAGCAGCAGCCTGCTGAAACTCAGCACGCAGATCCAGGGGCCCGTACCCCCCCGGGAAGAGCTGGGGGGAGCGATCAGAGAGGTCGGGAATTGAACTGGTGGCTGGGGAATGTTCAGGTCCCCGAACATTCCCCCAGCTCCCAGTTTGATTCCCCAGCTCTCCGATCTTTCCCCCAGCTCTCTGATCATTTCCCCCAGCTCTTTCCGGGGGCACGGGCCCCTGGATAATGCAGGATGTCAGCAGCTCTGGGCTATTTCCCTCCCAGGAGGTGTGGTTCCACAGATCTGCACATGGGATGACAGCAAGCTGCCACTTCCAGCTGGGGCCAATGCCGGCACTGGGTTCTTCCTGGCGCAGCCCATACTGAGCGCCGAGAAGACTAGTGCTGCCACTGGGCCCAGCTGGCAGAGGCAGCATGCTGTCATCCTGTGTGCAGATCCAAGGACCTGCACCCCTGGGGAGGGCTGCGGGGCTGTGCCGAACTATTCCCGGGGGGGTACAGGCCCCCGGAGCTCCACATGGGATGACAGCAGGCTGCTGCTGCCAGCTGGGGCCAGCGCCAGCACTGGCTTTTTCCTGACGCAGCCCACACTGAGCACCAGGAAGAACCCAGTGCTGGCACTGGCCTCAGCCAGCAGCCTGCTGTCATCCCGTGTGCAGATCTAGGGGCCCACGTCCCGCAGGAAGAGTCCAGCACAACCCTACAGCCCTCCTGGGGGGATGTGGGCTCCCAGATCTGCGTATGGGATGACAGCAGGCTGCCACTACCGGCAAGTGATAAGAGTTTTGCTTTGAACAGTTTGAGGTGGAGTTTCCTAAAAACCCCTGCACCTATCTCCTTGAAACTTGGCAGGCTTCATGCCCTCAGAAAGGGCTACCATCCCTGCAATTTTCACAGGCAAGAAATGACAAAGTTATAGGCATTTTCATGATTCCCCATTATAGCCTATGGGTGAAACGCCGAAACGCGTTGAAACACCATTGAAACAGTTTTGACTAAATGAAACGGAACAGTGCTTTGAAACAGTGAAAGAAAACACTAGCCCTTCGAAATGGCAAAACAGAAGTCAAAACAAAACAGTGCTGTTTCACACAGCCCTCTCTCACACCCACAAGAAGGATCATCCAACACTTACCACCTATATGAAAAAGGAAGAAATATTCCCACACACCCCTACAACTGGCTTTCAAACAACCTCCAAATCTGGTTCAGCTTATCAGAAGCAAACTCTCTGCTGATTAACATAAACCAAAATGGGATACAACCATGTCTTAACAAAAAATGCAAGATCTGTCAATACAATCTCGCTGACACTGCAATCAAAATCCTGATATCGTAAAATCACCAGAACCCACAGATCCTACATATGTCTATCACAGAGTGCGGTATATCTCACCCAATGCACCAAATGCTCTTGTAGAAGCTAGGAGGATGAAACTAAGAAAAGGCTATGCCCCAAAACAAACTCTTACAGAACAACAAATAAAGGGCACAGGCATAAATATGGGGAGGAGAACACTTTTCACAGAACAAACACTCCTTTTCTCAGCTCACAATCCTCATACTCAAAGAGAATCTAAAAACACCTTCAGAAGCTAGGGCTGGGAGTTAAAAAATCATAGTTAGGAGACAACAAAAAATCATGAATTAAATAGACAGTGGCTTTATGTCTCATTATAATCTGCTATCTCTGCCAATCTGCCTGCACTCCACAGGTAATAATGACTGGTCTTGTTCTTTTACACAATTAGGTTATCTATTCTACTGCATTTTTCTTGTTTTAAACCCACTCCAGATAAAGCAAGTTTCTTTGCTTCTACCTTACAGCTAGGGCTATGCAAAGCTTTGGTCGCCGATTTGATCCAGCAGAGATTTGGCCCAATTCAGCAGCCAAAACTCCGAACCTGAATCGAATCAGGAGACCCTTTAATCTCTCCGAATCAAATTGGAACCCTCCGAATTGATTTGGAGAGATTCGATGATTCGGACATAGACACAGCTTTAAATCTTTCTTCTACATACCTCAAGGTACCAGGAGGCTCATGAATGCTAAGATGCTAGGAAGGATGGAGCGTCCCATGGGAGCATGCGGGGGGTTCCCAGCATGCTCAGCAGCAGACCCGGAAGTAGACCAGAAGCACTTCCAGTCCACTTCTGGGTCCACCGGGGAGTGTGCAGGGGACACACCTTTACCGCACACACCAGCTTGGCGACTGGTGCCTCCTGGATCTGGGGGGGGGGGCCCCGGGGTTCCCCCCCCACGGCTGTTCGTCAAGCTGGGGAGGGCGTCGGGGGATTGGCCCCCACGCGCTCGGCGGTGGACCCAAAAGAGGACTGGAAGTACTTCTGCTGGGGATCCCAGGGTCCCCCGTCGTGGCTATTGCCGAGCTGTCCTCACCGTGTTCCTGTGGGATGCTCCATCTGCCCCACCATCGCAGCATTCACAAGCCATGCCTGGTACCTTGAGGTACGTAGAAAAAACATTTAAAGCTATGTCTATGGCCGAATTGCTGATTGTCTGAATTAGCATTGAATCTTCAGATTTGGATTCGGCCAAATTGAATCGGGACAGTGATAAAAATATTTAAAAAAACAAACAATCATAAAACCCATCCTTCATTATTTACAGCTTTAAAAAGAAAGCTAGCTGGTCTTCAGCTTATCTTTGCATACCAGCTTTCCAGAACTATAGAAATTCAGTTAAACCAGTCTTTTTGTAGAACACATTAGAGTCACAGAATAACCAACTTACGGATTTCTTCAACAACGTCAGGGTCACATTCCTTATATTTGCCTATTTCGGCCTTTAACTGTTCATTTTTCCGTCGAAGAGCAGCAAGTTCTTTTATTAAAGCAGCACGTTCTGCCTGGGTTTAAAATATTTTGGGAGAAACCAGCAGGAAAGAAAATTAAGAGTTAGCAATTATTATAATACTCCACATTTTGCAAAACTGAACTATCCTCCGAAAATGCCAGATATAAATCTTAATGATGTATCTCTGAGTATTGCAATAAGTGAGTGAACCTTCCATTTTTCACATACTCAGCAATATCAAAGGATGTTTTCAGTGGATAACAAATACAAGATCAAGTTTAAGTATGGGTAGACAGTTAAAATTAAGCAACAAAACAGTGCCTCCTTCCCTCTTATCTAACTATATAAGGAAGGCATGATTAAATATGTATTGGGGCCACATCCCAACACACCCTTGCTATAGTAGCCATATATATTATGATAATTCATAATTATACTAATTAATAACTACTAAGCTACTAGTCAGGATGATTATACTCTAGTGCTTCTGGTGTATCTTTCTGTAAGTATACTATTCTGTAATAGCATACTATTCTGTATGTATTGGGGCCACATCCCAACACACCCTTGTTATAGTAGCTATATATCTTATGATAATTCATAATTATACAAATTAATAACTACTAAGCTACTAGTCAGGATGATTACACTCCAGTGCTTCTGGCGTACCCTTCTATAAACATACTATTCTGTAAGCATACCAGTGCTTCTGGTGTATCCTCTTTTTTAAGCATGCTATTATTTTATTATTATACAATCCTGTTGAATAATTAGGAGTTAACAATGCCAAAAGATGCATACTAATAAAAAGTCATTTTAATTTTAGTGCAACTTGTAAGAGCAGAAATTTTAAATGTAGTATAGCCATTACTACACTATACTTAAATGTAGTATGCCCATAGCATTCAATAGTGAATTTGATAATGTTCTTTACTGTGACAGTTAAGAACACTATAAATGAGAAAAATAAATATGTTACACTATGACCTAACAAAACAAAATATGAAATATTAGAACAGTCACACCCCTCCAGCCTATTTACTAACACATGAGGACATAGCAGCTCTCAGAGTATCAGGTTTTGACCACTATAGTAATTGATTGCTATTTTTAGAGTACTGCTTGAATAGAAACAAAATTTAATTCTGTTTTAAAGAAAACTTATGTGGCAAATCTAAGTCACTTAATATATGATACACTGATACCGTACTTGTATACTGTAAAGACCTTAGTGCAAGCAAACAACAGTGACTGAAAACCACTATAAGATGGTATGTAGGCACTGTGCTAGGGACTTGGGGGCATAGCCGACCTGCTATGGCTCCCGAAGAGGCTCAGAGCCTCGCTCCTGGGGTCCCAGCTGTAAATGGACAACTTGTCAGTCAGGCTAAGGAGTCAAAGACAGCCAGATGTGATTATAGCTGCATCATTCCCTTGCGTGCAACTGACCAATTAGATGGCCACCAAACAGGTGGGCCTACCTCAATGGTCTGTTAAGTGTGAGCAGAACTTTGACTTCTTTGACAAAAGTACTGTAGGCTGTAGAAATACTGGATTATTTAAAAAATGTATTGCATGATCAAGACTGCATTAAAATATTAAACCAAGGAATCTCAACTATTTAGGGGCAAGGAATCCCTCATTAGGCTCAAGACACCCTTTAGAAAATGCTAACTCTTAGTTTTCACTCATTTTTTGACTATGGTAAAGTACAATGTTTTTTCTACTGCACAGAACTTGGATCACAACAGGTCAGAAGGATTTTAATTATGGATTCTTGTTTGAAATCACCGGATTTACCTTGTGAACAACGTCTGCACACCTAACAGTGTCAACATTGTGGGGCATTCCATAGCACCCTTGAAAGAATCTTGCAATGCCCTGGTTGAGCATCACTGCAGTAAAACATAACTGTTACAATTTCTGACGGATACTGACTGTGCAATATTAATATCCTTTTAATGCAATTTTTCTCTATGGAATTGATGTTTCCATAACAAAAATCTCATCTTCTTTGTATAGGATTCAGGCCAGCAGCAATCTCAAAATATCTAGGATATATTCTTCAGTGGGGAATCATAAAATATATAATTGAACAACTGAAACCTACCGCTACTTACCCTCCCACTTACCAACACTTAACATACAAGGAACAAAATCAGCACAGAAATTGTAATTGTCAGCTGTAGCAGCTGGTTGAATTCAACCCACTGAAACTTGAAATTTCCTGTACAGTCAGTTTCGATGTTTCCTACCAACTCCTAAGAATCGGGCAGCTGTAACAGGGAGCTGAGTCCCTGTTATGAAGAATAAAAAGGAAAGGCTGGACAGGGGCCTGGCCCTTTTGGGCCAGAAAAGGCCAAGTGGGCCATGTAAATGGAAGAGGCCCAGACAGATAAAAACTAGCCCAGCAAGAAGAGCGGGGCACTGGATACCTGACCGCTGGCAGGGCTAGATCACCCCTGCCTGAGGGAGAGAAGGCCTGGATGGATACCATATGTAGCCCCAGAAGAGAAGTGAATTTTGTTATGGCTTTCCTTTGTTCCTGGTTTGTTTAGACAACAGGTCTGTGGGGTGTAACTTTGTGAAAAGACCATGTCCATCACTCCGCAGCAGGGAGGAAGTTTAAAGTTGAAGATTCCTTTGCCCCCCCCCCCTTTTTTTTTTTTTGCTCAACAGACACCCAGGGGTCAGGGAGTGACCATAAGCAGAGATGGGGAGGATGCAGGACAGGATGTTCGAACATCCTGCGTAACCTACTTTCCATGGGAAAGCTTGGAGCTGCAGGTGTGACAGCACAAGGGCCTGCTGCAGTGGTGCAAGGCATTGAGTAAAGTGGCTTCAAAGTCCAACTTCTTGGATTCTAGTCCAAGGGGTGGAAACCCGGGAGTAGCCCAGAGCCCCAGGCAACAAAACTAAGATGCAAAGAATGAGAACAGTGAGGTGGTAGCATGACCAGGAAACCAATAGACCCACCCGACACCGACAGCACCTCTAGACAATGAGAGACGGCCTGAAGAGTCTTCCAATCTTATGCTATGAGCAGCAGTAAGACACCACCCATAATAACTCTTTTTCCAACAAGGCATGGCAGGAGAGTGGAACTGGGAGGTCTCCAAGGAGGTAGGGGTGGCAGGACTGATGGTAATGGGATGCACGGACCCCCTTCCCCCGAGGATCCAGAAGTCCCAGGCCTTAGGCAATCTTCATGGTGGAAATACTAAGGATTTGCACACTGTCAGCTCTTGCAGAGAGTCTAGGCACTGAGAATCCCAACAGCAGCTTCCAGACTTTGCAACAGGGAGCCTGCAAGGTCTAAGATCCCTGACTTAAGCCAGGTTTCTGAGAATGTTTAGCCTTCCTTGTGAAAAAACAGGAATCGGGATGCTAAGAGCCCCAGCTAGAATAAGGTCTCTCCAAAGTTTCCAGGGCTACCAAGCTACCAGCTTCACAGAAGGGAGCTCAGAAGCCTGGGAAACACTGATGTTCCTGACACAAAACCTGTCCGTGTGGTGAGGCTATGCTGGACACTGGAAGACCAAAGCTTCCAGTTGCCCACCTGAAAATCTCTGACCAGTTCTACCACAACAAGTTTCTGTTTCTAATTTATTTTGTTGGATTTCTGAACTGACCATTTCAGGGCAAAATATCAACTCAGGTTATTACATGAAGTACATTTCCACATTAAATGACACACTGCCACAGAATGTACATGTTAAATTTGGAGCCCAATTTTTTTTTTTTATAGTGCATCTCAAGTCATTTCAAAAGTATCTTAGCTATACTTTGCTGTTCTATACAATTATTAATATAAGCAGATTGAAAACAAGATGCACGTTTTTAAAGATAACCTAATTTCCCAAGCAGCTAGGATTATTAGACCATTTCGCAGTTATTGGGCATTCTAGCATACACCTCTAACTATATTATGCGCTGATTTTTTAAATCTGATCCAAACAGCCCTCAAGCAATTTCTCATCCCCTGTAGCACTCAGCTGTGGAGTTGATGCTTAGCTGAGAAAAATTCTATCCTATTCTATCTCTAAAACTTTAAATGACCATATTTGCACATTACACAGGCAGATTTTTCAATGGAAAACATACCACCACAACCGCAGCAAAAACTTACAGTATCTTGACGTCCAATTTTCGATTTCTCGATGCTCTGTTGTAAACTCTCTTTCCTCCGGCTACTTTCAGCCAGCTAAGGAAAGAAACAAAACAAAACAGAAAAACAATAAATTTATTTTACAGGCTACTTAAAGGTCTAATATTTTAACGCTATCATACTTTATATCTGAGCTTAGCCCACGCCCTGCCTATCAAAAAAGAAAGCAAGTAAAGAAAGGATATATATATATTCTGAGTAATTTCCTCCCCCGGCTCAAATTCTTATTATCTAAAAGCACCAAAAGTAACGGCCCAAATCCTATTTCATATAAAAAACAATAGCCAAGTTTGCTGCTAGGGCCTGCTGCTGTAACATGTCCCACAGCTGCAACACTATTCAATATAAAAACTGGCTAGTCCATTCAAATTATAGCAGATTCACCCGAGCCATTTTTGATCATTTCCAAATTTGGTGCATTCACCAAACTGCTACAACTCCTTTTATTCTGTGGCTTCTAAGAAGCCCATACAAACATCACTGATATACTAAGTCATAATCACCCAAATCTTCCTCTCCCTTTCTACCAAGGTACATTGATGTTGCTATGCCTAGAATCCCGAACATTATATGCAAGACTGAAGGATAAGACTCTGAAAGAACGCTTCGCTACTGAGTATTATTTATACAGCTTATACTTGCAAGATTACTTTCTTTTGCTAGATCAAATTTACTAACATACTGTGTGTGCATGCGTGTGCGAGCAAGAAAAAGTGCAAATATATAAGAGGCATTCAATTTTCAAGTAGGTATTAAGAAAAAAAGTCAACCAATTTACATGCATTGACGAGGCATGTAACTTTTGGATTAAACAAGTCCAATCGCTTCCTCTTTACTGTCAGTGAAAAGAATGCTAGCTTGGCCATAAGTTTCTGCATGTAACCAGGGCCGGATTAATGCAGAGGCAAACTAGGCACATGCCTAGGGCCCTAATGAAAAAGGTGCCGAGTTGTGCTTATTTTACACATTAAGTGAAAAAAGTAGAGGCCCATGAGTTTGTTTGCTTAGGGCCCAGTAAAGGGTTAATCCGGCCCGGCATGTAACGTGAACTAAACCAAAAATAATTTTGGTAGGTAGTTAAAACAGGAAAAGTGTATTCTTCCTGGTCTTCCTTCCAAATAACAACATGTAATAAAAGCAAACGCAATATCCCCTACATTGTGCACTGCTAAGCAGATGCATATAGTTCAGGGGCAAGTGGTTAGGTTGGAGTTCTCATGGTACTGAGGCTAAGCAAGACAAATTCTGTACCCCAAAATGCAGTGTGAGGCATTCATTAACTCTCAACAGTAACATTTACCCCAGAATCAAGTATCAGACAAGAAATATTTCCAGGCTACATATTATTAGGTCTATAGCATACTATACCAGACCTACAGAGTAAGACAAAAATGTTTCTGTACAGTGTGACTGTACCCGATTTTCTCATTTAGTTTTTTTGATTTACTTAAAGCACCCAGACTTTTTTAAAGATATTTTGTGTGTGTGTACACACATGTGTAGGTGTACGTGTGTGCGCATGTGCATGTATGTATACACATATATAAGGATTTAAAATAAAATAAGGATATAAAATGAGGATTTTAAACAATTTTTGCTCATCTCTATCGTTTTGCTGCTTTTCGGGTGGCACGCAGCCATCCCCACCACCACCCTGCACTGTGCCGCTGCCACCGGCCACACAGCTCCAAGCACGGCACGGTGGCAGTAGCGGGAGGTTTTGGAGGCAGAGGCAGTCACTGCTGGCACGGGCAGCCGCTGCCGCTTGTCTGTGAGGCTGCCCGTGCCAGCAGTGACTGCCTCTGCCTCCAAACCCTCCCGCTGCCACCGCAGAGCCATGCTCAGAGCTGTGCAGCTGGCAGCAGCAGCGCAGTGCGGGGTGGTGGTGGCAGCATGCAGCCATTCTCCTCCCCACCACTACCCCACACTGCACCACTG
>NW_005841924.1:524864-535296 GCF_000455745.1 Alligator sinensis
CCCTGCATTCAACCCCAAGCCCCTGCCCTGCCCCACCCCACCCCTCGCCGCGGCTGCAGAGTTGGCCACGGAGCTGTGCTCCAGTCACATGCCAGCCTCCCTCTCCCCCTCCCCCTCCCCTGAGCAACCAGCCAGGCGGCATGTGTGCGGCCTGCACATGGTGGGCACCACCTCGCTGTGCCTTGCATCACTTGCCTGCAAAGTCCCCCGCAGAGGGGCACCCTCGCCCTCGCTCCCAGCTGCGATGTGCCACCTGGGACCAGCAGCACCCCCCACTCCCTCAGCCCCCAACCATCTTCCCCAGCCCTGCCCCACAGACCCCAAGCCCTACTTACTTCTAGGACCTAGGGGCAAAGGGCATGGCTCTGCAGTGGCAGTGCTTGCCCACAAAGCCCCCCTCCCTGCATGCAGACGCCACTGCGGAGGTGTGCAGCTGGTTGCGGGGCATGCCGCTGAATGCAAGCCCCCCCGTTTCGCCCGTCCCCACCAGTCGGGCGGCATATATATGGCCTGCACACAGTGGTTGCCACTGCACTGCTGTTGCTGCGCCCTGCGCCACTTGCCCACAAAGCCATTCAGGTGGCCATGGGACAGTAGCGCAGGGCATAGTGGCAGAGTTGTGGTGGCGACCTCTGTGTGCGAACCTCCTGTCAAGCCGGTCGGCATGTGTGTGGCCCACAGAGTGGCACCCCTGCCCTCACCCCCCCGTCCCTGCTCCTGGGAGTGGGCACAGGAGCACTCCCCCACTTCTTGATCTACTCCCCCAGCACCTTCCCTTTCCTCCACCCTGCTCTGCCCCTTCCCTGCTGGGCTGGGTGTCAGTGTCCATGTCTGCATGTCTGTGGGGCTGTTGCGAGGGGCATCAGGAGGGCTGTTGAGGCTGTGGGGGGTACTGCGGGGCACCAGCAGCACTGGGAGGGGCTGTGGGGGGCCTTAATTTTTTATCACGGATTTTGGGTTTTTAATCAGAGAATTTGCAGTTTTTAAATCAGAGAATTTACAATTTTTAATCAAAGAAAATCAGGATCCCTGCTTATAAAAAAAGAAAAAAGGATCCCTGCCCAAGTATAAAACTGGAGACAAGATGGGAACAGACAGGAAAATATAAGGAAATACTGAGACAACAATGGTTCACACAATAGGAAGTTACGTCAACAAGCCACTGACCAAACAGAAATTTCTGCCTCTTACAGAAAAAAAAGAAAAATAGAAGGCAAGCTGAAATGGGAAAGAAAGTCGCATCTAATTTGTCATCTTTCTCCTGTATGGAAAGAGAGGGGAGGCAGGAAAGGTATAGGAATGAGATAAAAGTGGCAGAAAGGCAGTTAGGATTGATGCCATAGGATTCAGTTAAATCACAGAATGAATACTGCCCAGAACTGAAGGAATGGAGAATGAACGGTAATCTGACTTTCACCAGAGGCACCCTGAAATGTGAAAACTAGAACAGAACCAAATGGCATTGCTGGTAAACAAAGACACAACTTGCAATGAGAGGGAGGTACAAAAAGTAGATGAGACTCAAGATCAACCAACCACCATATCAAGGGGAGAGTGCAGTACAGACAGTAGAGAGAAAGAAGGACAGACAAGACAGTACAATATAGAAGACAGGAGGGTAGAAAAAGAGCTTTGGGTGAATGGCAGATAGACAAAATTACAGAGTCAAAAGGAAAAACTGTTTGAAAAAAATGCTGTGATGGTATGATGGCAGCAGGACACCTGCTGGTAGTAGAGAGGAAAGAAACAGGCTTCAACTCCCTGAGCAAACCTACAGCCTTATCTTTCCAGCTATGGTGGTACTTGTCAGCTTCACCTCAATGCTGCTTACTCACTCCTGTGTCTCACCCCCACCTTCTCCCCATGCACTGGTGCAGTTGCACCCTCCTTTGATTCCTACTTCACCCAAACTTTAAAAGGAACTGCCTGGAAGGGGCAGCAGCCTTCCTATTCAGGTAGTGCTAGGAGGGTCAATTGACTTTGTGGCTCATTATCGTTATCATGGTATCATTATCATTGACTTCATGGCTCATTATCCTATTAATCTCTCTCCACACCACAGGTGTTAACAGCCCTCTATCTTTTTTTAATGGTCTTGATGTTTCACTATTCAAACTTCTGCAACTTTACTCTCTGTTGGCCACCCCTGATAATTTCTCTCCTATTTCACATCCCTGCAGACTGTTTTTAGCTCTAGCTAAAGACCTTAAAACTCAGGTGTGGTAATATTAACTCAGGTGTAGAATGACTAATGGTGAAGTACTGGAGGCACTGTCAAAATGCTCAACAGGACTAGATGTTGTCCTATAAATCTGAGCAAAAGGTGCACAATTAACAGTAATCACTACCAAACTAATAATACACATCATTTTAGCCTTTTACCTAGTTTGTTGGGTTTTTTTAAACTGTATATATACTCTAGAAATTAGTGCACATTCCAATATCTATTTTTGCTTTGATCTTAAGATGAATAATATAGTGCTAGCCCCTTACCATATTAGTAAAGTTTCTAGTTTCTCTTTAACTGGAGAGAAATGTATGTCATGTCATCTGTGATGATGTTCCACACCAAGTGCAACCCCTTTCAAAATCAGGATCTACCCACGGCTTTGAGAATATCACTAGAAAAATTCTAAACTAGGGGCCAGTGAGGGTGGGGGGCGGAAAGCTGTCTAAAAGATATTTTAAGTTTTAGATTTTTTTCCTTTACAGTGAAGTTTCACCTCAAAGATAATGCCTGCATTTACAAGTATGGGAGAAGTGTATGACCAGACCTTGAAATTAACTGAATGATCTGGCATCTATGAAAGAGAACATTTTTTTAAAGCAATCTGTAAATGCTTTACCATGACCTGCCACTAGGCTCACGCCTAGTTACTCAGGCTATGGACAGAAATTATTCATAAAGCAGTATAAGTAAAACCAGTATCAGCAGCATCAGAAACCGGTTCAAATCTGTAACACAATAGAATTTCAGTGCCCATAAACCACTTTCAAAATGGCCAAAACTGGCTTAGGATAGACCTGGATGGATATAGTATCAGACTTAACTGATTTAGGTTAAGTTGGTTTATTGAACTTCTGTCCCAAATCCCATCCAGTTTCAAGTTAACTCACAGCATCCCAGGATGTTTTGCACCACCCCCGCAAGCCCCACCCCCTCACAGGATGGACAAGTTAGCTTTGGCCCAAGCTGTTTGCTCCAGCGAAACAGGAAGGCATGCTCTAGCACCCACCAGCGTTTAGCCTGAGCTACTGCAGGCATGTGGCTACATTTCCGGAATCAAAAGTGAATGTCTGTTCACTTACTTATTGGTTCAATGTTGTAATTTAGACTAACCCGAAAAGACAGAATCAATTCAGCCTCAGGCTTTTTGACTGTCTGTACTTAGCCTCAGTAGTTGAGTCAGAAGTTCAATAAAGGAATACCAACCCTCAGAAATGTTGGAATGATTAATCAGATCACATTTGTACAATGCCTTGAAAGCAACAGTGTTAATATTAATACCACTGCCAGCTTCTAGTTCTGTTTGTAATAAAGGATGAAGAATAAACAGATACACAAGATTTACAATATATTAGTGTAATTGCTAAGATGTCATTTTCTTAATCCACTAATAAGTACACTGAATGCAAATATTTATGCACTTCCCCAAACCGCAACCTCCCTAAAATCTGCCTCAATACAATACCTTATATTTCCTTATTTTTCAGAAAAATAGTAAAATGTTCTTGGCTAATTCCTTCAAGTTCCCAGCTCTCAACCAGTCTAACCAGTATCCTACCAACCACATTACTTGTCTTCCTATCACGTTAAATTAATTCAAATGTGCCATACGCATGCAAACACAGATCCTAGTATGTATATTGGACAGGATTCAAACCAAGGTCCCATATGCCAACTACCAAGAGCTTTCACAGCTGTTATACTGGTCTTTAAGAGAAATACTATCATGCTCTATTTAATTTCAGACAAGAAGCCTAACCTAACCAAAAATGGTACCCATATAGTACCACAGGGGGTGTGGGTAGATCACGGTAGGGTGACAAATGTGCTGCAATTTCCATCCCAACCTTCTTTTTTGGTTACTCTTCACTTAAACCAAATGAATTCCTTCTGCACTGAATTTATCCATGCTTTGTCTCAGTCCAGAGAGTAGGGTTTGTTTGTTTTTTGGCTCAAAAAAGCAGTTCAACTATTTTTTTTAGTTATACGTACTTAAAAAAATACATTCTTCTATGTATTAAACACCACTCACCACTAAAGAGATTAGACAAAATGGAACTGATAGAAAGAATGGTGTGTGCGTGTGTTGGGGGGGAGCCTTTTACATCACTTTTCTTCCACCACTTTTTTTTTTGTTTCATTTTATGCACTAACTCATAAAGAACAGCTGACAAGCAGTTTAACAAAGTAGAGAAATTAAGCATATAATGTACTAAAGAACAGACTATAATACAACTCATGAAAGAACAGTAAAAACAGACCTGTACACCTATACTTTGCCTGTACTAAAACAAAGAATACACAGCATAAAAAATACTCTACAACTGCTACGACTAAAGTGGTAACTTGATTAAGGAGTAAATCAGTCTGCGGATCAAGTAGTCTATAGATCTGGTTTCTAGAGAACAGAATTACATTTAGCTGCAAACTTAGAAGGAAACGTCTAATACAATTATTTCTTTTACACACACACACACACACACACACACACACACACACACACACACACACACCATTTACACATTTACACTTGCTGGACAGAACATAGCATAAAAAGCCTGACATTGTAAGTTCCCTAGCTAATTACATTGCCAGAAAGCTCGCAAGCGAAACACAGTACAACTATAATAAACTATACCAGACAGCGGAGTTGCTCTGCTCTCCCGAGATGATTGATTGTAAAGACATCATTCACCAAGTGCCATCTGTATACACAACACTATGCAATCAGGGAATTGCACCCAGTCAGAGTGTATCAGGTAGAAAACAGGACAGTTTTGGTGAAGCACAGAAGGAAGGAACATTTCTGCTATATATCTCAGGGTCACAGAATTAATTAGGGCTTGTTTTCAAGAACTTGAGAAAGAGGAAGGTAAAGGATGAACTAACTGGGATGTTGTTCCAAGCCTGTACAGAAGTATGGAAGGAGCAATGAAGCTTGATGCAAACAAGAGCCAAACAAACAAAGGGGGAGGGGCGGGCGGGCTATAATGAGGGTAGAAGTAAAAGCAGGAACAAAGAATTTTAAATCCAGAAGGTGAAAAGGAATGCAGATAATACTTTCATAGGAGATCTCAAAAGTGGTGGTATAGACACTGGAAGAATGGAGAAAGTCCAGTTGCACCACATTTCTACACTCACACTGGAAATCTCTTCTCCTTTCAGTAATGTGTGTACACATCATTTTATTGAGAGGTCAGGGGGTAGGAGGGAGACAGGGCCATCCCTGGGGGGGTGCGAATCGAGGTGACCGCCACAAGGCCCACGCAGCCGGGCAGAGTGGCTGCAGCCCCTTCTGCAGGGCCTGCCTAGTGCTAGTGACTCCGCACTGCTGTCGGCTTCTTGCCGGTGACTGCCCACTTACCCCCCCGCCCCCCGCCCCTGCTGCCGGCTTCATCGCGTCCGGGCCCCACACAGGCTGATTTTCCCTAGGCCCCGCACCCTGCTAGGATCGTCTCTGGAGGGAGATATTGTTCAGTGAAAAAGCTTGCTCTCAGCCAGTTGTCAATTTTATCGTAGAAGAGATAAGTGCCATTTCACACAATATTTGAAAGTACTTTAAAAATCAAAGAGGAAGAAAGTCAACTGAACTTTTGCAAAAGCTTCAAACTAAACTACTCTTACACCACGGATACTTGAAGTGAAAGGCTACTCTATTTACTCAGTTCTAAGATGAGGTTTCTTTCCCCGATTTAACATGGAGGGAAAAGGCCATCATCCTAGAATCAAATAAGAGGTTGGGGGTAGGGGGAGGCAATCTCTTGCCACCCTCTCCCTGCATCCCTGCCTGCATATCCTTGGCTCCAGTGCCGGTAGGCTGCAACCTAGGGCATGGAGTGCACAGCCTGGCCCATTAAGAGAAGTGGCAGGAGCAGCAGCAACTTACCACCATTGCTGCTATGGGGCTGGAGCGGGAATGGAGCCTGCCAGTGCTGGAACAAGCATATGGGGGGGAAGAGGGAGGAACAGGAAAGAAGGAGTTGGGGCAGAAGTTGTGGGACAGATGCAGTGGAGGGGCAGACAGAAGGGCCAAGGCACCTGACCTCTCTCCACTGCCTCCCCTCCCTCCTGCCACTGCTTTCCCCTCTGCAGTGGGGGGGCGCAGGGGCAGGGCGGGGTGAGAGTTTAAGATGCATTTATAAATGTTCTATGTACAGCATCTAATTATTGAGGGGGGAAATCATCTTAAATTCAGGGTTGTCTTGGATTCAGGTAAATGTGGTAGTATACTATTCTTAGTGATCATTTTCCATGAATAGGGGCCTACCTAATTTGTGGGGGCTGCCCCGCCCCCCATTTCATGGGCAGAACGAAGGCCAGGGCACCCACTTCACAGGCAGAGCATGGCAGCACCCCCATGCCTGATTAGACAAGGGGCCCTAGTGGCCCCACCCCTTGCTGCTGATTGGCTGTGGGCGTTGTCATGTGTCCCCACCCCTTGCTGCTGATTGGCTGTGAGGGATGTCTGCCATGCAGCCCCGCTCCTCGCTGGCAATTGGTGGAGAGGGGCAAGGCCATTGCAGACAGCCATTGCAGGCAATCAGCTGTGGGGGAAGGAAGAGGGTGGCAGCCATCTTGCTGGCAGCCCTTTGAGTGGATAGCCCCTCCCCAACTTCCCTACCCCTCTGGGAGCCAGCATTTTATTTTGGGTATTTTTTTCCCCTTGCAGATTCATGGGCATTGCCCAGAATCCACAACATTGTAAATTCAGTAGGTCCTGATCTATGAATCATAACATTGATTTTAAAATAGGACAAGGTGTACTTTTTCTATGGTTCTTTTTAATTATTATTATTAACTGAACAATGAGTCTACAACCATATAGTTCAGTTATTAAAAAAATGAACATTCTAGATGATTTTAAAGGTATAATTAACTAAATTTAAACACACCTATTTTGATCTTAGATGCTTATGCTTGATGTTTCAAATACATCAGCAGAGAATCAGGGAATCAAATGCAGCCAAGAGGGATTAACACTATGAAGACAACAAACAATATTTATTTTCATGCTCTTTTCAATGGATCTTAATTACATTTTTACAATATGATGCTTTTACTTAAAAACTTTTTAATGTTCCTAATAGCTCCTAAAGAAGTAAATATCATGCCCCTTAAAATATATATATATGTAGATTGCCTAAATATACTGTATTTCTTATACCTGCTATTTCTCTCATACATTGATCAGTAGTTAGAAGTGTCTGCTTTTCCATTATCAGCAACTACTGAGTTAAGGAATGCCAAATTCAGTAAGAATTTAATAGGTATTAGTGAAAAGATGAAATATCAAACAGTAAGTTTGGAGACTCTGACTTAAAATAGCACAGGATTAAGAAAAGAAACACCAAGGTAATTAACAGAACTGAAAATACTGTCATGGAAAACAATGAACCTATAATGAGATACTTGAGTTAGCATGAGTTCCTGAATGAGAAGGTATTGTTGCAAGAAACACAATTAGACAAATATATTTCTGACTCCTTTTACAATGTCTGACAAAGTGTTGTCAAGGTAATAAAAAAAGGAAGCTAAAATTAAGTTCCCAGCTCCATCAGTGGCCTGTTTGTCCACAGTACTGCGCACAAATGAGCTTCTGTTGAAGTCAAGGTAAGAATTACTGTGGAAATTCAAGCCACTTATTCAGATATCAAACTGGGTTCGAGGAATTCAATATTAGGTATTTATTTTTTTGAAAACTGAGCGATCTGTTCCTGACTCCGATACAAACAACACTCACAGTGCTACTTACACTCCAATACTTTTAATGAATTGAGCTGAACTTATCTGATGGAAGAAGAATTGAGCTTTATTTAGCCGATGGAACAAGATTACCTTTAAAAATGAAGATAGAATTATAAACTAATCTGCTTCAGCACATTGATTAGATATCAATATAATATCTAATGATTGAAAACAAGTCTTATTTCCATGTGGCTTTGTCTGTAAGTATTAAAGGATTACTTTAGATCCCCGACTTGTCCTTTTTGAGCTTTGTTTCTGGATATAGAAAAACAGAGAACACATCATCTGCAGATGAAATCGTCAATGTGTTTGTACATAACAGGAACTTCTAATGATCTTACCATTAATGTTATTTTCTGCTCTCCTGTTTCTTTAACAGACAAACAGTGGTAACACTAAATTGTTTCAAAGATATTTCATGTACATAAAAAGGAAGTACATTTAGTTTTGCTAACTGATTATTTTTGCCAATACTTAAGCTATCAATGTTTCTTCAGATTTTATTATTATTAGCATTATTTAAAATCAGCAATGTAATAGTTTTAAGCACAAAACAATAGATCCAAAATTATTTTTAACTGCTTTCAAAGTTGGTATAGCTGGTAAGACCTTAAGGACAGGTGGCTCTCTAATTAAAACCCCAGTATGTCAAATCAACCTAAACAAAAAACTAAGAATGAGCAGAAATTCCTCATTCCAGCATACAACTGCAAGAAATCTTAAAGATCTGAAACAGCAAACCAGAAGCAATCATGCACATCTGACTAAATGATGTGAGCTTTTAAAACGTGGAACATTTCAAAACCATTTGTCACTCTTTTTCTTTAGTGCGTAATTAAGAATTTACTAGACTGTGAATGAACATCAAGTGGGGTTTGATAGTTACCAAGTCTGAGAACAGCAGGAAAAATGCTACAAAAAAAGTTTTAAAGAGAGTCCTTTGACAAATTTTACCTAAAGAGTTCTTCAGTGATTGCTATTCCTAACCAGCTAGGACACATACTAACAAAAGTTTCAGGGACAAGGCACAGACAGTCCCTGGAGCGGTAATGTATTCCTCAGAGAACATCTGATATATAGTTATGTCCTGGATTCAATTTCTGTCTAAAGAGACAAAAAAAAAATTCAAGGCATTATTTCAAAGACTGAATATATAATATGTCCAAATTTTACATTTAACTGTATTAAAAAATCCCAGGGTGCAATAAACATACCAAATAAATTTAAGAGATTTGACAGAGGTCTTTCACATCTGTCTTTGGTATCCCATGTTATACCGTTTTAATAAACTAAAATTAATAATCAGACAACACAGTCACCTCCAGTTCTAAATAGAAGGTGGAGACTATAATGGAAATAATGCAGTTAAGCTTCTGAATAAAGCACAATTATAATTTCAATATGATTACTAAGAGATCCAGATCCTTATTTAGAAACAGAATTAGCTTCCCTTACTTGCACTGGTGTATGTAGTCCATGGATGCCCAACTCATCTGTCTCTGCAGGCTGGATGAGTAGTATGGAGCCTATCCATTGGCTGGATGAGTGGTGTGTGGACCCACCAGCCGGACTGGGACCAAAGAGTTACCTGCCACCCACCTGCTGGATCCAGCACTTGTGGTGCCCATACAAGTGGGTGGCAGGTAACTCCAGCACTTGTGGTGCGCTCTTCCTGGATAGGGGTAACGCCTTGCTGGACCTGGTCCTGGCCACAGGGGATGACCTGGTGAGGGGACCGCAGGTCCTTGACCACCTGGGCAATAGCGATCATCACCTGCTGGATTTCATTATCCAACGCAGGGCGTCTAGGGCTCACACCAAGGCTAAAGCCCTTGACTTCAGAAGGGCCAACTTCAATGAGCTCAGGACACTAGTGGGGGAGGCGCTAAGAGCCCAGAAGGTAGAGGAGATGGGAGTCCACGAGGGATGGTCGTACCTTAAGGGGGTGATCCTCCAGGCCCAAAGGATAACAGTCCCTGAGAGAAGCAAGGGGGTAAGAGTGCTCAGAAATCCCCTTGGCTCAGCAAGGGCATTCAGCAATGCCTGAGGACTAAAAGGGAGGCGTACAACCAGTGGAAGGGAGGAACTATCACCAAGGAGGAGTACTCCTCCTTGGCCCGGGAGTGTAGGAGGGCTATTAGGAAGGCCAAGGCAAAGATGGAACTCAGGCTAGCGTCCAGGATTAAGGACAACAAAAAGTCCTTTTTCAAGTACATTGGGAGCAAGAAGAGGGCACCAGGCAATGTAGGGCCCCTGCAAGACACAAACGGTAATCTGGTGGCCACGCTAGACAAGAAAGCTGATATTTTTAACAGTTTCTTTGCCTCTGTTTTCCTGAACAGGGACCAGGATATCCCACCTATCAGAGGTAGGGACAATCTTGGGGATAGCTCTATCAAGCCTTCAGTCAGTGCAGATGTAGTTAGGGATCTTCTGGAAGGGCTAGACATTTTTAAATCT
>NW_005841924.1:536235-540067 GCF_000455745.1 Alligator sinensis
AAAAATTATGAAGGGAAGTGTGGTGGCCCCCAGCCAGTACTGGCCTCTGGCTGCTTTACCACTCCATCCAGGAAGAGCACAGACCATCTGCCAATGCTTCCTCAGCCTGCCAAAGAGTGTTTGTGCCCGAAAGCTTGTTAAGAAGGATTTTTCTAACTATTTGAGTTGGTCTAATAAAAGATATCAAATTTACCCAAAGAACATTGTCTGCCTATGTCCTTAGACCAACATGGCTACAACCTATACCCCTGAAACAGGGGAGGAAGGACATTCAGCACAGGTTCTGGACAGGCCAGATCAGGCTAGAGCAGGTGCTGAGTATATCACGTCTGAGGCCCTGCATGCGGAGTTGGTCTGTTGTGTGCTGCGTGCGGCACATGTTATCTTTGGAGCCTGAGACTGGATGATGGGCCCGCAGGCTATACCTTTCCTTGTCAGTCCACAAGCAATTGTGGTAGTTGGTTAGATTTTATTAACTGACAGATAACTGGACTGCCCATGGATTAAAGCACTAAACTACAAATGTGGGCAAGAATCTAACCCCAATAAGTTTCCTTACAAGCTGCTCAAAGTGAAGTGATATCCGAAGGATTTTTGCCATGACTTCAGCACCAGAAGGATCACATGTATGTTTTTACCAGTAATTCGAAAGAAATACAGGTAGTCTTTGACTTACAACATTTCGAGTTACAATGTTTTGCACTTACTACATTTATAAATTGACACCCTGTTTCAACTTTCTGACGTCAGTTTCAACTTTACAACGCTTGATCCAATGTGATGACACTAGTGAACACGTTCGCTGCATCGCCCATGTCCCTGGAGAACATCTGTCCAAACTTGTTTGGACACTTTCGTTAAGAAAGCAGACAAGATGCCAGAAAAACCTGTAGCCAAGACTCCTGAGAAGGCTCCAACTAAGCACCCTTCAAAAAATCCAATCAAACGCCCTTCAAAATGTCCAAAGTCACCTCAAAGAAGTCCTTCCAAATCAATATGATTGCTATTTACAATATAAATGCATTAATGTAGCTATATTATTCATCTATAATTGACTGAGTACAAAATTCTGTGTTATTTTTGGTGAAAATAGGGTATCGGTCCTTGGTTCAGGAACCAATCTCCATTTATAACGTTGTTTCCTCTGGGAAAAATCGGTTCTGAGTTACAGCGTTTCGACTTAAGACACAGTTTTCAGGAACCAATTGTGTTGTAAGTCCAAGGACTGCCTGTACTGCACTCTGAAAACTATCTTGCACTTAAAAGTGAGATGCCATTTCCTTAAAAATTCTGAATTTAGCTTCATATCGTGATAGCTATGGCATTCCCTACTAGCCATTCTTAAATGTAACAAATTCGGAATAATTTTAAACTCCTGGATTTTAAAATATAAACATTCAAATGGTTAAAAAAAAAAATGGAAAGGAACAAATTAGGGTTTCAAACAACAGCCCTTTCAGCATCTTCTGAAAGCTGCTCCAAGACAGCAACCACACAGGATTTTATGATCCATATTAACTGGCAGTCAAGATAAGATACATAACATGAGGTATGTTTATAACCATTTATATTACACTGATTCTCAGTTGTTCACTTTACAGCTTTTTTACAGGAGTTTTATTCCACACCAAACTTGCTCCACTGTTTATCTTTGATTGTTCCGAGGGGGTCCAGGTTAATCATTTATACGATTATAGACCAGCAGGCTTTTCTTTGAACAGTGGCTAAAAACCAAGAGGAGCTATTCTAGTTGCCTTTGTTAGGAGAGTCACTGCACACAAAAGGAAAGTCATCAGAAGAGGGTTCCAAGAGACTGGAGTCACTTAGCAGGACTCTCATCAATGGGACACAAACATCCAGGGAAGCAGAGGATATTGGAGACAGACAACTAAGCAGGGTATCCACAAGAGTGCAAGTGCAGTAAGAAGAGTAACCCAAGTCGTAGGGAAGTGTGTGAAAAAGACTACCATATACTGATTAAATGTGATCCCACCAGGGACAGAACACATTACGCTGAAACCAATACTAAAGAAGCAACTTTTCAGCCATTAAATATTCTACCAGTTCCCTGGGGGAGCCAGGTCTCAAAAACAAACTTGAGATAACTTCACATTTATTTTTTTAATATAAACTCCAAATGTATATATTACAAATATTATTTGTAGTAGGATTGATAGACACCCTTAGTTTTAGAAGACAGTACTTGAATGATATTACGTAGTCACAAGCTTCATAAATAAAGTTAAAAAAACCAAACAAACAAGCATTTAATGTTTCTAAGCACTTTAAGTCTTGCTGGGAAGAATGAGAATCTTGTGCATAAAAATGACAGATGAGGAGCATAAAAAAACTTTAAGACTGCAGAGGGTATTGTTGTTATTATAATTATCTAACTTGTGGCGACACGTGTCAATATTGTTACCTTGCATCAAGTAGATTACTTAAGGGTATTCCAAGACGTTGCTTTGTATAATAAAGTTATTGGCTAAAACTATGAGCAATAAGGACATACAACGCTTTGGGTAGATACTGATAATGTACCAAAAACAAGGTACCCAGGATCTTGAAGGGCCAAATGGTTTAAGCATCTGCCAAGTAACTTAACTGTGCTCTTTAATGCAGAAGGCCACTCCTAAACTAGCTAGCAAAGTTTGAAGAACTTCAATATTCAGTGAAATTTCAGAGTTCTATCAAATGCACAGCCACATGCTAAGCCCACTTGCACGTAGCAGTGTTACACAGTCAGTGCCTTGATTTAGAGTACCAGACCTTCAAAGCAGTCCTTAACTGTCTCAGGTGCCTAAATGCAGTAGGCAGACATTTTCACTCAAAACACAGCAAGAGAAAGAAGCATCTACCCGATATCCTAGCAATTAGACCACCTCCCCAGGAAGTTTGAGACCTGGGTACTAGGCCCTCCTCAGACTGTGGGAATTCAAACCCACATCTTTCACTTCCAACGTAACTGAGCTAGCCACCGAGCTGTAGTGACTGGGGGCACCCTTTACCCTCCCTGTTGAAAACCAAGAAATGTGCAGGAAGCAATACAAAATTCACAGAGACAAGAGTGAGGTAAAGTTAAAGGAAGCAGAACTCTAGTCCATTGACAAGGGGGAGATCTACTAGGTATTGGTCCCTGCTCCCAGCATTATTTCTGGTTTTTACCCTATGATAGCATAATCAATTCAGGACTCGGTGAACCCCCAAAATGTCCTTACGCCCACTGGTCTTCTCTTTAGTAGTCACAGGGAGCTAAAGCCTCCCAAGTACTACAACAAAGCCCTACGAAGCTCTAGGGAGCAACAGCCCCCTCTCACAGAACTCTGCTCAGCACCAGCACACAGTTAAAAAATTACATAGTTAACACCTGTCCCCTACAACTCTAACTGGCTGTCGGAGTGGGGGGTGAGGGGGCGGTGCAAAAAAGGGCTCAGGAAACTCCTCTGGTCCTTTCCCAAGACTGCTGCTTATAAACCCTATACTGGGACATAGAGAGTAAAGTATGAAGCTCCTCCAACTGTCTTGTCCCACAAACTCCTGTGGCTTCCTAACTGCATTCAGGGGTTCCAGGAAAAGGACACATCTTCATACTCTCTAAATCAGCAGCAGCAGGTCTGCTACTGTTTCCAAGGCCCCATCAGAAAGCATGCATGGAAGCTGTATGCAGAATAGGGTTACCATATTTCCAGCAGCAAAAAAGAGGACACCTGGAAGGGGGAGGAGAGGCGGGAAAGGCATATGATTGGGGCGGGGCGGGCACAGTAATATGCCCGTGCCCTGCCTCTGCCCCTTGCTCCTCAGGCCCTGCTCCCCCTGCCTTGCCAGCCCCCCC
>NW_005841924.1:540077-546072 GCF_000455745.1 Alligator sinensis
CATTCCCAACTTGTAGCCCCTGACACCCCAGTGCTCCTCACTCCCAACCCGCAGCCCCCTGCCCCCCTAGCCCTGCTGGTGCCCCTTGCTCCTGACCCGCAGCCCCCCACCCCCCAGCTCTGCTGCCCAAGCAACACATGCACAGACACACGCACTCACAAAACAGTGTGTCTCTTTACCTGGCTTGCCAGGGCCTACACAGGGACCACATGACCCCTGACAGCCTATCACCTTGCCCACTGCTCTCAGTCCCAAGCAGCCAGCTTGAGAGAGCAGAGGGAATAGGAAAAAAACCTGGAGGTTTGCTCTTATTTTAAAAACCCACCCGGACGCAGCACAGCAGGCCAAAGAAGAGGACATGTCTGGGAAAACCCGGACATATGGTAACCTTAGAATAGCACATCATAGCAATATTATCATTGCAGTATGAAACGTGTGCAACTGACGTTTCATACTGCAATGCTTATAGTATGTGTGAGACTACAAGCAAAACACAAAAAGCCAACAGACTGGGGAAACAACTGTTGAGTTATTTATTTTCTCCAACTTAAAAGTTGGAGATAACATCTAAGCTTACTAGAAAAATAAAAGGTCATTTTCAGACAGGAAGCATGAGTAACAGAACAAGTGTTTCCCTTCAGCTTTGAAGAACTGCTATTTCATGCACCCACCTCTGGAAAACAACAGACCACATGCGGACAAATTATGAAACAAATTAAAAGTAACAGTATGATCTACAAAAGGTGATTCCCCCATTCTACAATAGAAGACGTGGAGTCAAATTCATCACTCATGAAAAAAACCCCAACCCCACAGTACCAAGTCTTCAATGAAGTTACATCAACGATGATTTTAGCCCCCCCTTTGTTAAAATAAAACTGAACAAGGCTAACAACAGAATGAAAACTGGCCTATAATACAAGGGAAAAGACTGAAAGAGGATTAAACAAAAATCTATTGCTATCATCACAGATGTAGTTTAGAGAATTGTCACCACCAGCTTGGTCAAGTTGGTGGAGACAAATGGGCTCACTTGGTGCTACTACTCTACAGGCTATTAGAGAAGATCTGCTATAGAAACCATGCCATTAAAATGTTTGCTGACTAATATTTTCACTTCATTGTGCTGCTTTGAAGAGAAACAACGGTCCCATGGTAAATTTTGGATCTGATGGAGTCCACTACAGAAGTCCCATGGACTTCGACAGTGTCAAAACTGCAGTTCAGGTAGTGAGGCAGAAACCAAAGACCAAACTGGGAAACCAAACAACACAACTCCAATAAAACAATGAAAAGAGAATGAACAAAAGTAACAAAGCAAATAGAAGAGGCCAACTCCTATAACACTTATTGCACACACAAGATCGCTGCCTAGTTTATATCATACAATAATAATGACATAAAGGAAGTTTTCACAAGAAAACTAAACACAAAGACATAATGAGAGTTGAAACATCCAAGAAAAGAGGCTTGTTTTCTTAACTGTGAACAGGTGAGTCAGACTCAATTTCTATTAAGCACCTGACTAATTCAAGGTGTGGTTATGTATTCACCAAAAGCCAGTGGTTAAACTGGCTTCTCTTGGTCTTGACTTCATTGAGATTGACAAGTGTATCACACCCTAGCCTAGATATAACTAATTGTTCTATGTTTGCAATCGGAAAACATTTTGCCATCTAGTAAAAAGTGTTCAGAGAACTAGTATTTTTGTAATGCCACCTTTCTGCTGTCAAAAAAACCCACTTGTTTGAGGATAATAAGAATACAGAAGGAAGCAAGTTCACTTGTCTTTTTTTCTGCAGAAGGTAATGGGGGTAACATTTCTAAGGAATCTCTCAGGTTTTTGCACACATCTTTTGTACTGCTATAATTTTTTTAATGAAACAGTTATGCTAGTACAACACTACAAATATGCTTACACTGGTGCAGTATTTCTGTATGGGAGGGGAACTAACTACATTGATACAAAAACTATATGCCAAAATAGGTAGATGCACACTACTGAGGCTGTATTACTTTAAGTATCTAGCAGTACAGTAAAAGCAGCACAATGTGGAATTGTGGACAAAGCTTTGGCGAGTCACAATGCCATCTAATCAGCCACTGCAGGACATTCCAAGGAAAATATGCATCAACAAAAGGAAGAGACAGACTTTAGTCAGAATTTATCTTTAAATTCATAAGATAAGGCCAGAGGGCAAAACAACAAGTATCAATTTCTTTATTCAGCTAGCTGGTTAAATGCTCTTTTAAATAAATCATTTGAAGTCTGACTCATTACAGAAAACATCCAAAAACAAGTCATTTGCATTCAACAAGGCAGTTGTAATGGTGTGTTTGGGTGAACAAGACTGGGGTTTTGGCACAGTCATATGGCTGCTCAGTTGCTTATTTATGCTGTGGCTGATTCCCAAACTGGCCAGTCTGTAGATCTCCCAAGTTGCCTTGTCTCAAATCTTGTTTGAATAGTCTAATGAGGTGGTGAACTTGTCTACTTTTACTAAAAATCCTAATTCCAAGTAGGTCAGTGCAAGGCAGCTAAGCCGATCTAGTGCCGAAGAGGAAAACCTCACTTCGGTGGTATTCACATAACAGTACTTCCATGCAACAAAAATGGACACATGTCCCCTTGTAGCAAATTCTTATGCCTATCTCAGGCTGCTGAAAAAAAATAGAACTTGTGGTAATATTTTTAGTCATACTGTACCTTTTCTTTGAACATCTCACATCAGACAAGGTTGTTTCTAGGCTTTACAACATGAATGAGGCCTATGTGAGGGTACTGTTCATACTTTACATTTAGGCAAACTAAGCAATAAAATAAGCACCTCTAGCCAGGGATGGAGAGGAAAGGGAAAGAGACAAGCGTTTTGACCCAGTTCTCATGGAACAGCACAGTTGTTATAGTGATGGCTTTCTTCCAGCTCCCCTGAAGCCATCTGTCTGCAATTGCCAATATGCAGAAACCTATATCGAGAAAAAAAACCCAACCCACTCAAGCAGACAAGCCCTCCGTTCATTTTAACTTAAATTAGAACACAACAATACTAACTGCCTTAGAAGCCTACCATTAAGTCTTCCTAGGTACAAAAAGGACAAAATGCCTAAGAGGTCTGTAGCAATGTAGAACAGGGAAGATGAACAGAACTCCAAGAGGAATAAAAAAGCTGTTATGAAAACAAGACAGAGTGGTGATAAAAACAACCATTTTAAGTACTGGAGATAAAAGAAAAGGAGCTACACATTGAAGAGGCACTGCTCAGGCAGAGAGTACATCCCACAGTACTTAGAAGTAAAGGAAGCAAAAGAAGCAAAAGAATCTGAGTTCTCCGAAACAAGCACCTGTTTTTTAGTGAGCATTCATATTTCAAAGATAAATTTGGGGGCTTTTTAAAAAAGAACAAATTAGATAAACCCAAATGCTGTAACATGTACTACAGATATTTCATTAAAAATGTAAAGCCTCTTGCTCTTCATTTCTCTCTAAACAGTATAGGTAGGGAAATCTTGCTATAACAGCAAAATATAATTAAGCATTCTGAAACTCAGTTAAAATTTTATTGGGTATTCTTCAGCAAAGGATATTAAAACAACTACATTTCCCACATAGTGTCATGAACAAAAACACTGCTTTACAGTTGGTATTTCGGATGAATTAATTAAAATGGTCCCCTTTACAGCTGTGTCATCTAGTACTTAGATAACTGCATTTATCTTGTAGACATCTTAAGACTATAACTGAAGAAAAATCACTTTTCATTTCCTCCTGCTCAGGGTAAAGCCCTTTTTTTTCCACACTTGAAAAAATTTATCAGTGTATACTTCAACTTGTACTGGCAGTGTAAGAGCTATGCTGTGGGGGGAAAAAGAACACATGAACATTTCCCAGAGGAATAAGAATTTTGCATTCATGATCCATTCACTGAAGAATCAATTAATTGTGTCAAATCAGGGATGGAATAGCTGACACAGCTGTCATGCAATCAGGAAATAAACCTGTTTATCAAGCGTTTCTCTGGTATTTTAGTTATTTTTATTTTTATACTATAAATACACAAAATTGATAAGTAGACGCTCCCCCAAATACAAGAAATAGAGAGCAAGCAGGACAACAATTAAATCTTCTGAAAGCCGAACCATATATTTTAATGTACCCCTCTGCTTCCAAATGGACTTTTCAGATGGAAGAACAGGATAGCAGAAAAATAACTTCATTATCTGGTTGCTAATGAAGCTGCTGATATGTAGCAAGGACTGTTGGACAATGAAAAATCTTACCCTTTACAGGCAAACAAGCAGTCTTTTTCCCAACACAGATTTACCTGAGTCTCCAGTGCTTCCAATTTACGCTTCCTGGCATGAAGAGCCTTACTTGGGAAAGCCCAAAAATAATTGGAAGTTCCAATCCTATCAGTGTCCACCATCCCATCATCAACTAAACTTTGCAGGACTTCTTTCACCGACATGGCAGCTAAAAAGGCAAAAGCAACCCATTTTAAAATTAAGTAGAACCAATAAAGAAAAAAATTAGTAGCAAATAAGTAAACATAACAGATGCCTATGTACTTCTACCTGTTCTCATCTTTCCCAGGAACTGCTTACAGAACCACAACAGCATAAATGTACTGTATTTGCTATGGAGCCAGGCTGGAGACATGCTCTATGCGCAGGCTGCAGGAAGGAAGGAGCCTGCCAGCACGGAGCAAAGGTAAAGTGTGTGGGATGGAGGGGGGGAGAAGCAGTGTGGATGTGGCGAAGAGAGGAAGGGGGAATCGGGGAAGCCTGAAGCTGTGGAGGGGGTGGGGGGCAGCACAATGGGAGGGTTAGTAGGCAGCAGGGGGCAAGCTGCCTTCCTCTCTCACTGCCTGCCCCACCATTTTCACACTGCATGCCCCTTACCATCTGCCTCCCACCATCCCCCACTGCCTGCCCCAGTACTGTCCCCCTCATCACTTCATTAAGGATGCATTTAAGGTGATCCTCCAATAATTAGATTTCATACATAGAAACTTATAATACATTTATACATTTTCCATGTGTAGAATCAAATTATTGGGGAGTCATTTTATATTTTGAGTCATCTTGAATTTAGGTAAATACAGTAACTCTTACCCCATGAATATATTTCTGAAGAGACTACTCCATTTTGGCATCTACCTGATGCTACAAACCACTCACACAGAGAATCCTTTTGAAGTCAATGGCAATATTGTGCACAAAACAATTTATTAAAGAAAATTTGCTACCAGTTTCCTATTGTGGGTCCTGATCTAATCCAGCTTGAAACATACTTATCAATAAAGGAAATCAGCAGATAGATTAATACAATCTGGAAGAAGGCAAGATAAACCTATTTAGGGAAAAGGACATGACCTGTGATCTTGCATAGATAAGTCTGTAGTGTTTGGTCAAGATGGAGTACTCAGTGGCAGACCCATAAATTTCTCTTCTGGACAAATGCTCTTTTGGTCTCCGAAGTTGCCAGGAATCAAGTTATATGGAACAAATTCCACTTTCTGTGGCAAAATATGCTTTCATGATGTTATATTTTATGCTCTTGTCTTAAGTCTTTAAGAGTCTGTTTTAATAGCTCAGATCAGGGGTTGGCAACCTATGACCTACAAGGCCACCAAGCCCATGGAGCTGAGGGACTTCACCTAAACTACAGCCATGTTGCAGAGAGCTTCATCCATGCTGCAGCCAAGGTGGCAAGAAGAAATGGCAACAGCAGCAGCAGGTAAGTAGGAAGTGCTTTTGGGTCTTGGAACCAAACTAGGTTCCCTCTGCCTGCCACTTGAAAATATTGTCAATGGCTGCCTTCACCGGGGTCAGAAACATTTTCTGGTAGGGAAACCAGATGGCCCACTTTGGGTCTGAAGCAGGAAGGCACGAGGACATGGCTGCATTCACTGTTTCTCCCTGCCACCCAACTATGGTGTGGCACAGGGAGAGCCTGTCTCCACTGAAGCTCCAGCCACCTGGCTGCAGCACAAAG
>NW_005841924.1:546082-550214 GCF_000455745.1 Alligator sinensis
GCAGGGGAGCAGAAGTCACAGCTCTTCAGGCCAAACCCAGAGCCTCCAGCCTGGATCCAGTTTATGGGCTATAGATTGCCAACCTCTGCTTTACATTACTTTAAGATTCAAGCCAACCATACATGTGAGGTAATGTAGAAGGGAAACGGAAAGTGAAAGACTGATGACTAAAGCCTAAAACAGAGATATTGTGAAAAGGAATAATCTGTTACCACATAATTAAAAACAGCATCATAATATATACCCACATGCACCCCCATACAGGAGGGCAGATTACCAGTTGTCCATGCAACCTTAATTCTAACACTTCCTAACTAGTAATTTTTAAAAAATTTTATATGGTAATTTCCACTCTAAGCAATCAACAGCTGCAGAGGAACTGGGAGAACACCCATTACATTAATTTATATTAAGTTCTCAGGTGGCAGGTCATTCTCTTAATCAGAAGGGCTAAAAAAAATTTAATGGATTATGCCCCACACTTGCCCAAGAAAGTTTCCCATTCAACACAGACAGGAGAATTTTTCAAGTCTGAAAATAAGAAACAATTAAACTAATAATCTTCAGTAACTATTCTTCAATACTCAGGTGTAAAGAAGCTTCTAAAGGATTATACTGGCAGATTATTTAGTTTTGATTGTATTATAAAGGTTTGTGAGAGAGTCTCTACAGTAAGTAAAAAAATCTTATTTAACAGCCTGTGAATACAAATAAATGTTCTTTGAAATACTCTTGCATCTCTAGAGGCTTCTATGTGTGCCTTTTATCTGCTAACATAACCAAAAAATAATGTACCACTACAGTAATGTATGTGGGGTTATAGCAGATCCCCCTGTCTTACAACACAACTGCTTTTTCTTGATCTATAATAGCTGCATTATCACCATCACACAGATATGCAAATCAAGAAAGTGGACATTCGGTCTCACTGTTCATACAGGCATGAGAATGGAATATTTAAATAAATCTAACGTTTGTCCAAGATAAGTTATCCTGGGCCATATTCATAACTAATGGACATCAGATTTCTATTGATGGTCCTGGATATTAAACCTGAGATACTTTCTATGTAAAACTGCTTTGTAGTATTGTTGGAGAAATGTAACAAAAAACTACATATTTGTCTTTTTGTGTACATATTTGGAGCCAAATTTTAAGATGCCAAAGACTAAAATCTGTCACTTAAATCCACGGTTAGCCAAATGTGAAACATGATTCTCAAGAGATGAAGAGCACCCAGTGATATCAATGGGATCTCAGCTTCTCTGAGAATCACATTATATATTTAGAGAGTGTGAATTTCAGGATCCAGTCTTTAGTAACCCACACTTGTAAGCTTTGGCCTTCATGTCCAGTATACTATATTGTTCTAATTATGTTGACCTTGCATATAGGTCAACCCCTAAGTTCAATTTTAGGAACAACAGCTTTTTCCCTGAATTTAAATCAGTAAATATAGATAAAGACTATACACTGCTATTGCTCTTGTGAATCAAATAATAAAAGAAAGGACACAATGGACTAAACATTTTTTACTTGGTGTTTTAGTGTGTGCCCACAATAGTACAAGACTGCTGGCAGCCCCATTATAAGTCAGTCAAAAATAAGTCAGCTAGGAGGGTGGTTTTTTTCTTCTTTTTGAGGAAACAAGGTAGACTTATAATCAGACCAATTTAGTAAGTTACATATATCAGTATTAAAGTCGTTGCATTCTGTCTTTGTGTTTATTCAAGCTAGACCACCACCACAGACCAATAAACTGATGCAGTTAGTTGTCTTTGCAATAACAAGAAAAGAAAAGCAGTTCTGCGAAAATGAGAATTTGCAAAGTAAGGCCTCTCCACTAAACAATATGTAATGCCTCCAGATATTTTTTTTAAAATGCCATAAACACTTACTAATTCCTTTTTCTTTGGGAGCAATCTTCTCTACATCCTTTAATTGGAACACATCTTTCTGCTCAAACACAAAAAGTACATCAGCTCTGAAAGACCCACGCTGAATTAATCCCAATAAATACCCAAGAAAAATCTAACATATACTTATTATTCCAGGAAAAAATTGTATTGTACTCCTAAATAAAGAACTCAAGTAATTTAAAAATAAAAGAAACTGCCTTTTGTCATAATTCATGCTCTTTGTTACTCTAATTTAATTGCATCATTACATGGTATGACTTCAGGTCTGGGTGGCTAAAACCTCAATCAATCTGATGAAGTAGGCTAGTAGCTATAGGAGCTTATGCCTGTCTGATCTACTTAGACTCTAATGGCATCTATATATGTGTTCTGGGGTGAGAGCCACTCTAATTAAAATGCCCGCAGCTTCTTGTGTATTCAGCATCCTGTGCTTCAAAATGACTGGGGGAGCGCTTTACCTAAAGGTCATTTGACAAGCTTTAGGGAAAGCACCCCCACCGCCATTTTGAAACATGGGGACACTTGAATACGCATGATGGCAAGGCTGCTGGAGCATTCTAACTAGAATACCTGAGCAGATTCAATTAATCTAATTGTTCTAATCTAATTAGAATGCATTGGAGCAAGCACCCCACACATGTACAGGCACCCTAAGGTGGTACCCTGCCATGCTTTCTGCTTGACTTCTGACTAAGATGGCTAACTACATCTGTCTCTTCAGACATTCTGCATTGATGAGGCACTGAAGCATACCAGTACAATTACGTTTAATAATACAACAAATTTATGTGAAGCCCAATGAAACCTCTGCTGTTAGATTGTCATTCTTATCTCCCCTCCATACTGCCTCCTTTAGTGTGTACTCTGATCCTTCCCTTTCTGACTCTACAACTTCAATTGCTCTCATGTCCCAATTTGATCATTCCTGCCATACTGCAGTGACAGTGTGAAATTGACAATATCTGGATCCTACAGAACAAGTCAAGTAGTGAGAATGTCCCAAATGCCCAATAATTTCACTTAGTTGCTGCACTGTACATGAACTGAAGTTCTTCAGGTCAACCTCTGACATATGGCAACCCACATACAATGAAAAGGGTTTGAGAAATATATTTCAGCAGCCATTACTGATGTTATGGAAAATCTAACTTAGGTTTTCTTGGCTTTTGTACTGAAATCTGAAAAGTCTACAGGACACTGATAGCACTACATTTGAAAGCATTATAGGAAACACAATTCTTTTAGTTATTCCACTTCACTGTCGATGATTCATCCATTGCTGACAAAAAGGGTCAACACAACATACAGCTGAACTGGTGCCAAATTCTATTCAGCACCAGTTCAACTGCATCTACTGTCAGCAACTGGTGGTTCTGCAAGTACAAATGAAGCCAACCTGGTCTAGGAAAAATAAAGCTAACTAAAAAATTTAACAGTGATGAAATCAAAAAGATGTTTCCCACTACAGTACCCACAGTAGGCAGTTAAGTGCATTGTGAATTCTAACCACTGGGCCCAAATGAACAATGATAAATAAAAAATCCTACTTACTGTTTCAAAAAATATTTCCATCATGCGACTTCTCTTCTCTTCAACACTCAGTCCCCTTTTCTTGGACTAAAATGGGAGAACATAGATACTGCAGTTTAATACTATAGCATCCTAAGAACTGCTATTTTGTTCAGAACTCACACTCATTAATCCGAGAGAGCTATTCCTTTGATTTCTCCTTAAATAAATGAACATCCCACACAACTCCCTCAGGACAGACTTCTTCACAAAGGAAGCCCGTTCCATGCTAATCCACTAAAAACATTAATGGTCTCAAGGAATTGATTTGCTAAGTAATCAACTTCATTTCCTACTCACTGTCCTTTATTTATTTTTTTTACATCCCCATAATTCCTTATCTGTCTTGCCTTAATAGCTCTAAAAAAGGTATTCCATTCAATCTGGGAAGTCTATTCAAATGCTCAACTGCCCTTAAAAAAGCAGAAATAGTTATTTCTACTCTTTACACAGTGGGAGACTTGCTTTTGTTGGACTCCTTCACTACTGTAAACCTTGTTTTTATTACAGTGAAGCTACTAATATGAAATACAGGTCACTAAAAAAAAAAAGACAGCTGTTTCTAGATACTGAGTTAGTCTCCAAGTCCCTCAACCATTTGGGGGGTATTTCTAACTTTTTTACATGATTTTTTTTTTCCCTAC
>NW_005841924.1:550245-607116 GCF_000455745.1 Alligator sinensis
GTATCAATAATTTGCAGGGGCTACTGACTGAACACATGGGAGAACAGTGGAACAGGTTTCATGCGAGTTGCTGCCTACTACCAAAAAGTAGAAATGAGAAGTATTTTCTTCTCCAGTATTTTGTAGTTATATTACACTTCAGGATAGCTTATAACTGAACTGTCCAACTTCCAGGCAGCTGGGGTCATCCTCCCGCAGATGTGGTCCACAGTCCTGGGGGTTGCACAAGGCGCAGGCTACAGATTGAGGACTGCTCGCTGTGCAGGCACCCCCTTCACAGGGGTCTTCCTCAAGGTGCAGGCAGTGTGGAGCATCCAGGTCCAATGCAGAGTACCCAGCTCCCCCACTCCAACATGTGCTGCATGGGCAGCCTGGCTCTCGCCTCTCCTCACATTCAGGCATATGGTGTGAACAGCCTACCCTCACCCCTGCAGCACACGCATACTGGCTCCGCCAGTTCCACACAACACCCTCCTCTCCTCCCCTCACAGCCATACATCCACTTACAATGGGGGCAGCCTGGCCACATCTGCCAATGCCTGTACAGCACAGACACCTTGGCCCCCAAGGAGCAGCAGCAATGATGGGGGCAACGGCTGCCTGCAGACCACAGCCTAATCCTTCAGGGACTGCAGGCAGCTTGCAGGCCACCAGGTAATCAGCCCTTGTTTATAATCATGGGATGCTAATTTTTTTTCAGACAGATGTGATTTTCAAGTAGAAGCGTACCTTTAAACCTGGTAGCCTACCATTTGAATCAAACTAACGAATTGATAAAATGTATTGTGTGCGTTTCTTGTACATGGAACATGTATTAACTAGTGGAAAATTAATCTGGTGAGCTCCTAGAATAGGTGGATAGGTGTAGAGATTTGGTAGGGGGGTGCAGGGAGGGACATCAGGCCTTGCCTCTGCTACTCCTAACATATCCCAAGTTTCCACCAAGCGAAAGCAACGTAATGTTTGTTAGTCTCACTACTGCTTCCTTTTGAAACAAGCTACACGCTACTAGTGCCAAGGTTTGAAATCAGTAGCTGAAAATATCAATAAGGACAATGAATGGGGTTTAAAAAAAATCCGTCTCATGCAAAAACCTGTACTTCAGAAGATTGATGATGAACTATCAATGACGAACACACAAGAAACAGCAGTAATGCAAGGTATCAAACCTGACCTAACCAATATGAATGAATGAAATACGAATTTTCATTTCTACCTAGGAGAACTTTTACAGACTCTGCTTTCTCCTATGCCTGATGAAGGGAGTGTACGCCCAAAAGCCTGCAAATATTTAGCTGGTCTAATAAAGGATATCACCTCTTCCACAAGTTTTGACTCCTTTTGACCTAACCAAAGCCTTCTAAATCAGAGGAACCTTATATTCAGCTATACCACATCGGGTTATTGACTTCCCAACCAGTTACTATGACAGACAGCCTGATGTTACAAACACTAAAATATTGCATCACTATTTAAGTGAGAAAAATAAATGACTAGCAATTTTCTATTTCTCCCCCCCCAAACAGCTTAGTAATCTCAGCAGTGATAAAATTAAAGACAATGATATGCAACATGATATTTTAACTAAGGTTTGGCATCATGCTGTATGAATTTTACTCAAGTGTAGAAAAGATCCTTTAGGCTCATGTGGCTGTGTTGACCTTAATACAACCACAATGAAGCTATTACAGATTCTATTCACATCTGGATGTATGGGAAACTGCACATGTAAATTCTCCCCAAACCCTTCTACATTGCAATTTTGCTATGCTATGATCACTGGGCCTAATTCAAGCTATGTTTCCATGGCCTATTGTAACAGTTGCAGCCTCCAGCTAAAATTAATTTGATCTATGGGCAGCCTGCCATAACCAGATAAAAAGAATACAACACAGCTTTAAAGGTGTTTACTGGAAATAATATGGAGGGCTGCTAATTAATATTGCATTGAACAGGGCCAAAGAAAAATAAATTAAATAAACTGGAAATAGAATGGAAAAAGTCCTGACATTTAAATTCATGACCCCCCTCATTAGTCAAAGGACAATCAGGATGGTAACTATGTGCAGCTGTTATAAACAACACTGGCCAATTTCACCACAAAATGGTACAAGATATTTCCCCACCGAAAGAATGATTGCAGGGAAAACTTTATCCCCTCATCTTAAGCACTGACAAGAAGGAGACTAAAAGCAACATCAAGCATACCATCAAATTCAGAAAAACAAAAGGAATGGGCCAATGTTATCAGATTCTACTAAAACCAAAATGAAGCAACTCATATCATACTCTACCGAGAACCAGAAAAGTACTCTAGTGCCCCTACCCAGCTCTGTATGGGTTTACGCTGTGGAAAGAAAACTTGCCATCTCCCAAAGACCCTCAGGATTCAAGGTCAGTTTTCTTCTGGACCAGTGGTGCTCAATCTTTTACCCAAGCAGGCCAGATGAGTGATGCGGGGCTGGTTCGCAGGTGGATCAGGGTCCTACCTATACCAGTAATGCTGTATATCTATCTTTCTGTGTGCGTGTGCACACGCATGCATGCGTAGACCTGTGTACGTGCGTATATACACGTGCGTATACCTGTGTGCGCACACGTTTGTGTGTGTACACATGCAGGCATATACCTGTGTGCACACGTTTGTGTATATACACATGCACGCATATACCTGTGTGCACATCTGTGTATATCTGTGTGCGTTTGTGTGTATACACTTGTGCATATACCCATGTGCATTTTTGTGCGTGCATACATGTGCACATACCCGTCTGTGCACGTTTGTGTATATATACCCGTGTGTGTGCACGTTTGTGTATACACGTGTGCATATACAGGCCGTCCTCGACTTACAATGTTTCGCAGTTACAAGGTTTATAAATTGACACCTTGTTTCAACTTTCTGACGTCAGTTTCAACTTTACAACGCTTGATCTGACGTGACACCACGCCAGAGAACAAGTTCGCTGCATTGCCCATCTCCCTGGAGAACAGCTGTCCAAACTTCCTTGGACATTTTCTTTAAGCAAACAAGACTCCAGAAAATCCTGCAGCTCAGACTCCCGAGAAGGCTCCAGCCAAGAACCCTTCAAAAAGTCCAGCAAAGTCACCTCAAAGAAGTCCTTCCAAATCAATATGATTACTATTTACAATATAAATACATGATTGTAGCTATATTACTCATCTATAATTGATCGAGTACAAAATTCTGGGGTATTTTTGGTGAAAATAGCGTATCAGTCCTCGGTTCAGGAACCAATCCCCATTTATAACATTGTTTCCTATGGGAAAAATCGGTTCTGAGTTACAGCGTTTCAACTGAAGACACGGTTTTCAGGAACCAATTGCGTTGTAAGTTTGAGGGCTGCCTGTACACATTTGCATATTCCTGTGTGCACATTCATGTGTTCATGCATGCGTGTGTGTCTGCACGGTCCTGTGTGTGCATACCCGTGTCTGCGCATATCTGTATCTGTGCAAATATATGAACGTGTGTGTACATATGCGCGCGCACACACACGCACTCCCCCCCATAATGGGGGCACACACACACACCAGCTCCCCTGCTTTAAGCTGCCACCAGTCCCCCACTCCCCAGCCTACGGCCCCGCGGGGATGTCGGGGCCCGCGGCGAGGCGAGGCGAAGGCCGGTCGCAAACGGCGGCTGGTCCCTGCGGCCGGGCGGATCCCGGCAGAGGTCGGCCCGGCCGCTGCGTTGGGGGCGACTGTCCCGGGCGAAGCCGCGTTCGAGCCAGGGGGGGGGAAAAGGACTGAGGCAGGCGGTCAGGGGGGGGGGGCGGCCGTCAGCGCCTCCTGGCGGCCCCCGCGCGCAACGGAGGCGGGCGGCAGCCTGAAGGTGACGCAGCCCCGCGAGAGGCTGCCGGGTGGATGTAGCCCTGCGCCCAGGGGCGGGGCCTGAGGCAGGGCTGCGCGTGTAGCTCAGTGAGGGAGCCGGCCCCGTCGGACAGGGTGGGCTGCGGCCTGGGAAAGCGCGGGCCGCTCGGGAGAGATGCTCTTTAAGGCAGAGCTTCTCTGCGGCACCCTGGGGTGCCTTGAGATCCCGGGGTGCTACAAGGGCTGTGCACAGGAGTCAGGAGCGAAACCCAGAGGTTTCAAAGAAGAAGGCAGAGCGTTTAAAGCCTTCTGCCCGGCTGTGGGCTGTCTGCAGAAGATCGGCTCTTTATTACTTTTCTGTAGTCCAAAACAGAAGCTGGTATTTTCTGAGAGGAGCCTCAAGGCTAGAAAGGTTGAGGACGGCTGTCCTCCCCGTCACTCCTGAGTAGCTGGTGAGACATAAGGTGCTGAGAGCCCATGCAGAGGTCACAGATGGGAAAAGGGAAGAGGAGAAAGTGAGCTGGAAGGGAGGAGGGCTTGGCCTGGCTGGTGCTCTGCTTGTCTCAGGTCTAGGGTTAGAGAAAACTAAACCACATTAACTTACCTACCTTTCAATAAAGGTCAGATATTGTGCTTTAGCTTTCACTTCCCAGAGGACTTTTCACAGTTACTGCAGAACCACTGGTGCACCTTAGGTCAACCTCCCTCACCTTACCCCGCACCCCCATCCCCACCCACATCTTCAGGTGGCTTGCACTTTGTTCACACCTTGGGACAACAGTTTGCAAAAGTAGAAAGTTTGACTACTCCTGCAAAGGCTGACACAGGTGTTTAACTTTGTGACCTGTGAGTAGGCCCTTGCAGTTAAGGGGACTTTCCTGTAGTAACTAAAGCTAATCAGCTGGCCCGGATTAAGTGTATAATTAAGCACCTGTTTGCAGGATCAGGGCAGTTTTTTACTCTTTTTTTTTTTTTTTTTCCTTCAACCAGCTGTAGTTGCCAAAAATAAGATGTGGGGGAAGGGAGGAGGAGAATTTAAGAGTTGTGATTTCCTGTCATAACCCCTCGACTTAATTCCTTCCTTTTTAGAAATTTGCTAAGCATTTGTTGTTTCAGGGGTGTACTTGGTAGTCATGTTGGTCTGAGACAAAAAGACAAAAATGAAATGTATTTCTTATCTATGGGGACTTTTTACCATCTTGTACCATCTACACTTTTCCCAGAGCCTGATGAAGGGACTTTGATCCCTAAGCCTTGCAGAAAAGGACAATTTTCTTGCCATTTTCCAGTTGGTCTAATAAAAGGTATCATTTTGGAACCAAGAGTTCTAGTTTTTGTATGTCTAAGCATTGTTAACGTTTCTAAACTTAATTTAAAATATACCTATTAGGATTATCAGAATTATCACAAGAATTGAAGAAAAAAGCTCACGTAAACTATACTAATTCTTTTTCTAATTTTCACAGCCAACCATAACAAAAAAGGACTTTCAGTAAATAGCATGCAATTGTTCTACACTAAAAGAAACAAATTTAAATGCCAAATTCTCTCCCCCCCCACACACACAAAGTCCTAATGCTAATTTAATTCTAATGCTAATTAATATAATGAATTACGCCAATACATGAAATGTAGGTCATAGAATGGAGTCAGTCAAACTACGGCTCATGACACTACTGGGCAGTTTAAATGTGGCTCCATATGAAAGAGACCTAGTGGGCTCTGGGCACAGAGGAATGGCTCTCGGACATGCCCTTGAAAGTTTAATGGTGGACATCATAGAGGACATTCCGGTTTTCTGCTACTCTGTCCTCTATTGATACAAAACCCGACGCCTTTATATCCCCTATTTTCTCTCTTCAAGAGAAAAATAGAAGACATAAAGGTATCCGGTTTCATAGCAATGGTGAACATAGGACAACCGGACTATCCTCTATGATGGCCACCCTAAGTGTCCTGCAGCTTTGAATCATTTCAGGATTTTGGTTTATAGTTACAAAGTTTGGCAATCTCTGTTGGAGAACATGAATTCTCAAGAAATTAATCCAGCATGCTATAAAGCTTCTTGCACATCATCCTGTGCATGTCATTTGATCCCATCATTGCAGCTTGACAGCATGAGAAGCATAGCTATTATCAAATAAAGTAAGACCCTTCTGAGGCCTTTCTCGTGGTCCTAGAGAAGGGGTTGGCAAAGTTTTTCACCTGCAAACTCAACTTGCAAGATGTTAGTGTGCCAGGGGCAGATGGCAGGGCAACGAGGGGCCTGATCCTTGTGGCAGCACGGCCCTGGCCCCTTCCCCACCATCCACCCTCAGATGTGCATACCTGCTATGGAGCCCAGGCTGTTTGCAGCAGGTGGCAGGGAGGGGGCAAGCAGCTGCACTGGGGTCCGTGGAGCCCTGGCCCGGCTCATTGCTGGCAGTGGGTGCATGCATGCCTCGAGGTGGGCAGCAGGGAAGGCGCCAGGGCTGCACTGCCACAAGGATCAGGCCCCTCCGGCTCCCCCACAGTCTCCCCAAGGCATGCATGACAAGCAAAATGCCTTCACATGTCACACTCTGGCACACATGCCAGGGGGTGCTTACCCCTGTCCTAAATGGGTTCCCTTTCTGGTAGCGCAGAACATGATTGTTGGGCACGTCTGCTTTTTTCTTTTGTTTTTTGTGTTGTATTAGCCCCATCCTTTAATTAGACCTGTTAACACTTTTCTCACATAAAGGCATCAGTAGGCCTTTATGAAGACCTATAAATCTTCAGTTTGTAGAAACCCCCCCAGGTTTTCTTTTTTTAATTATTATTATTTGAAAATACATTCCCTCCCCTTCCCCAGCCATTTCTGACTTTCTCTCTGCCCTCTCTATCCCTTATAAGTGATTACAAGTAGTACTAGTTAAGCTAAGTTCTTATGCTCCCTTATAGTAACAAGCCCCTTTTATATTGTAAATAGTGTTCTATTATGTTTGTATTGATTTTTACTGTTATATATTGTATTGTGTTATGTTCCTATTATGTTGGCATTGATTTTTACTGTTTTGTATTGAATTTATATGATTTAGGCCCATGTCCATAAAGTAATGTCAAGTAATGTCAAGTTTCCATTTTGTATATCAAGCCTCCATCTTGTGTCGTTTGTCCGGGTATAACCTATGTTGTAACTGTGGCTTGTGTCTAACCAGTCTCATGTAAATTGGTTCCTGAATGAATGGGAGTGAATGAAGGTGCTTGAGGTGCAATGGTAGCAGGCCTGTACTGAATGATCAACTCAATGACCGGACCATCAACTCAATGACCCGACCATTGCCTTGCATTGACTCACCCAGGAACCACAGACCTCAGCCAGGAACAGAGACAAAACCCAGCATTTGAAAGATAAAGAACCTACAGGAACCCAACATTTGGAAGACAAAGACCCTACAGAAACCAGCAACCCCACCATTGTATCCTACCAGACAATGAGGACACCTGGATCCGCATGTATGCATCTGAGCAAGACTGTCCTTGCCTGGACATGTCCTTCCCATAGGAGACCCAGGTAGCTCACCCCTATAAAAGGGTTGGTAGAGTGTGGTCTCTTGGGATGCCCTCTCCATCTGGACCAGCCCTGTGCCATGCCACCTATCCACCCAGAGGCCCTGCTGGCGACCCCCTCTGGACAACACCTTGCTGGAGAAGACCCCGACTGGCCATCGAGGATCAACTCACAGCCCAGGATAGGTAGCTATCACCCACCTTCCTTCCCCAAGCAAAGGACCTGGACCTCCGGCACCACCTCCCATAGTGTCCCCGATTTCCCAGCTTACCTCTTTGCTGCACCTCCCTGTTCCTCCCAGCTCCACCCATCACCTCCACCTCCTCCCAGCTTTCTTTCCCGCCCCCAGCACCTCCCATAGCATCCCCAATTTCCTGGCTTGCCTCCGCTGCCTCCAGTGGCTCCTCGTTCCCTGCCCCGGCCTTTCTCCGCCTTCTGTCTCTACCTCCCAGTTTCCTCCATCTCCACATTGTCTCTCAGCTCCCCCACTGCCTACCAGCTTCTTCCAAGTCCCGGCTCCTTTCCCACACTGCCCCCAGCTACCCCACTGTTTCTTTCCTCCCTGGCCCCTGCGCTGTTCTACCACCATTCACTGCTGCTCCCTGATCCGCATGGCTTACCACCACCACCTCCAGCAGCTCCTTGCTTTTTTTCTCGGCCCCTGCAGCCTTTCCCTGGCACCCAGAGCCTCTCCCGCAGCCCTGATCCAACTCCCAGCACCTAGAGCCTCTCCTGCAGCCCCGATCTGGCTCTTGGCACCCAGAGCTCCTCTCTCCGGCACCCACAGTTTACCCAGCTCTCCCTGCAACCTCTCCAATTCCCCTGCAGCTACCCCGTTTCCCCCCCGCAACTTCTCTCCGGCACCTGCAGTTTACCAGATTCCCCCGCAACCCCTCTCCGACTCCCAGCCCCCGCAGCCTCTCCCTGTACCTCTCAGTTCCCCCACAGTCTCTCCGCTCTGGCTCCAACTCAGGCCTTTGTGCCGACTTCTCCCTGGCATCGCTTCTCCACCCTGCTGCCTTTTGGCTTTTCCCTTTGATCAATTAATACCAATGAACCTTAAGTAACCCCAAACCCTAATGACCTCAAGTAACCCCAGGGGCCACAGTGACCTTAAGTAACCCCAACCCCAAGTGACCCCGAGTAACCCTGGGGCACACTGACCTCGAGTAACCCCAGGCGCTACTTGACCTCGAGTAACCCCAAGCGCAAGTGACCTCGAGTAACCCCAGAGCCACTTGACCTTAAGTAACACCAAGCACCAAGTTACCTCAAATGCCCCCTAGTGTTAACACACAGCTACAAAAGTGTGTGTTTGTGTGTGTGTGTGAACGCATTGATATTTGTGTGTGTATATAATTTTGTATTACGCCCTCCTGTCTAACAGTGCAATATTGGGATCCCGAGTGTTGACTTGACATGCGCCAGATCAACAAGTTCATGTCTTGCTTTCTCTGTAGCTAGCCCACACAAAATCGTATATTCCTTGGTCTCATTCCTCAGTTGTCATCCTTCCTTTACAGTGAATTTTCTTCCACATACACATATTCCTGTTCATGCTTGTTTTTTAGCCATGATTAAGTTCAGCTCTGCTCCTTTGCTTACCCCTCTGTAGCCAAAGGAGAAACAGTTGAGGCAGGATTGAGGACCTGCTGCTTCATGAGGCTGCTTGGAGATATTGCACATTGTGGGTAGGTAGCACAGCAGGTAACTGAGATAAGGCAGACATTATTTGGGGAAAGTGAAGTGAAAGCATTGAAGTGAGTGTCATAGAGTTCTGCACATTGAAACATGCTTAGGAGCACGTGCCTTAGACCAGGGGTGGGCAAAATACAGCCCGGGGACCGGATGTGGCCTGCCAGGCCATTCTATCCAGCCCGCAGGGCCCCTAAAAAATTTAGAAAATCAAAATTTATCTGACCTGGGCTGCCTGTCATGCGACCCTCAATGGCTTGCCAAAACTCAGTAAGTGGCCCTCTGCCCAAAATAATTGCCTGCCCCTACCTTAGACTCTTCTACAGTACAAAGCCACGCAACAGGAAGTAGTGGACAAAACTTTCACCCACTGCTCAGATTATATATCCCAACTAAGACTTGCAGCAAGTCCAGGAAATGAGCCTTTCAGATATCTAGAGTAGCATTCCTCATTACAGCAATAGCAAAATTTGAAATTAGTGTATAGAATCTTGGTTGTATATTTCATCAAACAGAATAAGTATCTAGCAGCACGACACCTGTTAAAACTACACTGGTGCACTGGTGCAACATTAGCTCACAAAAAAGTGCCTGGATTTTCCATACAGGTGTTCCATCTATATAGTGACCCTCCAATAATGGTTATCTTAAACATGTTATGAGATCACACTCTCAGTGGCATGGCTGCAGGCTTAGAAAATTTTTCTGGCTGTGTTCCCTGGAGTAAGTCTACCTAATCCTCCTCCTAGTTTGCTGGCCAAGAGTTCTGGCAGCTACAGACCCCTTTGCAGCCAAGTCATTAGATCAGTTTCATCTTGTAATGAAAAATTCCATTAACACCTCCAATTCTTCAGGGCCAAGTTGAAACCAGCTAAATTAGAAGACTTCTTAAGGGGGAAAAGAAGACCTAAGCAAAGTGAATATGAAGATCAGTATTTCAGACCTTACCCAGGTGTCAAAAAGGGTCTTTCCTGTCCTTGTGAAAAATAAACCCAAATTTAGATGATTTATGAACCTCTGAAAATCTATATCCATGCAGCAATGACAATTTAGATTTTGACAGATTCTTTAAAAATTCCACCTGTACTAAGTATGGTCTAAACCTGAACAGCAGTTTATCTACTATTATTCCTCCTAATTCTGTGAGGCAGAGGAACTGCAAGCAAGGAAACAATCCTTCGTGTGCTCTCAGGGAGCTATCAAGACAGTAGAAGAGATTGTTTTAAATGTTGAAGATGAAGAGTTTGGGGTGGAGATGGGGATATGGGAAGGTGGCTGAGAGACAGGCTATCTGCTCCTGTTTATTAAGGAACAGGAGCAGAAGGGTATAGATGAAACAAAGAACATGGAAAGAAGGATCTGGAACTATTATACACATTATCCTCCAGTTAAACCTAGGATTCCCAAGTCTCAGTGATCTTCTGTTGTGAGCAGATAACTATGAAACCCTCTGGCAAAGTGCATCTTATCCTCCAATAGTGGTTGGTCTGCACAGAAGATAATAGACTTCTGCGAATACCAATTACTCCTCAACAGGTAGAGGGCTGTGCTGTGGATTTAAACTCTGCTGATCCATTTTTGGGGAATCATATAACTGTATGTTACAGGATTCACAATTTTTCTTGATTTCTTAAACGAAAAACTAGGGAAGTACATTAAAAATTAAGATAGGAACACATCAAGATGTATATTTAAGCGCTCAAGAGTTAGGAAACACTGGAATTAGGGTTGACTGGGCAATTTTAAAGTTAACTTCTTTATACCTATAGTCTAAGGCACAGTCTTTAATGACATGATCATATACATAGTGTTTTCTGTAGAACCTATGCCTCATTCAGGAAAGGAATCAGAATATTTAGTGAATGAAGCTGTTGTCTAGAGGACCCACCGAAGCCGTTGCAATTAGCTACTATATGTAATGAATGAGGCCAGAGGCTACGGAAAGAAAGGATAGTTTTGTGGCTTAGGCAACTGAATGGCACGCAAGAGAATAGTAGGTTTCTAGCACTGACCCTCCATTGAGTACCCATGGAATGCTGTGCAAGTTACTCACCTTTTAAAAGGTGGCCTTTTATCATGTATTTCTCAATTTCTTGGTGCTTAATGTCAGCTACCTGGGATTTGATTTGCAAAAGTGGCATTAAGAGATGTTCTTTTGAACAAATAAAGAACGCTGAAAAATCAGGGCCAAACTGAACTGCCTACATGTTTGGATACTCATCTGTAAAACTGGGATAATATGAGATGCTTTATTACAGAGATGCTATAAAAAAAATCAGTAACATTTGCGGAGTACTCGTGTAATAGCTAACTATTTTGTACTTGTTTTTGTATGCTACCTATAGAGATTCTTCACATATGGTACTTGGTAAAAGCTTTCCTAAAGGAGAGATTTGAGACGCAAAATAAACCATTAGTTATATAACTGACAATTATCCAAGGTACTGGATTAAGGAGGCAACACAGAAAATATTTAGTCTTTATGGTAAGGCTAATAAGAATATAAAAAGCATGGTGTACATGTTTACAGAGCATGTTCATGAAAAGGAGAAGTTTGTGAGGAATAATAATGTACAGTACTAACATACAGTACAGCATTGAATAGCCAAAGTGAGTTAATGGAGGATATTGAAATTGTCATTTAAACAAATTCGTTCCTACTTATTAGATGCATTATTAAATTGACAGAGGCACCTAAGTGTGATCCAGTTTTCCTTTCTTCTGGCTCCTTGTTTTTCTTTGTGACTTAAGCTTAAGCCTAAAATGATGATTTGTTACAAAAGTAGGTACTTTTATATTGGGGGGGGGGGGGGGGGGGAAACTTGTGCTGGGTGGAAAAGGATCACACTGAAATGCCTAAATCCACTTGCATACCTAATAAGTGGAATAGGATCTGGCCTGTATTTTACTAAGCACTTTTCTGTGCATTGTGTACTAACATTTCTAAATAAGAATATTCAACATACAACAGAATTCTCAACTACTCAACTTTTCTCTCCTCAAATATCTTACATCAGCTTTCTTCTTCTTCTTGTATCTTACATTGTTCCATGGAAGCATCAGGTGCTCAGCTCAGCTTCTCTGAAAATCCGGATAACATTGCTTTGCTTCACTGCATTTTGTTCTAGCTGGCAGCCAAATAAAACCTACTGCATAATGCTGAACTTCAACACAGATATACAGAGTACTCCAACAAGTGAAGTATTGATGCTACCCTTGCCAGCCATGTATTAATTTGAGGTTTAACAAATAACAGCCTTAAAGATTCAGCATATTGTAGAAAATGTGTTCTTTGGGAGAAAAGTTGGAGGCTTGGCAACCTGGATGCTGGCACACCTACTAACTCACACCAAAAGGAAAGGACTACATACTTATCCAGGGCTTTGTCAAGATAAGAGAAATGAAGATGACTGCTTCCGTAGTTTGATTCTCCCCCTCCGCACTTTTGAGTGTTCTGATGACATACGTTACCAGAATGGACTTTCCTGGGTCTCCGTAGCCCTGTTATATCTGAGCTGTATCAGAAGAGTCTCTCTTTTTTGTCCTTGTTAAGTGAATTTCAGGTCAACTGAATTCTTGGAGGATCGGCTTTGGGCATTTCACCAGAGACTGAGAAATCACAAGGGGAAGGAAGGAAGGAAAGAAATATAAGCCAAAAGGATGTTATGATAGAAAGGGAGTTACTTTGGGCCCCTAGAAGATTAGAAAGTAAGGCCAACCTCATAGCTTTCTACAAAAGTACATATGCTTGTTTTCTAAAAGGTGAGGTGATTGAGGCTAGGTACAGAGGTTCAAAAACCCCCATGCAGATTCACACTAACTTTTGTGGCTTTTTCTAAATGTCCCCGATTAGTTTCAGAGCAAACAGAGGTCATGTTCACCCTTGGGGGGAAGGGGCAGGGACGGAGGCAGCCTGCACTGGCCGAGGTCAGCAGGCTGGGGGGGCTCACAGCCGGCTGCTGGAGGATTCCAAACCCAGCTGAGCATCAGAGCAGCCGGCGAGTCCCAATTGGCCAGCATGACCCCAGCCCCCCCAGCTGTTGGCTGTCACCAGTGGCTGGGGGCATGAGGGAATACACCCCCCTGCCGAGCAGACCTGCCCAGCCCCCTCAAGACCTACGCTAGCAAGCTGAGGGGGCAGTGTGACAGGGGGGCTCTGTTCCCCCACTCCTCCTGCCCCCAGGTCTTGGTGCAGTGAAAAGCTGGGCAGCTGAGCTGCAGCTCCTAGCTACAGCTGTCAGGAGGCTGGGGCAAGAGGGGGAATGGAGCCCCCGTGTCAAATAGGCTCCCCTCAGCTTGCTGGCTCAGGTCTTTGGAAGCCGGGCTGAGCCAGGTCCGCACAGCGGGGGACTCCACTGCTCACCCCCCACCCCAGCCTCTTGACAGCTGCAACCAGGAGCTGAAGCTTAGAGCTGCCCAGCTTTTCACTGTGCCAGGAACTGAGGGAAGGTGGGGATGGGACACCACTGCCATACGAGCCACCCCCAGCTTGCTGGCTTTGCTCTTGGCAGGGCTGGGCTGGGTCCAGGCAGCAGGGACGTCTGTTCCCCCACCCCCAAACCTCAGTTCCTGGCACGGCAAAAAGACAGGCAGCTCTGAGCTGTAGCTCCAGCCTGCAGCTGTCAGGAGGCTGAGACAGTGGAGGAGGGAATGGAGATCTTTGCTGCATAGACCCAGTCTGCCCCTTCCCCCGCACCCCCAAGACCTGAGCCAGCAAAGTTGGGGTTTAGGGAGGGGAGGGGAGGGCTCTATTCCCCAACCCCTGCCCTCCCCAACCTCAGGAGATAGAGGCTTTTTTGGCTTCTGTTTGCAAGCACCTGGGGGTGGGGCTGGCCCAGTGGTCACCTGGAGCAGATGAGCATGGGCCAAGGCTAGTACACCACCTTGCAAGGGGCATCTGGGATGCCACAAAGCTATGTGATCCACTATGTGATCTGGTACAGAAGAAGGTAGATAGACTGGTTTAACCTAAATCAGTTAAGTCTAAGACCATGTGTATACGAAATGAGAGGCATGTGTGCGTGACACTTTAAAGTGGGCTAAATGCTTTTGCACCGCTTTAATGGTGTCAGTGTTTGTACGCCTCGGCAGCATATTGTGCATTAATTCCACCCGCTGTAGGAAATTCGGTGGCATAATGTGCCTTAAATGACTTGGGGCCTCAAATGACTCCTTTGAGGAGTTTTAGTTTGCTGGCCCTACAGCTGCAGAGAGAAGCACCGGGCTCTGTGCAACTCTGCAGCAAGCCCTGCAGGCAGCCTAGCAGCAGCCGGGGAAAGCAGGCTCCGCCCAAGAAAAGCAGTGAGCCTGATCTTCCCCTCCACCGGAGCCTGCCTGCCTTCCTGAGCTGCGCAGGGGCCCGGTGCTTCCCTCTGCGGCTGTGGTGCCCTCTGGGAACACCTGAGCTGGGTGCCTGTGGGCGGGTGCCACCTGGCAGGGGGAGCTGCCGCTGTCACGGAGGGAAGCATCAGCTCCCCCACCGCAGCCCAGGGACTGCTCCACCCACTGGGAGCTTGTCCTCCCCTCCCCACCAGAGAGGCAGTTAAGTCAGCAGGGTGTGTGCATGACACAGGAGTTTAATCAGCCCTAAATTGAAGCAGTATTTTTTAAAACCCACCACTTCAATTTAGGGCCCCTATTTCATCTACACGCCCTAATACTACATCCATCCAGGACTATCTTAGACTGGGTTCCACCATTTTGAAACCAGTTTGTGTGTGCTGAACTTCTGTTCTGTTACAGGTTTAGACCAGTTTCCAATCACTTATACCAGTTTATGTACAATATCTGCATCTAGCCCAAGAGAGTGTTAAATCAATATATAGGCTTTTCCAAATATGGCTTTTAAAAGGTTGTCATAGTTGTGAAGATATGTCACTTTCCAACAAAATAAAAAACATGTAATTTGATTTGTAATTTGATTCCCACTAATGGGGATAAAGGTTTTGAACTTTTTACAAAAGGCTATATATAAGATCATTACATTTCTAAAAAATATGATACCAAAAAAGAGGACATGAATAAAAGAAATCTTCTTTCTTTCCTCTGTACCTATGTGAGAAAAGCCAAACAAATGAAATAAATCACAGTTCTTTTGTCTTGTAGTCTTTGGCAGGAACTTTCCCTTTGAGATAATTGCTCCCCTCTCAGCACTATAGAGAAATTTTCAAGTACAATGGATATGTGATACTCTGAAAAATAAATCTTCTACCCTGAAAACAACAGAGGAAACAAGCTTTATTTTTATTATTGGATTTTTTTGCGCGTGGTAAAGATACACACTTGACTTTTTCTTCCTACACTTCCAAGACAGAGTAAATTTAAATTTTTAATTTTAGGCTAAAGCATCAAAAATACCGTGGCACACATGAAGCTAGACTACACACATACAAACACTTTTCGATGCACATCGTTCATCCTTGACCTTAAGTAGACAGAGTTTGTATTTTGTTCTATAAGGAAAAAATTAAAACAAATGACTAGAATATTTTATCAGTTTAAGAGTGTGCAAGACTTTACATGTTCTGTACATAAAACATATGAAATGGACTTACAAAGATGGAATGTACAAAACCTAAAAAAAACTAAAAAAAAAAACAAACAAAAACCCTAAAAAAAAAAAAAAGCAAAAAAAAGCATATTCATTTCTAAAACCAGAAGGGTACAATGTATCAAATGATACAGATTTCTAGCACAGGGATATTCTGATACATTATGCAGATTATGGAACATTCCCATGTCATAAAGCAAAAACATCAGGGTTAAGGCTGTGTTGCTCACAAACATCAACTGAAGTGCAGTACATTCATCAGAAACAACATACCCTATTTAGAATCATTCTATTCTACAATAGAAATATCTTTCATACAATCTCCACAAACAGACCAAATAATCACTACTTACTTCCTTGATGTACATCACAACTTCATACTTGTTGTCATCCATAAATGAAAATCATTTCCTTATGACAAACATAACTTATTGGGCACTTATAGTTTTCATTATGGCAACACTAGATCCTTAGTTATAAAAATATTAACATAATTGTAAAGTTGAAAGCTCTGTAACTTTTACAGAACAAAACAGCATTTACTAATAAATAAGTGTCTAGCAATATTAGACAATATTCGCCGTAAACCATATTGTTTTTTCTTTCCAGTCACATTGCTAAAACTTTAATCTGTGTAAACATGCATTAGTGTTTCTATTGAATTTAACTATTTTCTTCTATTTAAAAAATGAGTGATTTTGCAGTTTGTCCTAAAAGACTCCATGTAACATAACATCTGATTATCTGTTGAAAATCCTTCCAGTAGGTATGTCATTTTAAACAGAACATAAATCTTTGCCATCCATGCCTTCTGTGCTGCTGATCAGTACTGCACTGATGTCAACGCTGTACTGGGTGTACCTGGAATTTGGACAAAACAGCTGGCCCGGAGCCTTTTATCAATGTTAATAACTGATAGTTATTATTGCATCAAACAGTGAAATTCTGACCATCACTTACATGGGAGAAAAAGAATCCATCACAAAAAATGACCAAAATTCTGCTGTGGTAGCTCTCTGTGAGGTCTGTAATCCAAGCATTTCAGCTGAGTAGGTTTAAAAAACACATTGTAACAGCAATGTGTTTCTCAGTTTTCCTGTGCCAGGCACATTAAGGCTGCCTTTATGAAGGGACTGAATAATTCAACTGGGTTTAAATGGCAAGTATTTGCTAGGTAAAGGCAATCTAAATCAGTGTCAATTTTCAGCACTGCTCAGATGCAGTGGGTATGGCCATAGTCAAAATTCTTAAAAAAAACAATACAAAGGAAGAACAAAGACCTAGAAGTCTTCAGGAAAAGGCTCCATCACGCATAACATCTGTTAGCTTGGTTGTAAGGAGAACATGTAAAGTTTCAGGTTTCATCCAGATGTAATAAAGTTGACATAGCTAAGCAAAGTCTTATTTATTAGTACCAGATGAAAGGAACTCTCTGATACTCTCTGATAATCTTAAGGGAACAATGTATAAATGTACATGTATGTAAGCATGAAATGGTGTCATTTACAGTATGGGTTTTAACATATAGTTTAGGATTGGATTCCTGTGGCACTCTTGTCAATGGAGGATTTGGCCTATAGTGTTTTCTTAATTCATGGAAATCCTTCCATTTAAATTTAGTAAAATATTTTTACAAAATCCTTGGCCAAATTTGACTGATAGTGTCCTTCAAAAACAGCCTACAGCAATAGCTTATTTCTCTCTTTCCTTTTAGTTTTCAACTTAAAAATTGGTGAAATCCTTTTTCTTAGTGAATAAATATAGCTGAAATGTCATATACATCATTCTTTTTCATTAGGATATTAAGAGTTTTCAAGTTGCTCCAATGTCTAAGATTGATAGTGTGAGTGTTGAATTGAATGTTGATTATAAAGACACTTTTAAAACACAGCTTTGGGTACCATAACATTTGAGTTACAACTGTACTTGATTTTGAGAATAGTTTATACTGTAATAGTTTTGACCAACTTCCCTGCAGAATTTTAGGACAAACTGAATTCAAACCCAAAATATTTTGCTTTCTTCATAATAATTACCTTTGTTTTTAACATTTGATAAGCAATATTACCAACTTTGCAGATACATTTTATGCCAAACCCTAAACCCTTACATAACACAGTCATTCTACTGAAATCACAAGACTCAAAGGTTTGTAAGATTGGGTTATATGTGCAAAATCAAGTAAAGGAGAGAGAACAATAAATATAATTATTAAAAAAAAGAGACTACTTCATCTTTATGAATTGCAGGATCTACTCTTTTTTAACATTAAATGTTTCTTTACAGAAAAACTGGAAGTGAAAGGCATGTTTCTCAAAAGAGTCGGAACAACAGATTTCACCTGTTAGAAATAAGCCGATATTTAAAACAAGCAATTTAAAAACAAATCTCTTCCATATTTGCAGGCTGGCAGACATGCTTAAAATATCTCCCCATTCGTTGCCCCCACCCCACTTCTTTTTTAAGATTCCAAAACAAAGAAAAGCAAGATACGACTCTAAACAATTTCTACCATTGGCACATGCTAACTAGCTCCTCTGCCAAGGTCTGAGACAGAATATGGCCCTATATCATCATACCCTAGCAACATCTTGTGACTCTTGAGTTCATATTCTTAATAAAGCTAATGCTTCTGAAAAGGGACAGGTGCACATTATAAACAAGAAAATAATGATAGCAGAGCCAAGTCATTGGTTGTAAGCATTTTCAATTATGTTGGTGTTTCACAAGGAACAGATTTTGTGGGGGACTCTCTTCAGAGCGCTGCCATACTCAAAAGGCTTTTACAGTTCAGCTAGCTGAAATCACTTACACTTAATCTCTTCATTATTGTGTCAGACACACACACACACACACACACACACACACGTAATGGGACAAATCCTGCAGCCCCTGTTTTGTCTTTAAAGAAAGTTTGGATTGCAGGAACTGGTTAAATTTTTGATTATTTGAGATGTACTTTTCTTAAGTTAAAAACTAATAGCTTTGGTAACCCTTGGTTTTCACCATACAACTCAGTTAACCAAAGTTCCTTTGGTTGTACAATGTAGGTCCTCCAAAAGGGTACCTGTCTGGCTTTCTATCCTGCATGATGCTATGTTGTTGAACACAATGGGTTGTCTCAAGAAAGCACAGCAAGGAACGTGTATGGAAGAGTGGTACACATGAGTTTAATTGAGTTGACATCATATAACTGTGTTGACCCTGATTCTAATGAATTAGTTTTGTGTTAATGGGTCCATCATTCTATAGAAATTCAGCTGTCACTAATGTTATTACAATAAAGTCTTCTCAAAGCTTTAGAAAGTTCAGGTTTTTTCAAAGTCCTTACAGCCTATTGAGCATTAGGAGGGGTGAGAAACAAGCACATAAAACAATCCTTCATTAATCCCACAAAGAGTAGGAAGTTTGCACTGATGCTTGTAGTGCTAAAAGTTGAGCTGTTAGGTCTCACAATTACAGCTAGAAGATTTTATATGACTTAACTTTATATTTTTACTAAAAGAACCTACTGTTTATAGTTACTAAGTCTGAAGAACGTTACAAGTGTAATACCTACCATGATAATGAGATCTAGAAGAGTCCCAGACTTCATTTCTGGGTTAAATAATGCATACCAATGACACTTTTCAAATTTGGAAGCTCAAAACAGGAGCTATCCTTTCCAGGTCAAACAAACCCATTCAAATAGTTTGGGGTTTTTTAAATTCCTTTTTTTATATTGGAAAATTAGCCAACTATATAAATTCCTGTTCCATAAGCTGCAGTTCACATATTCAATATTTCATTGTCTTCATGAATTCAGCAAAGAGGGTTTTGTTTACTAACCCTTACAACAAAAAGTTCCATGACGAACATAAGAGATGCAAGTCCTACGTAAACATGGTACATTTGGAAATTAACATGAGAAGTCCACTGAAGACACCTTCCATTATTAAAAATGAATTCTTTTATGTAGTGGACATCCAGCAGAGAGAACAATTTAGGATCTCTGGGACCAGTCGTATGTTTAGGGCAGAGAATTATCCATTCCAAAGCCCATTGTTACTGTAAGTACCGATAGACCTTGAAGCAATGATTTCCAGAGTCTGCAACTACAACATGGCCATCTGAAGTTAGGGCTAGACCCTGGGGACCATAAAGTGGGTCAGCAGATGTGTTAATGTAGGATAAAAATGATCCACTTCCATCAAAAACCTTCAAGGGAAAGAAAACACATACCAAATGTTATGAATGAAAAATAAAAGTAATGGGCCACATTCCTCTCTCAGTGACATTGGTATATGTCTGAAATGATTTCAGGAACTAGTGTGAATTTACACTATTCTAAGTGAGAGCAGAATCTGACCCAGTATCTCAAAATTAAAAAGTCACATTTATAAATATATTTCCCTATGAAGCCTATCTACATCTCTGTGTTTGCCAAAAATTAAAAACATACAATCACATTAAAAATAAAACCAGCAGCTGTTCCTCACTCCAAAAATAACCAACTACAAACACAACCCAATCAACACCTCCTTTCTCTTCCAAATATCAGTGATCATGACCCTTCAAACTCCTACAGAGATACACAGGTCTGAATCTGTTAGTTTCTCAGGGCATAAATTACTTGGATTAGGAAGAAAAGTATGCTTCATGAAGAATTTTTCAACAGCTCCTTTTCTTTTATAACAAACAAGCATCAACTTAAACATTTCTGCTTATACATATGTTTAGTTGTTTATTAGATATGTTTTGCAAATGACAATAATATACAATAATTAATCACTGAAACTTATCATTGCATATAAGAAGTGCAACTTTAACAACAAATACTGAATATGTTCTCAGTTAAAAAGGAGAAAAGACTAAAGAATAAAGGAAAGAAAGTGCCTGGACTGGCCTCAGGGCTGACAGATCATTTTCTTTTTCTGAGTTTTAAAGTATTCTATCTTCTGTTAAATTTCTGTTAAAGTGAAATTACCACCCCCAAGGTAGGTCCAGGGGGTGTGGTAGTGCAATTACAACCCATCTTCTGCTCTGTAGTGCAGTGAGGGATCGCTACCACCAGGCCAGGGGGGGACACAGCCAGGGAGGACTAGGCACAGGAAAGGGGGATCTGCCCATTGCTGCTGTCCATGGCACTCTGAACATCTGCTCCCAAAAGATGGTGGCCCTGGGCTGGCAGGGAAAACCCAGGGGGAATGGTAAGGGAGCATTGACCCATCTGTGGATGCAGTTCCTGGCTGACCCCAGCACCCCATAGAGCCACTCCCCATATCTGGAGCCCCCAAAACCAGGAAGGGGGATATCTGCCTGCCACTCATCTCAGCTGACTGGGAGCAGGGGGAGCCCTAGGGCTGTTCATGGCCTGCTCTAGCTGGGGGCTGCAGGGAGCGGCTGCCTGGGATGCTGAGTTTGGCTAGGGGTAGCAGTGACAGTGGACAGTCTCTACCTTCCTTCACCTGCTCACTGCCTGCCCCCTCTAGGTGACCTCATTGGGCCTGCAGACGCCAGCCGCATCTCATGCTCCCCACCATGGTTGGGCTGTGGTGTGGGTCACATCTGCTACACATCATTTTTTAAAATCCTAGATCCATCTATGCTAGCACTTGTACAGTACTGAATAAAAGCCTCCTGTGTAAAACAGTTGTATGTGATTTTTCATTTGAGGCCAATTGTATTTGCAGAGTACAGTGCATTATGGGAATACCTCAGGCTTAACGTTAAGGGCTCTGCATGTACCAGTGGCTACAGAAGCTGTGGCAGAAATGCCACCGTCTGTGTCCCTCTCCAGAGATCTGTCTCTGCCAGCGTGAGAGGCTGGTATTGAATTCCTCAGGGCGGGGGATCTGCCTCCCTGCCTACATGACAAAAGCCTGGTGCCTTGGAGGCGGATTCTCTGGTCAGCTGGGGCGGGGGAGGGAAAAGCCCCGCTCACCGACCCAGGTAGCCAGTGATGCTTTTTTGAATTGGTTGGCTAGTGGCCAGCACTGGCAGCTTCGATTGGACCGGGCTGCTGAGGTTAGAAAGGTTATTTAAAGGCCCAGTCCAGGAAGAAGGGAAGCCTTTAGCCATGCGGTCACCCAGGTGATTCTGAAACTGGCTCTCTCCTCATAACCGCATGCTCAAAGAGGGACCTGCCTCCAGAGGAAAACTCCAACCACCTCTGGATGATGCGTGTGAGTAAGCTACTCGAAATCCGACTAGATATTTAGCTTACAGTAACTCAGATGCGAGATCAAAAGGCTACCTCAGCCATACTGGTTTGCTCTATGGGATCCCTCTGATATTCCTCTGATATATTTCTATGTTACTGCTCTACCTTTTACCCTGTTTTCATCCTACCCCCTGTAATCAATAAAGTTCTCCTTTGTGACCGGTGTGGGAGACTTATTGAGGGGTGGGTTTAAATTATGCCTAAGAGGGCCCTTAGGTCTGTGGACTAAGGGAGACTTTCCTAATAAGCCCCTGACTTGGGGAAGTGCCCCAAGTGCCTGTATTGGGTCTAGTACTCATTGGACGATCAGGCCTGCGTTTTCCAAGGTGCGCAGAGCCAGAATTGAGTCCAGAGCCTTGGATGGTGGCAGCGGGAACCCCAGGCTAGTGGGTGTGCTCCAGGGAAGGGGTCAGCCAGACGTGAGGCACCCCAGGGAGGGCACTCGGAGCCTGGAAGGTGGTTGGGCGCAGTGAGGTGGGCGGCTCAACGCAGAAGCACCCCCTACTGGCCCACCACAGAAGCAGAAGAGGTTTTTTTAGTGTTCTGTGGCAGAAAGTGGGAACAAACAACCAGTGATCCCCAAGAGAAAAATTAAAAGGAGCAAGTCCTCGGGTCACCACCCGGAAGAGCCAGGATGGAGGAAACAAGTGTCTTCTAGAATAAGACCAGAGTTTACTACCATACTTTCTCCCAAAAGACACATTAACATAAAGGGAGAAGCCCAGGCTAATCTAGGAAGGAGAACCTTAGAAGACATGTGCCACCCCTGTTGGGGCAAAAGGTGTGGTTTCAATCCAGCTCAGATCTTTATCCTACAGATATAAAGGCACCATTCACATGGTAGTTGGATGAGGAAGTCCATTCACCCAGCCCCTGCGTTCTGACACAGAACAGAGCAAAGTGCCTGATTTTTTCAGGAGATTAAAAGCCAGCCAGAGGCATTCAGCAGACCCAGCTAGAAGCACTTCTCAACAAGATAAATATCTATTAGCTGCCTCCTATCATCTGAGAGATATTTTAAGAATGTGGTTGTCTGAAGAATAGCACTATCTATGCCATTCAGAAATTCAACTGTTCAATTTGCCATTCTCTCTACGTTTTTGCATATCTTGGTATCCCAATTTCACATGGCATGATGAGACTATTTCATAATATCTATGGGGTGGTATTCAGAAAGAGAAGCAGCTATCAATTGTAAGATAGCAGTTGGTAGCCTATGCCATAAAGGTGGTGTAATAAACTCTGGTTCAGTTTGCTCTGAAGAAAACTTATTCCAGGCACAGTATTTACATGTGTACCCAGCCTTACAGTAGTTTGAGCTGGGGTGGAGCAGCCCTGGACTGGCAGAGGGTCCAAGGGGTCAGTCCTGGGCTCTAGGTGGTGGAGGGGCTGGCTGCGGCATGTGGGTGTTAAAGTGCCAAGATAGGCAGCAGGTAGCCCCCGGGCTTTAGCACTCGTGTGCCCCAGCTAGCCCCTGGCATGGTCTACACATGTGTTTCAGTGGAGTAAATTACTCTGCTGTAGGACAGGACTGTCATTGACATTACTATCCTATTATGGAGTAAATTAATATACTGCACCCTGATACCAGTGCATGTGTAGACTGTGACGCTTTACTGTAGAGCTAATTAGTCAACTCCACAGTAAATGCACCCAATGAGAAACAAATTGATGGGTCTGGTCTATTTTTAGAGAATGGGTAACTTAATCACAATAATTCTATCAGCCTTTTTAGCAGTCATAGCGGAGTCTGAGAACTGAAAGAACACGGAAACTATTAACCCTTCTACTCTTAAAAGTGACCATCAGCATTGACGTATGTTAAAGGTTGTGTTAGAAAGCCTGTCTTGGCTAATTCACCTCTTTTGTGGGAAATCAGAAGACTTGAATTTCCAGGATGTCATTCCAGTACCTCTCATATTATTTAATTTTTTTAACTATATATACACATATAGACATTTATTAAAAAAAAATGTCTACCTGTATTCGACTGTTTCCCCAGTCTGCTACAATAATATTTCCATTAGAATCTACAGCTACTCCTGTTGGAGCATTAAACTGGCCATTTCCTTCTCCATTAGATCCAAACTTCAATATGAATTCTCCTTCTTGGTTAAATACCTACATAATTAAAAAAAATAGAGACAGAGTGAATAAAGGATTAGTTCAGACATCTAAACCTCTACTAAACCTCTACTGATCTCTACAGCTGAGGCTGGCATTGCTACTGGCATTACTGGGGGCAACTACACTAGCAAAGCAGAAGAGTCAGAATTAAATGCACCCAAGAGTCTCCTTCCTTCTGGATAAGCCTTGCTTTTCTGAACACTCTTGACCTAGGTATTTTGGTTTCTTATTTCCTTTTCTCTGGTTTTAATAATGTAAAAGTGTTGTGTTTACTTTGCTGATAGAAACAGTAAGGTATACGTTATAAAGCTGGAGTTATGCTTTCCTAGAACAGTATATGAAACAGTCAGTGTATTTACATTTCATCATACTCAAATGCTTAACATGTCATTTTGGGGATGTGGATGACAGGTGAAATAGGAATGAAGAACAAAAGAACAAAAATCTGTCGGGATTCACTCAGATCACCAATCCTAAACTACACCCTGAACAGGGAGAGGAAGAATGAGTTAATTAAAAGAAAAAGTACTCTATTCCAAGAATCACACAAAACCTAAACCATCTCAAAGTTCTGAAAAATGTGGGTTTAAGAATAAGACTCAACCATATAGAACAGGTGTTTTTTTTTCCTTTTTCCACACATACAGTCTAACCTGTATACAAGGGGCTCATTTTGCAATCAGAAAAGTATCCAACATGCAAAGTGGCTTCTAGCTCATCTCAGTCCCAATCAGTGCTGTTAATTGCAGTATGGACACAGAGTGTCAGGACACCTTTTGTCATACCTTTGTGCCTAGTGACCTAGGAAATAGGGAGCACAAAGGCTATACCTGGCTTGCACTCCTAGTCAGTTCAGAAGCAGTTGACTAAAGCAACCTTTCATTAACCATCAGAGCTAGATGGGCCTGAGAACAATAGGAAATTGCACCCTCTCTATGGGTTATACAGCAACTGTGCTGAAGATGCATAAATAGTTTCTAAAAAATTATCCAGGAAACAGAGAGCTGGAAAGGCTCTATCACTAATCCTGATGTGGTGAGGGAAAGCACGCTTAGCCTGTGTTTCAGACAGGACTAAGAAAGAGAAATCATTTTTCATAGCCAAAACATGTTTGTCTTGTCTTGGACCATCCCGTGAAACTTCTGTTCTGACTCAAGACCTAGGCATTTGCAGGAGCTCCCGTGTAAGAACCATGTCTCCAAAGTGAATGGTACAAGAAGGGGGTTGCATTAAAGTTATGAGATTTGGTAAATTTTTAAGAGAAATTTTTCTGGAGGCACAGAATGCCTATGGTGACCATATTTCTTGGATCTCAGTGAGTGACAGGCTTCCCCTCCTTTCCACTCTGAACTGTGCCCAGCTTTTTCCAGGCACCAATCTCAAAGGAAAGCAGGGCAGAAGAGGTGCCTGGAGCAAAGCACATGGGTGAGCAGGGCAGTAAGACACCTGTCCCAGCTGCCTTGTTAGTTCCTTCAAATGAGTGTTTTTGTCCAGTGGGAGGTTTCTGCAAATGGGACAAAAGTGTTCATTTGAAGAAACCAAAAAAACACCCAGGACAGGTGTCTAAACCAGGACTGTCCCAGCAAAAATAGGATGTACGGTAACCCTAAGAATGCAGCTCTACTTGAGAATGCATCTGACAGACAAATTAGGGAGAAGCGTGAACCACGACTGTACTGTTAAGTGGGAATGATGCCTTCAAGTCTTGTTTGCACTCTAAAGCTACCATGCTCTCAAACAGGCCACACTACTCTGTGTGGGCTGTCTCCTAAACCAGAAGCAGTGTAGCCACATCCACACAGTGTTGTGGTGGTGCAGGGGGACAGAGGCTAATTGGCTCCATCATTTAACAGCATGGGCATGTTCCACACTCCTGTGACAAAGCAGCAAGAAAGAAAGAGGGCAGACACCAAACAATGTGGTTCTGTATTTTCATAGCATTACTGGGGACTCTAGGTAACCTGTCTGGGCAAGAGAAGACCAGCCATAAGCCATAATGATTTACTAGTACAGGGAGCCAGAAATAAAAAGGAGAAAAATAATTCAAGATAAGAGACTTATACTGGGCTGCACTGGCAGGGGCATTGCCAGCAGGTCTTCAGGAAGGGAGACAAATTTTCAAATCAAATAATTTGTAGGGTGGTCCCTGAAGTAAAAACGGAACAAGATAACGAGAAAAAGCAGAGACATGCTTATCTATTTCCAGGGTAGAAAAACGAATTATCACTGAGGGGCAGAAGTCCGGCTTGAATGGGTTGCCATGGGAGAAGAAGGTGAAAGAAAACAGAGATCCCTGAAGGGAAACGGTGGTAATTATCATCAGGGATTATGTTTCATTTAAGCTTGATGTGATGTGGAAATGTTTTGGGGGTACTGGAGGATTTTAAGTACTAAAATAACATTTGGGAGATTGTGCTCTGCTTCACTTTCTAAGAAGAAAATAATAAATATCTTCACAACGTACAAAAAACTGTCCAATTTGTCAGCAGTTATATACGCTGACTTTAGAGTAGAACACCACAAAAATAAGAATAGAAAATAATAGAAATATAAGAAAAGGCTTTTTATTCAATTTAAATACTAGTTGGGTGAAACAATAATGTTATCTACTGAGTCACAACTGGATCAGAGAGACACTTTAATCTTATTAGAAAGTAATGTGTAGATTTTAAATTTATTTGAGGCCACATTTCTTATACCTCCTTTGACTTTATTTGTGTCTTGTAAGCTGTTTTAGTTTCAGAAGTGCTCATCAGTCATTCATATTGCTGCAGTGAGCCCTACTGGTCAAGGTATAATTTATCAAGTCAAACTACTTCTGCTCCTAACCCATGTAAACAATCTGCTTTATGGCTCCTGCAGTGGTGTTGCTTTCTTTGTTGTAATCCAAACCACATGACATGAGCTATTTCCTCCCTAACTCGAAAAGTATAAAAAAACTAGATGGTTCAGCATAAGGTTAAAAATATTAGTGGACATTTTATCATTTATGTGACAGTAAGCACAAAAGACTTTAAGTGAGATAAATAGTAAAATATATTGCTCTCTGCATTATTAATCTGACCACAACAAAAATGTACTGGTAGTCATATTGCAGGGGTTTAGGTTGTAGCTGTGTTGGTCTAAGGACATAGGCAGACAAGGTTCCTTGGGTGAATTTGATCTCTTTTATTAGACCAACCCAAATAGTTGGAGAAAAGTTATTAAGCAAGCTTTCAGGTTCAAAAACCCTTCGTCAGGCTAAGGAAGTTTCAGCAATTGGTGTGTACTCTTCCTGGATGCCTGACAAAGGGTTTTTGAACCCGAAATCTTGCTTGCTTGCTTAACTTTTCTCCAACTATTTGGGTTGGTCTAATAAAAGATATCAAATTCACCCAAGGAACCTTGTCTGCCTGGTAGTCATATGACTTTTTAACTAGTCATGACCCAGGACTTCACTTGCATACAACAGACATCATCAAGAAGATGACTGGTTTTGCCAAATCCAGGAACGTGTGGTTTAAATGTTATGGGTGGAGTTATGCAGGCATTAAGACTAGATGGCCAGGAATGGCTCCTATGACATTTAAGATACAAATCTATGAAAATATAATTGGACATTTAACATGTGATCTCCATTCACTATGCTTTGTTATACTATTTTTAGGTTATAAATGATGGAAGCTTTTCTTGAAACTATCTAAGGGAAACAGAAGCCTTTCCTTTCGTGATATCAGAAAAAGGACACACTATAAAAGACACAATTTGGCAGAAAGCTAAATAACAAACTCATTATGTTTGCTATCACTTCAATTTATAACTTTCACTTAAGCTATATTATTTAATTAGGAAAAAGTGTCCCCAAATCAAGACAATCAATTATTCCTGCATTTAGAAATTACTTAAATGCAACAGTTAAGATCTCAGAATGTTCATTCCTTAATTAAGTCTTTTTTTCTTATCAAAGCTTGTAAATTTAATTATACAGTATAAAACATGAAGGTGTTGCTTCAATGAGATTTAATTTTCCTCAAGAAAATAAGATGTTAAAATAAAAGCTAAACAAAACTGCCAGAATAGCAAAGTGGTATTAATTAACAGTACCTTGACAGAATGATTATGGAAATCTGTAACAATAATTTCATTGTTACTATTTACAGCAGCAAAATGAGGACCTGCAATGCAGAAAAGGAAAAAATAATACAAAAATAAACAAATCAGTATTTTTACTTAATGATTTAAGAAATGATGAAAATCTAATCTATCCTTAAGAAGGTTTTCAAAGTTAATTACTGAGCAATACTACTTAAATGAGAACAACACTTCAGAATTAAGAATTATTTCACCTCTGTTTTTCAAGTAACAGCACTATTTTTAATGGGCAAATTTACTGTCCTCCTACAACTCATATCATAGTTTTATCTATAATAAAGCTTGTTTTTTCATTTATTACAAACCAATTATTTTATAGGAGTTATAGCCCTTAATTAACATGGCACGGTACTTGAGCTCAGAGTAGGTTCTTCTAAACAAAAGCTTTTCTAAACAAATTTGCAGTTTTAAATTAAATGACAATGATTCACATACACTGTGTTCATTTTTCATAAACATTCAGGAATTTAAATTCTAAAACAAGAAAGTCATCATGAGTGAATGAATATAATTAGAAAAAGGCTCTTTTATTAGAAAAACTTGGCTCTGTATATCAAAGTTGCACATGCAAATTCTGGCAAAAACCAAACCTTAACATTTCAAATCACAGATACTTCAACTAGAAGTGCCATATATGCTACCTAACGAAATTGACACAGAAGTCATAGTTTCAGTATTTGTGATCAATTCATTGAGCAAGAAAGGTGAAACTATGTACACTCAAATTCAAATAGTGACTGAATCTAGGAAGTTGTGATATTCACCACAAAGAAGAGCTAAATCAATCAGATGATTTATTGCAACTTTTTTGCTTGGCTGAACTCAGGAACTTAATCCAATGAGTTTTAAAAAGAAAGGAAAATATTGTACCCAGAAAGCTTTGGTAACAATTAACTCTTGGCAGAACTAAAGCCAAAGCAAATATAATATGCACAATTATAGTGCACCATATGGCACTGTTAAGAGTCCCTAATGTAATAAAACTAGAGCATGTTCAGCTACTTGATCTGTTAGAGATGCCAACCTGGAAAAGATTGGAACAGCATGTAGTGTAAGGGCCTATTCCTCCTGTTCCATACACTCTTCTTCACTGCAGACTAACTGACAGTGATGCCTAAATGTCTGAATACCTTCAAAAGGACTTGGACAAGTTATGTGGAATCTTAGTTTCAATATTAAAAAGAAAGGAATGCACAAAAGCATAACATGATTGCATGTGCAAATGCCCAGCTTGACATGGTATTGGTAGTTTCTCAATAGCAGCCATTTCCACTTCTACAACCATGCACGACTAATTTTACACTTAAAAACTCTGTGCTTGTTTTCAAAGCTGCAAAATACTATTTATGCAACTATGTAGGTGGGGGATTAGCCAATATTTGTATGATTTTTTAAAGATATAAAGGGCTGTCAAGGTGGTAATTATCATTAATAGTTGAGTGCAGACATTTTGAAGCATTTATAAATGACCTTTTCAGATCTACCCTCCCTGGGTCACTAGTCTGAAACATTTCCAGGCAAAGGGAGGGGACTTATAAAAAGTGGTTACAATTACTGGCTAAGAACAGATGTTCCAATATTCCTGACTGATTAAAGTAACTACAGAGTAAGCAGTAACATTTTGTTTTAATAGGAACCAAAAAAGCAGTAAAAACAATATTTCAAAGCTGTCTTTCAGAGATGAATTTGCATTCTGGAAGAGTGGACTATGAAGAATGTAGAATTTGCTTAATGCAGCACCAAGAAATTTGGCATCATGAATTTCTGGACAATTTCCAGTTTTAAGATAAAAAGGCTCAAAGACCCTTCCTTTCCTGGGGTTTCTGCCAAGAAGCTGAAGATCATACTTTGGCTTATATTCATCAATTTTTAAGCAACAAAAGAATTATTAGGATATTGCCTCTTCAACATGCTCAACCATCATGCAAATGTGAGCACTGGAGGCAAGAAAAAGGGATTTACATATTACCATCAAGTGTACCTGCAAACTGCTTGTCCCCATTTCCTCGGCTACCAAATCTGGTGACTATTTTCCCATTCGGCTGGAAGATGAACACACAACATGCTTTGTTGTCCACTACAATGATGTGCCCATTGCGATCAACAGAAACACCTTTTGGTCCCATGAGCTTTCCAGACCCAATTTTTGCCTGTCAGAACAAAATGAAGAACATCATTAAAAATTGTACCATAAAAATAAACCAATATAATACAGAGACCTCCTGTAATAGTGAAATATATCAAAGCCACATTTTTTAAAATCTAAAACTAAACCAATATATTAACTGCTGGTATAAGACAATACAAATATTTTCACTCTATTTTTTTCACCTTTTGAGAAGAAAAACTTGCTGAAATGTGTCCTTTCTAACATAGAAATCTATCAGCATTCAAGCATAAAGGTGCCAGATTTAATCTTGCATATGCTAAATTCATGCTGTGCTGAAGCACTTCAGCAGTTATGGAAGCCAAGAACATAACTTGTCAATTGCAAAAATGTCAGAATTTTGTATTTTGGAGGCAATTGGATGTTTTGACATTAATACAAACAGCTGTGGGCCAGACTGCAGCCAGCCCCTTCTATGTCTATGGGGATGGAAGGAAGGTAGAAAGAAATTCTTCCTCTTTGGGCAGCCTGTTCTGACACCAACTAAAATGTGGCTGAATAGAGCTCTCTTCCCCCTATTGCCAATTACCTTTAAGAGGTAGAGAAGAGCAGAGTCAAGCTGACCGGGATATGAAGTAAAGCATTTGTATAACAGCAAAGAGAATTTGAGAACCCATGAAAGAAATCCCAATAAAGTCAAAGCCAAAGTTAGCCTCTAATGTCCTGTCATGAACCTTTATGAAATTACACTATTCACACAATTAAAAAGATGGAATTATGCCTGAAATAGGTAGAAAAGCCAGGAAATCTTGGTGCAAAATTATCGGATAAAGCAGTCATTGAACCACTGAATGAGGCATACTGTTTACTCCAATTTATGTATTTCAAGTGCAGTAAGCAGGTCTTGTGACTGTGAAGCATAGCTGCAATAAGAATTAGCAGCTGCAAGAGGTGATGTTATAGCACTGGAAAGATGCATTACTTCCAGTGAGAATGATCTGGATCACATCACTTATGTAGGCTGAAGGTTATGAGAACATGCTACAGAGTCCTCAAAGTAAAACAGAACTAATGCTAAATGACCCACGGAAAAGTGCCATTTTTGGTGTACACAACTACTGGATTAAGGTCTCCATATAGAAGAGTTGTTAATATTCTTGCATTTGTTGTGAAAGAGAGAATTACACAACTAGACAGGGCTAATGGCATGAAGCAACCAGTGTGATATGCCCAAGAAGGAGGCACTAATCTAAGATTTCCCCTGGCCAGCTCAGAAAAAGCAGCAGGTAGGTGTAGAAGCTTCAGAATCCCCATCAGCGTCCCGGGCCAAACAAAAACTGGGACAGAACCTCAGAATGCATCCTGAATTATCTGGACATTAACATGTTTGGATCAGGAAGAAGCACACCTATTCCCATATTCCTGAAACTTAGACAACGTTGGCTCCTTTTGGGCTCCTATAGATGTGCAGGGAGCCAGCTCGGACACGCTGGAAATCCAGTGTGTCGGAGCAGATTCAATTAATTAAGTCTGCTGGAGCACAGAAATAAATGTGCTCCAGTAGACTCTGGCATCACATGTATCAGTGTCCCTGCACTGAAAAATGGTAGCAGGGTGCTTTGAACTAAATGATTTGAATGAACTTTAATTCCAAGCACCCCACTGCTGTTTTTCAGCACGGGGGACACTGATACATGTGACGCTCAGGTGCTTTTAATTAGGGTGGCTCACTAATTAAAGCTCCACCGCCCCCCCTCCGTGCCTCCTTGAGCACATGTAAAAGTGCCCTTTCATTCCAGAGAGAGGTAGTTAGCTGTGCCAAGCTGAAGTCATGCAGAAGGCAGGGCAGAGTGGCACCTTAGAGACTAAAACATATTCAGAAATTCTGTTAGTAATATCATTTGCTAACATTTTTGTAAATAGATGGTGGATGTTCACATAGGCAAATTGGAACACTGACATTTGCATGGAACTGCCAAATTTTGCAACTTTGGGGCTCTTATACATGTGCAGCGAGCCTGCTCCGACATGCTGGAAATCCAGTGTGTTGGAACAGACTTGATTAAACAAGTCTGGAGTGCAGAAATAAACACATTCCAGCAGACTCTATCACCACGTGTATCAGCATCCCTGCACTGAAAAAATGTCTCCCTGATGCCATTTCTTCAGCGCGGGGACACTGATACATGTGATGATTGGGCACTTTCAATTAGTGCAGTTCACTAATTAAAGCATCCCATCCCGCACCCCACACATCTCCCGGAGCATGTATGAAAATGCTGGTTGGGATTCCAGTGAAATATTTTTCCATCAGAATGTACCGATTTGTCAAAATCAAAACATCATGGAGATGGATAGATTTTGACAATGTTCCAACAGAACCCAGGCAAGAATCTGACGGAAACCAGTTCAGTTCTAGCCAGTTTGTCCATTTGCCATCTCAGCAACCTACAGCACGAATGAGACCAGATCTCCAATCATATAAGAGAAATGATTTTTTTTTTTTTGCACACTTCTACCTTCAACCTCAAGAGGCATGGCCAGAAGATGCACGCAATTTAAGAAGACAGGGACAAACATGCCTTGTGCACTCCACCACTTCCTAGACATTTTTTCCAGGATTCTTATGGAAAAAGACTCAGTGTCTCTCCTCTGCCCTTTATTACTTCATATAAAATAACATGAATAAAACCACATCGCATACTTATGGGCACTCAGCATGGAGTAAAGTAATGAAGTCATTACTCTTGAGCCAGGATTTCAAAACAATTTGCAGGCAGCACACAAGTTATATCCAGCTAAGGGTTGCAGTGCTTATAACCAGAAATCTCATCTTTCAGTTCAGACCTGAATAAGTTTGTGATATGTCACCATGGCTGGCTCAACATATTATTCATGAGTTTGTACTTCTTGAAGGTTTTTCAGAATTATAGGTTTGATTATTTAGAATAGAACATTTTGAAATCAAGTCACTGCTATTAATGCCATGAATTGAAATATTCTCTGACTTTTCTGCCACTGGGAAAACATAAGTGTACTGACTGATCTAAACCTTTATTAGTGTAAATTGTGTGTTAAAATAGGTTGTCAAGTACATTATGTGCCTTATTTTACATGCTCTTATGAATTTAATTTATAAATTTTCCTTCTTGGCTTTCAAATATGCGTTTGAAGAGTCTCCCACCACTCTGACAGAAAATACTCTACCATAGGATATTCCTATGGCTGAAACCATTAGTCCCTTGTATCTAAAATGTAAATACTTAACTCTTTCAGTGTTGGGTTTGCTAGCTTTTTATTTATGTTTAATTTGGCAGATCTTCTTGCTGTAAAGGGTCTTGATCAACCGGCATTCAGTCTTTACCTATGTATGAGGACTTCCCCAACCAGCTCTTTTTTCAGTTACTCAGAGGTTGGAGCCCACTGTGGTACATTCTGCAGAACCATAAAATAAAATGGATTCATTGCTCACACATCTTTCTGCATCCTCACTTCACTTTATCCTCCTCTCTCTCTTTTCACAATTATTTCTAGTTAAACCTTCAGGCAGCTTCAAACACTTCCCTTTTTAACAAAGAAAAAAGGGAAAATCTGCTAAATGAAATGTTTCCTCCCACCCTTCCCCATATGTCAGCTATTACTATGATCTATGGCCATGGCCAATAGGTCTTAAACCAGAGGCAGACTGAAGGACTGATCTCTCAGGCCCCAGCAGTGCTAGAAATTAAAGAAATAGCTCCTCAGAGACATAGGAAACTTGGGTCTGGAGTAAAGACTTATGAAAACCAGTATTAACTGAAATTTCTAAAATAACCTTCAAACTTTTCTAAATCATTTACTATACAGAGGTAGTATATACAGACCTCATGGTGCTGCAATAGAAACTCACAATTTGGCTTCAGCAATTTTAAAGAATATGATCATAGCACATGTCAATAGCGCCATACCACCATGTAATTGCTTGCTTGTTTTCTCTGTGTTAATACCTGATTACACTTCTTAATAGTATGTATTATCAAAGATCTTAGCTCAGTGATAAGCTGAGGAGAAGGAAGGATGAGGACACATTGGAATGCTTAGGGGCCTGGGAAGCAGGACTTATGAGGAAAGGCTGAAAGAGTTATTTAGTCTGTAGAAGGGAAGACTGAACAGGGATTTGACAACAGTCTTCAAATACTTGAAAGGAGATTATAAAGAGGATCAAGATGGGCTTTTCTCTGTGGCTGTACAAGATTGCAATAGGAGCAATGGCCTCACTATGCACCAAGGGAAATTTAGGTTGGAGATTAAAGGTGTGTCTAAATGGGACATTTACTGCAGTTGCCTCATTAGATCTGCAGTAACATCTTAAACATGTGGCCCTATTAGGCCACAGGAAACTAATAAACTCAGATTTTTTCATGCGCAGCAATGTACGTGTAGATGCTGACTCGGCTAAGCTTGGGCAGGAGGGTGCTTCAGTGCGGGGGCTGCCTGCTGGCTAGCCCTGCACTGGAGCACCCTCGTGCCCTAGTCAGTCCCTCTGCAGCACGTTGAGCTAGGTCAGAGCAGTCCTGGGTTCCCTGACCTTAAGTTTTAGATCCCCTGGGCCCCCTGCCAGCTGGGGCTGATCCCACCTGGCTCAGGGGGCACACATTCAACTCACACTCGGGGGCACACATCAGCTGATCCCACCTGTGGTCCCTGGGCACACATTCAAACAGCACACCCAGGAGCAATAAACTCCAGTGCAATACTGCTTCAAATTAATTGTACATGAAGATGTGCCCTAGGAGAAATTTTCTGACTATGAGGCCAGGCAAGCATTGAAACAGGCTTCCTAGAGAAATTGTGAAATCTCCATCCCTAGAAATTTTCAAGAGCAGGCTGGACAGACACTTGGCTGGAATGGGTTAGTCAGGTGATCCTGCTTTGAGCAGGTAGCTGGATTAGATGACCTTGTGAGGTCCCTTCCAGCCTCAGTTTCCTATGATCCTATAAGGAAAATATGGATAAGGAAAATGAAGAACCAAGAGATGGAGTCACTTGCATGGGGTGACCTAGTAGAGCAGAAGACAAGTTCCTAAATCTGAAACACTCTGTTAAAAAATGCTGTCTCCCCTTGTAAGAAACTCTGGATTAGGTATAGTGTCACAATAGTATTTTGCTAAATTAAATGTTATATAATATTCAAGTTGCAAACTTTGAGAAAACTATAGACTCTGCCCCTATAGTTAGTGGTGACTGAACACATTGGAAGCTAACACTTTTCTCCTTGGCAAAGAAGTTTGCTGAGTCAGCCAAGTACTCCAGAAAATTATGCATATGTCTAGGCATGGCCCCTGGACAACTGGCTTCATAGCTCTCATGACTGTTAAAGTAGTGAAAAGGGAGAGGGCATGGAAGGAGAGAAAAAAGACTATAAAAAATGATAGCAAAAAAAAGACCAGGACAAAACTGTGATGGTACACACCTACTGATCTCCTAGCATCAGAAAAGATGCAAGTATCTCATGCCCCTGATTCTTCAAATGGAAGTGTCATTCATACTTTACTCATTTTTCCAAAGGTCTCAGAGTGTTTTGCAAAAGCTGTTCAATTCAGCCTCACAAAGCCTCTGTAAGTATTGTTGCCATTTTGTAGATGGAGAAACCGCCGCACTAGAAATTGTGATTTGATCACATTTCCAAAGTAAGTCAAGCAGAGCTAGGAATAAAACCCAGTTCCTGTAAATCTGTGCTTCTGGCACAATACTATATCTACCCTTTACATATAAAATGTTTACATAAACTGTTGTGGATGTTTCTCTTACACATTATGTCAATATATAACAAAAACATTCATATTACAAATTAAAGTTTTCCTCTCCCATGCAATGAGTCTAGTCACTAGTCCCATAAAGTTTGATCTACTGACTTCTACTGGTAAAAAAGTCTTGGCAAACTTGTTCCTTTCCATAGCTCCTGGAGTCCAACAAAAACACATACTCAATTAAAACAAAGCTCGTCTCTGTGTCCTGTGAACCACCTTAATATTGACATTTTCAATATTTGTCTCTCTCCTGGCAGCAAATACTGCACAGGATGCTGGTACCCAAGACCTCCAGAGCTCTTTTCTGCTTAGCTACTGAGCCACCAAGCATCCAAGTTTCTTAATTTATGAGCAGCTTGGGAGAAGTAAAGAAAAACAGTATTCAAACACATAGCTCCAAATGAAGTCAGTTTACATTAGAGATTTTAATTATGTATAAAACGTACAAGTTACTCAGAGGGTCTTGATTCTGAACTCACTTGCGCCTTTTTTATGCCAGTATATTTTTACTTTATTTATGACCATCAGTGGAACAGCCTACCTTACATGAGGCGTCTCTTTACTAGCTGCACATTTTGGAAACTATTTTATCTTTATACGGGAAATATCTCATATTTTGTGTAGACACACAAGATATTCTATACTGGTTTTTTTTTTTTTTTTTTTTTTACCAGATCTGTTACAATATTATAAAAACTGGATTTTTTTTTTTTTATTAGCAGGTATAAGAACAAAAGGCAGGAGACAAAACTGCCTATATCCTAAGGTTACATGAGTTCCCAAGTTACTGGACTAAATTGTTGAAAGGGTTATAATGAAAGTCTCGTGTCTACTACAGAATGGAAATTAATGCCAAAGTGGGGCATTTCCTTGTTCTTTCCATGACCAACTGAAAGACATTTTAGTGTCATTTACCACCATGGAATGGCACCATGGAATGAATTACTAAAGTTGAACTCTGGAAATAATGGGAGGTAGATTCTCAGGAGGTCATTTGTTTCACTGAAGAGTATATTACTATCTCTTCCAGTGGGATCAGTCATAGACATAGTCAGAGACATAGCTTTTAATTTTACCTAACTCATGCACTGCAGGACAATGGGCATCAGGGGTAAACTGGCTGTTTTTCTGGAGTGGTAACTTACTTTTTTATTCTGTCCTCTTATTTAATAGCATCTCAAGGGCTCATATAAACACAAGAGATTCATCACTCCAGAGGGGATTATTACTATCTCAAACCTAAGGAATTTTCTAGTGTGTTGCATTTCTGTGCTGATAAAACACTTCTTTTTACAGAGCTACTGAACTTGACAAGTTGTTAAGTTGTCACCATGATTTTTTTTAAGATTAAGACATCATTTTAAGATGTAAAGTAAGTTCCACAGAGAAAAGTCCCTGTGATTTACTATGGGTCAAATTTTGCCACCACTACTTATGTGGAGTACTAAATTCTTGAATTACCCCTTGAAATCAATAGCATCTTGTCTAAACTAGGGTTTAAGGCAGTAGAAGCCAACCTTTTGGCAGGCATGCCACAAATTAAGCCCTACCTGTGCCCCAAGTGCCACTCTGATCTCCATCTCTAGAGACATGAATGAGTTTGAGCCCTGGGATGGTGGAAGACAAGTGTTACTGCCAAAAGTCAGGTTAACTCATCTCCAGCTCTGCAACTACCAGTTTTATATGGTGAACAGGATCCAAAACCCTGAATTCAATGGTGGCTGCAGGGCCAGGGAAGGGCTAACCTGGTTTTTGGAGGTAATACCTGACACCTCTGCTTGCAGCAACATCCTGGCCCTGCTCTGCTCCCTTTACTGAGAACCTGTGACTCACGTGCCACATAGCAGTTGCTTGTGCCACTTGTGGCATGTGTGCTACAGACTGGCCACCCCTAACTTAGAGTATGATGGTAATATATGTAGTTGACCCATGGTGACTTGAATTAGAAATTTTATAGAGGCACTTAACCTTTAATATTCACTGAACTAGTGAAGTTGACGGAGGTGGCATTTTAAATGATGGTGCCTGGGGTAGCATGGGGTGGGGGAGGGAGGAAGGGAATTGAAATCAAAGGATGGGGATGCTACTCACCTATCTAAGAAAGTAAATGCAAGTCATTTTTGCGAAATCAGGTCCTACATAAAGCACAGACATAGGAAACTGGTACTAAAAACCTCTCTCTTGCTTAAGCTAAAAGAGTACACTTCTTCCTGATACTAATAGTAGGCTCTTATACTTGTGGTAAGAATGTTGAAAGGATAACACCACACAGGATGGGTCTGTCCAACAAAGTTTTACCAGCGTAGCTGTCACCTAGGAAAGACCACACACACACATACCTGCCAAGAGACACAGCTAAGCCATCAAAATCCCCAGTCTGGGTGTAGCTCTGCTAACTAGAATAGGTTTTCTGCTAGATTAGCTAACGTCATTCAGAGAGGTGGTATATGGCAGCATAAAAATCCCATCAGCTGGCGCACACATCTCCATTTGAGGGCTCTGCTGATCTAGCTGCAATGGCATAGCTACAATGGTATAGCCTCCATAATACAGACAACCCCATGTTCATTGCTGTACACTTCATTTCACTTAGAAGAAAAGACTACAAAGAAATAAGATTCTTCTTAATCAATTAAATACACAAGCCACCAAGGATTTTCTTGGTCATGCCAAACTTCAATACCTGCTTATCAGGCTAGGTGTGGGTGAACCACAGCTAGTTCTGGTAATGACTACAACAACAACTACTGCAAAGAGCTGGGTGTCAAAGATGGTCAAGATATGCCTTTAGCATTTCTAACATGGATTAGAAATTGCCCCTCCTCTCTTGCTTTGTCCTACTTGTATTATAGCATGACTAATTTAACTCCCTCTAGGGTACAAGCCAGCCAGTGCAAAAGATAGCAGCCCATAATGCAACACTGGGGCAATCTTATAAAGATAATAGACCTGCTTTGCCTTCTTTTCACCAGTTGCCAATAGGAAAGTAAATGAATTACTTGCTTTGCTGACCTTTATGCCATAGTTAGAGGGGCCAATTGTCCATTTTCTGTCTTCCCAGAAACCTAGACACATTACAGGTATTGTGCAATTCACTGGTTAATCGTGCAATTACCTTCAGACCAGCTATACATGCATAGTAGCTATCACGCAATAAAAAGCTTTAACGAGCTATAAATTTAGACTGAAAAATGTGTACTAACTTTATAGCTGGTCACTACTGAGCTTAAATTTGCACATGTAGTATGGTCTCCCTTGCAGCTAGGTGCATCATCAGCTGACCGGGCTTCCAGCTACAGGGGCAGTGGTGACGTGTAGGGGGTGCACGGGAGTGCACGTGTACTATGGCCACTTTCAGGAGCAGTTCAGCCGCTCACCAGTTGGTAAGTTTTGCGGGAGGGGAGGGATCCCCTCCCCCTCTCCAGTTGGCACCAGTCACCCATGCACAGGGGTGTACCATACCTAGCATGAATGGTTATTAAATAGTTGTATTTGGAAGCTACCCTCCCCATAATGAAATACTGTAGACCACTTTATGACACAATGTATGTTGAACTGTTTTGAACTGGACTTAATTATTTTGGCTGTTTTGCAATTAAGTTACGGTACAGAATCCAGTGAAAGAGAATGTTATTAATTAAACTATATCTTTCCTATTTAATACACTATTAATATCACAATATTGGCTTTTCCCTTGCTTTTAGGTACTTTATCATCATGAGCTTCCACAGAAAGACTGCATTTTTTAAATCAGTTTCATATATTTAATTTTCGTTCTTGAAACTAAACAGACATTATTAATCTCTTCCTTAATAAGCTGTACCACACTCAAGAGTATCAATATTGTAGTCTTACCTTAAATTTCCCATCTGATGAAAATATGCTGACCCATTTGTTGTCATAATCTGCAATAATGATGTCACCACTTGGATGTACAGCTACTCCTGTGGGACGCTGTAACTGGCCAGGAGATCTTCCTCGTATACCAAAACGACTTTTGAACTGGCCATCATTGGAAAATATCTGTGATAAAAATTACATTTATGTTTGAAGTAATTTTCCATAATCACATTAATCTAGTTCTTGGCCTTTGGGAACCAGCAAGATAGGTAAACCGTAGAACTATTATGGCCAGATAGAGGACTGTAAATATGAAGCACTGTTATAGCCTATGTTTGAAAGCTATAGGCTCAAGTTATAGAGAAGCCTCAACCTAGACCCTAACTTGATAATAAATATGTGCTTTGCACTGATATAGCACCATTTCTTCAATGATCTCAAAGTGCTTTACAAACATAAGTAAATTAACCTTTACAATGTCCCTCTGAGGTAGTTGGAAGGAAGCATTGTTATTCCCATATTATAAATGAGGAACCTGAAGCACAGAGTGACTTGGTCAAGGTCATACGGGAAGTCTGTGAAAGAGATGGGAATAGAACCTAGAACAGAATTTCAACAATTAAATCAAGTTATCTAATTTAGAAGATAAAGTTGGGCCATCCCTGAGAGATGATTAACATCTCTCAGAATTTAGCCTATCTGTTTCCAAGCCAGGTAATTAGATATTGAAATTCCACTTGTGGCTGTAAATATTGAAATGAGAGTGCAGAACGTTAAGAGCACATTTAGAAGCCACTAGTGAAAACTTGACAAAATGAAAGCATGGGTCCATTTATCTCCAACCATACATGCTGTCCAAATAGAGCAGACAAATCCTTAACAGTGAAAATGACACATGATAGAAGGGGGCAGGGGGTGACATAGCTTGATTTTCACACAGGAAACTGAATCTAATACCTAAAGGCAAGAAATAGACGTCATGGGGCCTGCTGCTATAGAAATTAATGTTTCCATTTTAAAATCAGAGAGAAAAGTAAATTAAGAGAACTAAAAGTCATTTGAAATGACACCTACATTTTGTTTTTCCTCAGAGGTCAGCTTATGAAACTGGATGTTTGGACACTTAATTCTGCTTTGTGTGGAAATATGGAAATTATAAACTTGTAATGCCAAGTCATACTTGCAAATAAGACACACTTTTCTAATATCACTTTCCTGATTGGTCTTTTCTTTATATTTAAATATATTAAAAAGGGAAACCATGTTTGCAAATCTGCTAACTGATCTGAACTAGATACCGGTTATCTCAAGAAACCAGAATGACCAACCATGGGCATTGCACATGGTGGGCTTCCTTTATATTTTCTATCAGTACTTGAATCTTCCAAAACTTGTCTCTACTAAAGTCAAATACTAAATATGGCAAATTATCATACCTGCACGCACTGGTTGTTACTGTCTGCTATTAATATTTTTCCATTTGTAGATGCAGCTACCCCCTGAAGGTTTGTGAATTCCCCTTTGTTTCTTCCTTTGGTACCTAGAATTGGACGTGAAACACACAAGTGAGGTTATACACATCTAATCAACTAAGGTTTTTGATCTCAGCATATTTGTTCTTTCTTTCCTTGGTAAATTGTTCCTTTCCTCAATCAAAATTAACTCACAGAACAACAGTTCTGAAAAAGAAACAGCATCGTTCTTTAGCCCCATTAAAGCAGTAATCCCTTTAGCCTTTCAGAAACAGCTGCCTCTGATGCTTTTCTGTGACAACAAACAAAATACTTCCTACAGGATGGCTATTTGGCTTCATTATGCCCAGAAAGGAATGAGACTGGTATGATATTCACATACTAAGTGAAAGGCACTAAAATAAGAATCTGGGTACATAGATGAGTATGTAGTGTTAGTGGCCTAAGCTCATCCATTTCACCTGTATACATAATTCTCATTTTATAATATGTAGATGTTCCTTCTATTGAAAACTCTGAGGCAGAGACCGAACTTTGTTAAAGGTTTGTACAATATCTCACACAATGGAGATGTGATCCTGATGGGGACCTCAGAATGCTATTGTAGTATATATATTAAACATAAAAAATAGTTCCTGTAGTGCAACACGTGTTTGAAAGCAAGAGCTTTCAACAGCATTCACTAAATCTGGGTGCCTCAGTTGTTTGTTTTCCATTTTGGATGCGTCTACATGTGCATTCATGCGCTTTTCCTAATAAGCATTGCATTTAGTACTTCCAATGTGAAGTACTGCATAAAATGCACATTAGGGTGCCCTAATGCACAGTAGCGAAATTGCACACTATTTTAGTGATGCTTAATGCTCAGTAGCCTATTTTATTTTACATTAGCATATTAACACAGTTTTTTATACAACATTTTAATGCACATTAAAATAAACTACTCCGCATTAAAACGCTTGTGTAGACACACCCTTGGAGACATTTGGAGAGTCCCTGTAAGTTAGAAGGATCACCTCTGCAAGAATGGCCAGATCTTGAACCAATGTAGTTTGTAACTCTACATAATGACTATATTTATTTTCAAACAAACAACTAACTATGCAGTTTACTAAAACCTGACTGTAATGCTATTTTATGTGGGAAAGTATTTTACAAGCAATCATTGACTGCATATCCTACACATTATATGTTTCAATATATAGTCTTAATTTGAAAGCTGTATTTTGTTTTAGCCTCAGATATCCTGTAGTACAATTATTAAAGTGTTTGATTGTGATTCTGGATGTAAGAGTGATGCATTAGCCCTACTTTGCCTTTAGCTTTCATTAGTGATGCACGTTTAAGAGCTATGCCTTTCCTCCACTCAATCTGCTCAGGTGGTGGGGATTGGATTCACAGTTTCCATTATTGATTAACAAGAGCACTTAATTGCCCTGCAGTTTGTGCTGAAAATATATTCCTTTCTTTCTCAGCCTGCTCTTATGACTGCAGGGTACTTATATCTTCTCAATGAGATGCATACTTCTTGTAATTTTTGCATTGCAAAGGGAAAATAAATGATAGAGGGAAAGCAAGCTATATCTGAGTTATGCTACCCAGACTTGAGTCATTTCTGTGTATTCTTTTAATGACCTATACCCATGGGCATGCATGCTGACCCAGTAATTTTCTTCCTGCATATGTTAATGATAACTTCCCTTTGTGCCCTCCAGCCAAAAGAAGTGGGTGAAAAGTGAGAAGCATTCCCCTTACTACTGATGGAAGAGGAAAAGCATTTGTCATTAAAAGAGGAGGCGTAAGTCAGAGCATCTGGAAACAACTAACATGAACTTTACAGAATGCAAAATCTTTTCCTCAAGAAGAACATTCTCTAAAATGAAAATTCCTTGACTTTTAAGATAACTCAGAGTTACATAAAGGGCTAGTCAGAGTGCTCTTCAATGGGACCTTGTAAATATACATTAGGAGAACAAAACAGTGGACATTGTTCAGGAATGTCACAGCTACAGTTCCCAACAGAATTTATGAATGGTAATTTATTGCCAGAGTTTACAGAGAGTGAAATTCAGCCCAGAGCAGAGGGTCTGTGTGAGGCACTTGGCAGTTATTAAACCCTTGAGTGGCAGGCAGGACTTTCTATGGTGTTTCTGTATTGGAGTGAATTTTCCAGCAGGAAGAAAATGGCACCAAGCTTCAGCTAATTTTCTAATGTACAATCAACAAGAAAATGAGCAACCCAGAACTTTCACCAAATACCATGTAGGATCAACAGAGTAGGGGTGACACCTCATCCAAGGAACTTACTTGGCTCATAAATCCTCTTTTTACAAGATAAACTCTACCATAAATATTGTCTAATAGGCCCCTGGCAGACATTACACATAAGGCATAATTAGTCTGTTAATCATGTCTTAAATACTAGCCTGGCCACATGTTAAGGGAATTAATGATTCCACATTTTTTGTAACATGAATTCCACATTTTGTGGCTGGTTTCCATCACACCTTAACTTGAACCAATGGCAGAGTTAAGTGACTGTCAGTTGGCTCCAGGACTGCACCAGAGCTCCAGCTGGCCCTGGTGCGGTCCCCAGAGCTAGATGATCATTATCTGATCATTGCTTGGCTCTGGAGACAGCTATGGAGCTGGTTGGAGCCCTGTGTAGTTGTGGAACAAGCCAAAAATCAGCTTATTGTCAGGGATCTGGCTTTCAGCTTGCCAGGGCAGGGAGAGCCTGGGATTATGATTCCAGGTTCCCTTTCCACTAGAAGTTACACAAAATTGGGAACTGCTCTCTGATCCCATAATTGCACATCCTGCTATACCAATGTGGCATGGCAGGAGACATGATTGTTGGGATGGGGGATCAGAGCCCCTTGTGCCTTTAAATGAATGTCTGTCAGTAGCTGTAAAGATGCTGGCCCTCTTCTTCAGTGCACCCTGGACACATTGAGACCTCCAGTCCCTTGGAGATTTTACCGCACAAAACTGAAGACAAACATTAAATAGATCCAGCTGTTTTCAATATTTATAGGCTGATGATGCTCTGGTGCTTCCCAAGCAGTCAGATCCAGAGACTACCTGGGCTACCTTTTTCCCAACCCTTCCAACCTATGCCGAGTCCCTGGAGAAGAAAGCAGGTGGAGTGTACTTAATTCTGCAGCAACACTCATGGAACTTGGAAATCAGAGGACAGGGTGTAGGAGGGAAGAGTTTGGGGAACCCATCAAGGGTCAGTCTGTGCAGACATACACAAATGCTAGCTGCAGTTGCAGCACCCTCTTTTAATGATTTGGTTTTAGAAATAAGGTATTTTCATCTTATCACACAATAAATGTAATCATTTCATTTTTATAGCTTTGGAAATATTGTAATTATATTCATGGCAATAAAACTACTCGAGCTTGATAGTTCAATATCACTAAGATTGCCGGTAACTGTTTAATGGTGTGTTAATAGCAATGTATCTCGATGACACACTTGTTGCCATGATCTGAAAAACACTTGTAGGGACAGATTCTCTCTCACCTATTCCCATATTTACTTGAATCCCAGACAAGGTTTTTCCCTCCATTGAACATGGGGGGAAAGCCCTTACAAGCAAGGTAAAAGGGGGCAGGAAGGCACTGCAGCTTTGAGCAATCCTAGCTGGGTCATGAGTGATTACAGGGCTCTGGGGGCTGGGCTTAAGGGGTTAGGGGAACAGGTAGCTTTCTCATCCATCCTCCTGGTTGCAGGCCGTGGGCCTAGGAGAGACAGATGTACCGAAGAGGTGAACCAAAGGCTTTGGCAATGGTGCTACCCAGAGATGATCCCAGGTGCAGGGCCTGGGGCAAAGCAGCTTGCGCGGGGCCCCTCTCCCCATCCCACAGCACACTTATGCTAGGGAGTGAAAGCCCCAGCACACCAGACACAGTGGGAGGGGTGGCGGCCAGAACTTCCAGCCAGAACAAAAAAAAGAGACGTCCAACCTGCTGGGAGGGAGGGTGGGTGGGCTAAACATCAGCTGTGGCCTCTCCACCTGGCTCTGTGGGGCCCTCTAAAGTGCTGGGCCCAGGCAGTTGCCCCGATTCGCTCCCCCTCCAGGGACAGCCCTGGTGCTACCGAGAGGGTTTTGGCTTCCTGGACCACAGCATGCACTTCAGAGACAGAGGTCTTCTGGGAAGGGATGGTATCCACCTCACACCAAAGGGGAAGGTTTGGTCAGGATAGCGGACCTCCTCGACAGAGCTTTAAACTAAGATTTCCAGGGGATGGAGAACAACGAGCGGAGCAAGCCCAGGGGCCAAGAAACAAACAACCATTACAACAGGAGATGACAGGAAGGACACTACAGCATGAGCTGTGGGAATGGAGCTCCCTCAATGTGACAACGTGAATTGGTATTAAGGAAGGGCAACTTGAGACCTTCTTGGTCAAGATACAGGGGGGACATGGCGAAAGGGACCTAACTTTGGAATATATTACAGATCTCCAAATCAAGATGAAGAGCTAGATTTGGAAGAGGCTGCAAGAGCATGGGATATGGTCATCATGGGCAACTTTAACTACCCAGACATCTCCTGGGAAGAACACTTGGCCAGATCTGACTGGTCACGTAGATTCCTGACTTGTATCAACAACCTCTACCTGTCTCAGGAAGTATATGGGTCGACCAGAGGAACTGCCCTCCTAGATTTAGTCTTGGTCAAGAGGGACGACCTGGTGAGTGATCTGAAGATAGAGGGTAGCCTAGGCGACAGTGACCACAACACTATCACTTTCATTGCCTGTCGTAGGGCTGGGGAAATATGTCAGTAAGGTACAAATTTGACTTTAAGCTAAGGGCTTTAGTGAGTAGAGTGCGGACGAAGAGTGGTCATTCCTCAAAGATACAATCCTCAGTGCGCAGTTGTCCATACCTGTATGCAAAAAAGGTGGCACAAGGGCCGGGAGGTCATCTTGGCTCAACAGGGAAGTCACAGATCTTCTGAAAAAGAAAAGGGAGGCTTAATAGTGATGGAAGCTAGGAATAGGCCCCAAGGAGAACTACATAAGATTGGCCCACACCTGTAGGTGGCAGATTAGAAAAGCAAAGGTGGTGACCAAATTCAGGTTAGCAACTGAACTCATGGACAATAAAAAGTCCTTTTATAGGTACATAGGTAACAGGAGAAAAAACAGTAGAAATGTGTGACCACTGCTTAATGCATCTGGACATCTGATCACTGACACCAAGGAGAAAACTGAACTCCTGAATGAGTACTTCACATCTGTATTCCTCCAGTCTAAGAGTGACAGCCTGCTAAATGCAAATATGATGCAAAATAGTTGCTGTAGAGATGATCACTTACTAACAGTCAATGTAGAGCTGGTGAAAGAACAGCTAGAGAAGCTGGATATCTCTAAGTCAGCAAAACCGGATGAACTTCATTTAAGAGTGCTAAACAAACTAGCTGAGGTCATCCCAGGACCATTGGCAAACCCATTTGAGAATTTGCGGCGGCCAGGAGAGGAACCAGAAGACTGGAAGAGGGCCAATGTTGTGCCCATCTTCAAGAAGAGGAGAAGAGAGGATCCAGGGAACTACAGGCTGATCAGCCTGACCTCAATCCCAGGAAGAATCCCCCAAGAAAAGGACTCTATATGCGATAAGCTAGTAGAAGGCAAAATTCTAAATGACAGCCAGCATGGCTTTGTCACGAGTAGGTCATGTCCGATTAACCTCATGTCCTTCTATGACCAGGTTACTCACCACCTGGATAAGGGAGATGAGGTCAACATCATTTACTTGGACTTTAGGAAGGCCTTTGACTTGGTGTCCCATGAGGCTCTCAAAGTAAAACTAGGGGACTCAACAATTCAATGGTCAGATGAGTGGGAAAGTGGCTGCAGAGCTGGACCCAGAGAGTACTAATAGACAGATCTGTGTCAACCTGGTGGGAGGTAGTCAGTGGAGTCCCCCTGGGTTCGGTACTTGGACCAGTGCTTTTCAACATCTACATCAATGATCTGGATGCGGGGGTGAAAAGCACACTGGCAAAGTTTGATGATGACTTTGGGGAAGTGCGGCCATGCTTCAGGGTAGGCTGACAATGCAGGCAGACCGAGAGAGATTTGTTAGATGGGCAGACCAGAATCACATACTGTTCAACACTGAGAATTGTAAAGTGCTCCATCTGGGAAGGAAAAATCTGAAACAAACTTACAGGCTTGGTGGTGCTACACGAGCTATCACCACATCCAAAAGAGACCTGGGGGTCATAATTGACCATAAAATGAACATGAGTCACAAGTGTGATACTACAGTTAGCAGAGCAAACAATATGCTGGCATGCATCAACCAATGCATCTCATGCAAAACTAAGGAAGTTATTCTCCCACTCTCCCAAGCAGCATTGGTGGAGTACTGTGCAGCTACTGTCCAGTTCTGGGTGCCACACTTCAAGAAGGATGTGGAAAAGCTTGAGAGAGCCCAGAGAAGAGGCATTCATATGATTAGAGACCTGAAGAGCAAGCCATACTAGGAAAGGCTGAGAGATATGGGACTGTTCAGCTTAGAAAAGAGAAGACTTCAGGGTGATTTGGTGGCAACTTACAAATGTAGTAGGCTTACCTTTTTCAGGACTTGGGTAAAGTCCCAGGCTCAACGGTCTGCTGTTTGATTGGTGGAGCTTGTCCACCAACCCAGAGACAGCAAAGGGAATCAATACCGTGCCCTTTTCAAAAGGGAGGGGGCAAGGAGCAGCTGGACCTGAATCAGAACTGCGCCAGTCAGGTCCAGAGAACTTTGGGGGTGGGGCCCCTGAAGAGTATAAAAGGGAAGCATGCTCAGCAGGCTAGGGAGAGACGATGAGGGATGGCAAGGAGAGAGAAGCTCCAGAGATGGCCGTCCTTGGGACCTCACCTGAGCTTCAGCAGTGCACGGATCAGTGCACAGGGAGCTGGCCCTAGGAGCAGCTTGAGGCTGCTTGGGCCTCACCTGGTACGCAGGTCGGCACATAGAGAATCTGCCCTGGGAGCAGCTCGCGGCTGCTCGGGCCTCATCCGGTGCGTGGGTCAGTACACGGAGAAACTGCTTTGGAAGCAGATCGCTGCTGCTCATGTTAGCCCCAGTCCTAGGCCAAGTGACCAGAGCCCTGCAGTGTAGCTCCACCTTTAACTAAAAGAGCACTGGTGCCCAGAGCAGGGCCCTGGAAAGGGAAGAACCCCCGGTGTGAGACCAAGGTGTCAGACTTTGCAAGGGCTTGGCTCCCACAAGAGAGAGAGAGCCCTAAGTGCCCAGTGTGGGGCACCAGGCCATCGAGGAGAACTGAAGGCACCACTGGGGAGAGGCTCTTGCAGGATTAGCCACCAGAGGATGAGCCTTGACTTATCCAGAGAGGAAGCATGAGTTACTGGGGAAGTGGGCCCCACAGGGGAGGGGGACATAGGTGATGAGAGTCTGCTGCCTCCACCCTCCATTGCGGGAGGGGCGTGTCCACGTCCCAGGGCCCTAAAGGGGAGGGGCTTCAGGGACACCCCTTGGGGAGGTGCTGAGTGCACCCCCTGTTTTGAGGTTGTCATTGTGTTAAGGGCTATATAGCTAGGGGTATTTTTTAAGCGGGTTTATATGGTTCGTGTGTTTTAATGCCACAATGTGTATATTGGTATTATTATTTGTGAAGGTTTAAAGAAATATTATTGTTAATTTACTTGGGTTATACAGGTTAATATCCCTGTGTGTTAATTGTGTTGTATAAGTTGTAAGTTATTTGGTTCAAATTTGGTATTATATGAATTGTGGAATATTATATATATATATAGCAATATATGTTAAGCCTTGTATATATTCTGTTTTATATTAAGTGTCTGTATTTATTCTTGTAATAAATTGTACATAGTTAAGTATTTGGTTTCGGCTTAGCTCTATAGAGAGGGGAGGAAGCTGCACTAGTAGCTGACCCCTTCCTCAGCACCCTGCCTGACCACCACCACTGTCAATTCCAGTCTTTCCCTCAGCAATGTGATTTATAGGAGGAGGAAACCAACGTATAAGGGAGCTTTTAAATCGGGGTGTAAATGCTTCTATTAAACCAAAGTACTCAATTACGCAACAAACCACAGTTTGGGTAAGCTGAAAATGAAATCAGGGAAGATTTTTGCACCTTATATATATAGCACACGTTTTCATGGGCTGAAAATTTGAAAGTTGAAAATTACCAAGTTTAGTAGACAATCAGCTCTGCTGTCAGACTTTACCTGTCTCCAGTTCCACGCTTAAGTAAAGCAGGAGAAGTAGCAGAGAGAAGGATGGCATCACTCACTAATCAGACTGAAACACCTAGTCACAAAGAACTCTCAGAGAAAGATGCTATATGGCAAAGTGCAAATCAGGGCACAAAGAGAGTTAAAGTACAGATGACTGACCCCTACTGGTAGACCATAGGACTGAAGAAAGGAGGAGGGAATGACATGTAGCCCCCACATCCAGTTCCTGTGCTATCATTGCTGTCAGCTATCTGGAGAGTTAAAGCAAATTCTTGTTTTAATTGGTGCAGCATAAGTATCTATTATTTATTAGTTGGCCTTATTAGGAGAAAGAATTTTTATAAAGCTAGCAATACATTCAGTGGCCATTACAGTGACAGAATAGCAAATTCTATTTCCTATCCTTATTATCCATTAAAGGGCTTGCAGTAGAATTATGTTTGTTAAAAAAAAAAAAAGTTTGAAATTTTGCTTTTCTAGTGTTTAAAACAATGTGTGTGTGCATGTTTTGAAGAGAGCTAATTCTACCCAAAGGGTCTCTCATGGACTCAGAAGAACAGACTTCCTCCTTCGGCTTCCTCTGTGCAAAAATGAAATTTATTTTCTATCTATGGGGACTTTTTACCATCTTTAATTTTCCCTAAGCCTGAGGAAGGGTGCTTGTGCCTGAAAGCTTGTAGAAAAAGATAATTTTTTTTGCGATTTCTTAGTTGGCTTAATAAAAGGTATCATCTCTGAACCAAAAGTTCTAGAGTTTTGCATTTCTCTTTGTCTCAGACCAACATGACTACTAAAGACATCCCTGAAAAAGAGATTAAGTTAATTTATAGAACATAGACTCTCTTGCTTCTTTTCTGCTCCTGTGTTTATGTTTGTTTAAAATAAATTAATAATTATACTTGTATAATCAGGTGTAGTCAGTACCTTAGTTGCAAGGAATTGACCAAAACGCGTACTCATTTGCTAAAACAGAAGATTTTAATTGGCAAAAGATCTCAGTTATGATTCCTCATGGCCACAGTAATTACAAGCATCCCATTTATACTAATGCAAGGACAAAAGGAATCTGCTACCAGATGCTGATCACCAAATTCCTTGTGCTTAAAATACCTACAACAGCTTCAGAAGAAATATCCACATGCTCCATGTATTTGGATGCCTATAGGCCCATCATGTTATAGTTTTCCAACAAAACTACAGTTGTTTTCTACCAAGCCCCAAACAATGTTAACCTTGCCTAAGTTAAACTACAACCCCAGAACTCAGCCAGATTTGTCAGATGGTTCACAGAAATCTCATCTCTTGTCAGTACATGAACTCTTTGGCTAGGGACAGAAGTTACACATAAACTGGTTTAAGTGATCAGAAACGAGTTTAAACCTTTCACAGAACAGAAGCTCAGTGCACATAAACCAGTTTAAAAATGGCTGAAACTGGTTTAAGATCAACCTGGTTGAATGCAGTATCAGACTGAACTGATTTGGGTCAAACTGGTTAATGAAACTTCTGTCCCAGACCCCTTCCTGGTTCAAATTAAATCAGAGTCCCCCACCATCCCAACATTTTGCAGCCCTGGGTCAGGCTGTGCTATCTGCGCCAAAGAACAGGGGGCCCTGCCCCTCTGCTCCCTAGCTGGAGCAGTGAGGGCTGCAGGGGGCCCCAATCCCCCTGGGTATGAAGCCCAGTCTACAGGGTTGGGGGATTGGCCCCAGACCCCAGCCAGGGTTTGCCTGGAGGGGACAAGGAGGGGGGTTAAAAACCCTTTCCTCTGCTCAAACTTAGTGCTAGAAACAACTGTGGACTACAAATCCCAAAGGCACCTGGAAGCAGGAAGAGGAAGTGATGAGCAACCCTGTAGAGTCCTGCCGTTGCAAGTCTGGACTGAAAATCCCAGAGGATTACCTCGGGGGCAGCAGGAAGAGGAAGTGAACACAGAGCCAGAGAGCCATACTTCAGCACCCCCTGGCTTCTGGCTTGAGCCACCACAGGCATGTGGCTGCATTTCCTGAGTCAAAACTAAATGTGTGTTCACTTCTGTTTCAATTTAATCTGTGCAGTTTAGACTAACCTTCAAAGACTGAATCAATTCAGCCTCAGGCTTTTTGACTGCCTGTATTTAGCCTTTAAGACAGAAGCACTGACTTTCATGTCCCAGTGCTAGAAACTCCAGTATCCATAGACTGAAAGTTTTGAGTTTTGCATAGCTCTTGTTCTCAATCTGTTTTTCTTTACATACTGCTGGTAAACATGTCTGAGCCATATCCATACAATTCCCTCTGTTGTTGTTGCTAGAAGTGGATCTGAATTGTAGATGAAGCTGACATGAGAAAAGGTTGCTTAGTCTTCACTGTCTATTCAAAGACTGGTGTCTCCAGTGAGAATACAACAGGCACTAATTGTGGGTTTTGTTTTTTGTGATGAAGATACCTGCCTACAAGAAAATGGAGAACATTCACCAAGAACTAAATTGAATTTATTAAGGGCACTTAACAGATATGATACCATAAGTTTTGGCTGAGGAGTCCTGGATTTGACATATAGAGATTTTCATGTCTATCTTCTAGTTTGCTGAACCAGCAGTCTTCATAAAATCAATTTTATTGCCAATAAAACAGGACACAATCTTGCTAAGGAAAGAATCAGTAACATATATTGACTCTGATATCTTATAGCATCATTTATCTTATAAGAAATTATAAATTGTCTCTTTAGAAAAGGCTGGGAGCTTCTGAGCAGTTCCTGCCATACTCGCTTTACTTCTCTTCACTGTACCTTTAAGGCCTCCTCACCAGATCAGATTGGTTAAATCAAATTAAAAAAAAAAAAAAAGAAATACTAACTGTCTACATTCTGCCTAGATATTATAAATCCATTAGAAATGCAGATAAATCCAATAAATGTATCAAATAGATATGGCTAATCAAACAACAAATCTTATCTACCTGTATTTTTGCCAGAGTTCTAAATATATTCTAGTCTTCACTATATGTTTGCTCTTTGGTGTCTGGCTAAACCAGCATATTGTCTTGTTGGCAAATTCTCTTAAACATAACACTGCCATTCCTATTTTTTAAAAGAAAATTATTTCTCTTGTTCATTCTTTGTTCATATAATGTGACTAGAAAAGTGTATTCATGTAATAATTTATTTTTTCAGTTATACAGTAAAATCAATCTATATGCCTTTTTAGTTGTGATTTCCTATATTTTCAGACTTAAATTATGTTAAAATATAGTTAAATCTAAAAATATCTGTAAGTGAGAAACAGATCTGGTATTAATCTCCAAAAACCAGTCCTATAAACTCATAAAATTCAGAGGTAGAGCTAAACACACAAAAAATCCAAATTCTTGCCCAATGGTGAAGCTACATAATTTACCATATCTGATTTATCTTTTATACTTCAAATTAAATTAATCTGCTTTCTAAAGCATACTTTTTAAAATTTTCTTTTACCCTCAACATGTGGGTAAAATATTTTTTAAAGTATCAGTTTAATCTAATCTGAACCTATAAATGTAATCAATACAAAGAAAATGCATTCCTTACCTACTCTGAAGATCAAGTCATCTTCAATGGGATTCTCTTTTCTTTTTCCAGTGCTGTACATACTAGCTGGTCTTTTCACGGCCTTTTGCTTCACGTGGCCACTGCCAGGAGATTTAACACGCCTCTTAACCCCTTCAGTAGTAGGGGACACATCTGCAGATCTGACAACTTTAAGTTTAAATGGACTGCCCTTGATATGCTGATCATAAAGTCTCAGTGACAGAGTAAAGTCCCCTTCCTTCTGAACAGTATACAAAAATTCATAAGTGCCATTTTTATTGTCAAGTATTTCTCCATCTGCCACACTCCCATCAGGTGTGCTCAGTTCAGCAGTGAGGTAAGCATTTCCAGATTTACAGAGCTCCCCATCTTTGTCCTTGGTTGTGATGGTAACTGACATAGGCTGTCCAATAACAGTCTGCCTCAGTCCCTCACCCGTGGCAACTGTTTCAGAAGCTACAGCATTAGTGGTTAAAATGGTGCCCAGATTGTGAATGGATTTCTTCAGTCCATCGGTTTCCACTATGAAGTCCAGTTGGTCATTTTCACGTGGGTGCAATGGGAAGTCCCGGTCAGCCAGCTCATTCAGCTTGTCACTCATTTGCTTCTTAACCAGTAGAACTTCAGTTTCAGTACCATGATTGAGTGCTTGGGCTGTAAAGTTGCTACAACTCTTTATACTCTCCTGTCCTTCTAGAAGGGTATCTAGCTGTGTTTGGAGAACCTGAATGTAATGCAGAACACCTGGTTAGTGTGATGTTATCATGAGGTTTTGCAATACCAAGTTTTTAAGTACTCCTAGGTATGTAAACCTTTATATAACCTGCACAACCATGCAGTTTGATGGGGACCTCTTATTTTGGACCTCTGAACAGTGGCTTTTGAAGATCTGCTAGGTTGCACTACTGAAAGAGCTGGTTAGAACTTTGATCCTTCTGCCTGAGAGCAGTCTTTGGTTGTTAAACAATATGAGCAATTAGCTCTGCACACAGAGATTATGGTGTTTTTGAGTCATCCCCTTATTTATATAGGAGGCTGCAGGGAACCCCTTCTCTACAACTAAAGTAGGGAGAAATTGCAATCAAGACAAGAAGGCATTATTGAGAGACTCATGATCATGTTGAACAAGAAGGGTAAATTTCAACCATAAGAAGAAAGAAAGAAAAGAGCTTCCCCTAGCAGGAGCTGTGGCAGGGAAGTCTGCTCACCAGCTTTCAGCAGCCAACATGGTCTATAGGCAGGCACAGACAATAACATAATTACAAACCATTTCAGAGACAGAAGGGAACAAATTGCAATCTCAAAATCCCCTTTCACAATGCTTTTTTGGTGTATATAAAATGTCTTCCAGGAGTCAAAATTCCACATATTTTTTCTATCCCATCTTCATTCTAGAATAGGGGTTGGCAACCTATGGCTTGTGAGCCACATCCAGCCTGTGAAGAGATGATATCAGACCCACCAGGCACATTTGCACACTTAGTGGCTGCCTCTGTCAATTGCTGCCCCTGGCCCAAGGAGGACTGAGGCGATCTGCTGTCAGTGAAATGTCACCCAGCCCCTGTCCTGGGACATACCAAGTTAAACTGATACTTTGGCTATTAAACAGCCCCAAAATAACTATAACCCGTATGTAGGAATTATTGAATTAAGGGTAACAAACCATAACTCTGGGAGAAAACAATTTACAATTATAGAGTTAAATCATTACGCTCCAAATACTTGTTTTCTTTCATCACACAAAAGAAAACTATTCAACCTTACCATAACTAATATTTTAAACATGTTTAAAGCATTAAAGCAAGGCGTATGCCAATCAGTTTGGAGAACGGAAATTATTTCTATCTTGTTCATTCTTTTTTTATATTATCTGACTAGGGAAATGTATTCATGTAATAACTTACTTTCTCAGTTATATAGTAAATTAATCTATATGCCTTTTTAGTTGTGAGTTCCTATATTCTCAGACAAAAATGATGCTAAAAGAGGTAAATCTAAAAATACTTGTAAATGAGATAGATCTTGTATTAATCTCCAAAACCAGTATTATAAACTCATAAAATTCAAAGGTAGAGTGAACAATTTCACTTTTGTTCAAGTGTACTTGCAGTCGATTCATTTTTTGGTTTTCCTACTGTATGTTATCAAGATGATGCTGGAATATCTGGGCTTGACATTCCTCAGGGAAATAATATTTGTCTCAAAACAAAATTGTGTCTAAAATTTCTGCTTTAAAAAACCTCATGGAAATCTAAAAATCCTGACTGTAAATTAACACAAAAAATCTGAAAATATGCATTGATAGGAACAGCATTATGTTGTACCTTGGGTTGACACACATATTTTGGGCTGTTTCAAAAGAAGAACATTTCAAAAGAGAAGCTGCTGATCAGGTGTTACATTATAGCTGTTACAAGCTAGAAGTGATATACAAATGTAGCAAAACTACTCCCAGTTTAACTCTGAATGAAACTGGGCATGTCTACATGTGCATTTACTGCATAGTAACCGTGCAGTTAGCGGTTTTTAAGTCGGTGTCTACACATGCAAGCATTACAGCACAGTAATGCTGTGTGTGCACTGACTTGGGAGTAAAGTTAGTCCCAAGTCAGTCCACACACAGTGTTACTGAGCAGTAATGTGTCTACATGTGTGCTACTGCAAAGTAACTACTCGAGCATAAATTTGCTACCTGCATCAAGCAGGTAGCAAATTTACGCCCAAGTTGGCATAAGTTGCCATAGTTATTTTGTAGTAACCTAAATTACTGTGCAGTAAGTGTGCTCATGTAGACATGCCTACAGTGTTAAAGTTGGAGCTGTTTTGCTACATTTGTATCACTCCCAGGTTGTCCATACATAACTGCTGTAACATAACATTTGCTGCCCAGTCCAGGGCAAGAGTCGCTCCCCTCCCCTTTTGGGAGCTCATGAAATGTGATCTCAGGAGAAGATCCAGTGAAGGAGTTAGGCTCCTAAATTTGAACTATATCTAAATCTTCAATCCTGAAACCCCCCCAATCAGCAGCTGTCTAACTTTGGAAATGTCCAAACTCCATAGGACCTGAAGTTTTTTAACTTAAAGTTCACTTAGTGCCTGAAAGGTATCCTCCTGTTTATGTGCATAAGCACCTCGGTCAAGCTGTTATGGCAGTGTTAAACAGCTTGACAGTTAGCTAACTTTTAAGCCTATTCAGGGCTAGAAACTAAGGATCCCTTTGCCTAAATTGCCTGAGGGTGTTCTCAGAACACATTGATAGGATCAGGTAGACAAGGTTCTTTGGGTAAACCTGATAGGAGCCCACACAACATAGAGGAGAAAGTGATAGTTGTATCCTATAATCTAGGCTGCTGACAGATAGGGGGGAGAAGAAACACACTTTACTTTTAGCTCAGCACGCCCCCACACCAAGCACAATGCACACCCAGAGGAGGAAACACGTTAGTTTGACCCGGCTCACCCAGCATCTGTATAGATCATGCACTTCAGCAGGGTTTTTTGGCAATTTTATCTAACAGCTGAGTGAATCAGCTATTAGATAAAAATGCCGAAAAGGTCCATTAAAGCACATGATCTATACAGATGCTGTGGAGCTGAGTCAAACAAACACAATTCTTCTTCCTGTAAAGCATCATTTTGGTTTTCTTTTTTCCACATCTATCAGTGGCCTAAAGGTTAAAGCACTCACCCAGGCAGTAGAAGAACTTCATACTCAGCTTGGTAGGATTGAAACCCACATTCCCCACTTCCTAAGGGAGTGCCCAAACCACCAAGATGTTGCGCTAGACTGACTGGGAGCACTCTACAAGCT
>NW_005841924.1:607127-640275 GCF_000455745.1 Alligator sinensis
ACCTGGGTCATTGGAAAGAAAATAATTCAAGATCCATGGGGTCACAGAGAGAGTGGAATTGTAAACAGGGTTATCTTTTAGCATTTAGGGCCTTCACCAAGTAAAAGAGATTTTGGTTCTTGTTTCTGCTCCAAGGACTGTGGATGTATTTCATCCAACCACTTTTTAATATAAAATTCATAGCCACTACTTTTTAAAGCAGACATATTGTAAAAGAAAGATTGAGCCCTGCTCACTTCTATGAAAGCAATGGCACAGGCCTTCAGGAGAAGGTTCTGGTTTACAAGCCCCAAGTAAGGTGTCTGAGGAACAGGATTTAAGAGTAATCTTTGCTCTCAAGGCTTCCCTGTTGGCTAATTTCCTGCTAAGCCTGGTGATTTTAAACAGCTCCCCACTTGGTGTTGGATGTTTTGGGACCTATTCTGAGGTGCCTTCCATACTTTGGAGGGAGCAGGTTACCTAACACACAGGGCTCTGTATTCCACTCTGGGGAACCAGGAACCCACAAGTTAGGTGCTGCAGCACCTTTCTTTAGATGCTCAAGTCCTTTAATGGATCTGGCCCTGTAATACAATTCAATCTACTGGAATCATGCACCCATTTTTAAAAAATGACTTAAATTGGCAGATGTCAGCTGAAAAGAATATGCATCTTACTTTGTGTTTAAGGCCATAATTCACTTCCAGTTCCATAAGCAGCACGCTTTTTCGCACATTTAATGTCTTCTGTAATTCATCAAAAGTAGAATGAATGTCCTCTACGATGCTAGCCTTTTGATTGGTTAACTGATGTATGATTTCAGATATGAACTGAAGTGCAGAATCTATCTCTGGAAGCCTGTGGAAGAAATACATTATAAAAATTGGTGTCTCACAAGGCATTACTTTGGTGTTAAAATCCTATGGTGAAAGAAAGCCATCACCATACAGCTTTTAAAAGACTGTGTTTTTCAGCCTTTTATTCTACCCATTTTGTTATAGTATAATTTTTGTTGAGATTAAACCTTGATAAGGCAAGAATGAGGTTCTAGGTCAAAGGCCTCCTTAAGCAAAGACTTTAGAACTCTCTCCTTATTTCCAAATGAGGTAGGACATTGACTTCCTGTCCTTAACTCATGTTTCTGTTAGGGAATTGGAATTGTGCCACATTTTTATTATTTTTATATATATATATATATTTGAAGCTCGAATACCATTTGTACATGTGGTATCTAAATGCTCACACCTAATATTTTTCTCTCCAGCATTTTGATCTCCTTCCTTAGAAGGGATATAGCCATCAGGGATATACATATGCAAAACCTGGCCACTATCTTACAGATAAAAGGTAGGCCCTTCTCTCTGTAGTATGATTGGGATCTGAATGTGTCACACATTTATGGATTTTAACCTCATATCACCTCAATGAGGTAGGAAATCATTAACCCACTTGTGCTGATGAAGAATTCAGGCCAGAAGTAGATTAAATGACCTGCTCAGAGTAACACAGGAAGTCTGTTAAACTAAAAACGGAACCCAGATGTCCTCAGTCTCAGTGCTTTAACCCATGAGCTTCATATCTACTCACCTTCCTCCTATACAACTAGGACTAGGTGAGGAAGAAATCTATGTTGCTCAAATAAAGCAAAAATGCATTACATAGCTCAGCATGATTGTCACTGTCTAGCTCTCCTCAAGGGGTCCAGGATTGGGGTAATGGGGTCATGTTCAGAACTGGGTAAAGAAGCTTGTACAAGCAGGTGTCTACAAATTCAGTGCATATTGTATCTCCCTTTCCTGAGGACCCAATTCAATCATAAATTGTGAAAGAAAGCAATTTATTAAGAAATGATCATCAAAACCAGCACTACCATGCTGGGAACACTGCAAACTACAATTTGCTAACTATGCAGCAACTAATACTACAATCCTTACCAATGTCTTGTATGGGCACAACAGACTGGATTGATTGTGCTATGTATGGTTTAAACAGGGACTATGTATTCTTATCTCATTACCTGGATTAGCTTTTGAGACCCCTTTTGTTCCTACAGGTTTAATACTCATTTGTTTTTCTCTCCTAGCACTGCCCCCCTCCTCCCTCTCCCTCTCCTCCTCATTTCCCTTGGTCTTTTGTGTACTCATTTTTCTCTCCTCCTTATACGCTGCTTTCTGCACATCCTTTCACAGCAGCTGATGAAGCAAACTTGGGTTCACAAAAGCTTGTGCTGTTTCTCTCTCTCATTTAGTCTATAAAAGTGCATCTCTATCTTGCCTTCTCACCATGCTAGAGACACTAGCATCTTTCCAGGAGGAAAAGTGTGAACAAGCTAAACTGATTTGGAAGGTGGTTTCACTGACAACTTGACCAATCACTTTCCACACAGCAGTATGTTAGGGCACAACCAGTATAATCTGTGTACCTTTTGTTGACAGCATCCAGCTGGACCTGTAGAGAAGCCTTGTGTTGTTCTACCACATCCTTGAGTGGTACAGTGGGATGCTCTGCATGTTCTCCTTCTGTACATTCCCGGCACATGGCTGTTTCACAAGACTGGCAGTAAAATTCCATCACCTGCAACAAGAGTGAGCAATTCTAAATTTAACATTGCAGCTGCAGCCTCACTTCGAGTACCTCTTACGCTCCAAGCCTGATGTTCTGAATATGTTATCCAAACCCTGAGATTGTAGCTTGATGTAAAACGTATAAAGTATAAAGGTTTATGAAAAGGGCTGCTTTAAAATTTAAGATATGTTCCTTACAAGTTAATATATTCATTACTTTTTTTTTTTTTTTTAACATCCAATTGCTTCCAATGAATTTAGTTCACAGAAGCAGGATCAGATCAACAGCTAGGAAACTGAATGCCAGATACAGCACAGACTGCAGTGGTTAGCCTTAACATTACCCTGACATTAGCTTGTAAAAGATGCCAGCATCTCAATTATATTATGAAATGAACTGGCTCTGAAACCAGGTCATTTATCTCTGTACAGACTCATTCCTTGGCCTCCCTCATCAGTCATGTCAAAGAAAAGGTTAGCTTAGTCTGTCTTTCATAATGTGACCATCTGTGTAACACTGGCCTGAATTCACCAAACAAGACTTTCAGCTAATGACCAGGGTCATAGCTGAACCAATAACCTACACGGGAGAAACCCCATATTCCATTACCAATCCTTTAAACCATCAGATCCCCATAAAGGAGATGATTTGAGAGTAGTGATCTACACTTTAAAAAGAGGTTCCAATCGGTTTCACATCCAGAAAAATATTTACACTCTTCTTAGCAGCACAGAGTTTGTCTGTTCCACTGTAGCAGTGGGTTCGACCACAGAAAAAACTGAGCACCTATTACCCACCCAATGCTCACTAATTGCAACACCTAGGAATCACATTTTAAACTGGAGGCAAAGGTGAACTTTACATTTGGGAAGTTCTTACAATGTATCTTCAGAAGCATCTTACCAAACCTCTACTTTCCAGATGGAAGAGACCTCCCCCATCCTATTGAACAGATACTCTAAAGCACTTAGCACTGATCTAACTCTGCTTCCATTAAAGTCAATGGGAAGTAAAGTTACAGACTGGCACTCTCACATGCATACTGGCCTCTGGCTTCTTTTCTATTCCATCCAGGAAGTGCACAGACCAACTGCAGACACTTCCTCAGCCTGACAAATGGTATTTGCACCCAAAAGCTTGCAAAGGATTTTTCCAACTATTTTAGCTGGTCTAGTAAAAAATATCAGAATTACCCAAAGAATCTTGTCATAAATTTGAATATATTCACATTTGCAAAGAGTGCTGATATTAACAAAACAAAATGAAAAACAAATCAAACATCAAAGATTACTTGACAACCTTCACAGTCTTCATTGTATGATCATAGACTTTCTGTTGACTCTGTCACAATGTCAGCTTTCTGTATCTGAAGACATTTAAAAAAGTTCTGTAGTGATTTAAATACCTTTGGTCTTCAGATACAATGATTAAGTATGTTTTGCATTGCTGTATTTTAAAACACCATAATACACTTGCATATTTGCAACAACATGTATTTGAGGCATAAACTTGAAATACTGGACTAATTCAATTCATATTTTCCAGTTTTTCCATTGGTTTCTGCTGGTTTATAGAAGTTTACCCCAGTTAGTTTTCTTCCTCCTCATTGTAACACCTAGGAATCACATAAATAAGTATAGGCAGAGGGGCTGAATTCTAAAGAAAATGTATATGCCTAAATATAAGCTCTCCACTTTGTCTCAGACAAATGTAAAACATTTTAGCGGAATAAGCTTTTACTTTGATATGACTCAATATAGAGATTTTCATGCTAAATGAAAGAAAAAAGTTAACTGTTAATATACGTTAGGCTTAGAGTCAGTCCTCTCTAGATAAGCTGATTTTCTCAGATTCTCTAGCATCTCTTAATATGCTAAGACTTTTAATATTTTGTTCCTTTGTGTTTCTAAATATTGACATAAATCTATTGATTTATTTTGTAACTGAATGGGGTGCCAAGAGAGCATTTTTGTGGAAGCAAAAGTGAACTTTACATTTGGGAAGTTCTTACAATGTATCTTCAGAAACATCTGACCAAATCTCTACTTTCCAGATGGAAGAGACCTCCCCAGTCCTACTGAACAGATATTCTAAAGCATTTAGCACTGATCTAACTCTGCTTCCATTAAAGTCAATTGACATTTTATCATTGGCTATAATGAGATCAGAGTTAAACCAATACTAATCACTTTTGAAAATCCCATCCACTAACTCTGCCATAAACCATCCAACTATATGGCAGCACAATGATCTGCTTTCAGGTCTAAGCCTATGCATACTTTAACTGTCACAATTTGTTATCTGTAGGATCAGAGATGCATGCCCATTAGAAATAGATCACTTATATTAAGACTCCACTTAGCCTAAACTCAGTATTTGGCCCTAGAAAAGTCTCTCAGTGATTATAGAAAGTAAGGAAATTTTTCATCCATTGGTCATATCCACATTTAAATGAAGGCAGGAATATATACTACAGAAAACCAAACTGTAGTAGTAATTTTCACATAATGACTTTAATCCTAAAAAACATTTACTCTATATGCTGCAGAACTGAAACTTTACTGTATCATGGATTGTTTTAAATTGCTTAATGAGTTAAAAACCTCATACACAAGCAAGTGAAAGACCAAAATCCTTTGCATAGGGTTTTAGTTCAAACAAATACACTACAGCAGGAGTGTCAAAATCATTTGGACCACGGGGACTGGTCAGACTCACAAACGAGCCCCACATGCTGGATCTAGCCCACACCTGCAGCGTGTATGCCAACTCCAGCTATAAGTGCAGCATGCTGCATGTGCCCGTCCTGACACATGGTATATGGCACATAGGGCTTGTGGTACATGTGTGGCACCTGGCTATACTGGCCCTGCACACTGGATCCAGCACATGGGGCCAGTATGTGGGCCAGTCTGGACCAGCCCCAGATCCGGTGTGCAGGTCTGATCCAGCACAAGTGCCACATGCAGCATGTACCTCAGAACGGTCCTGCACTGCATGTAGGGTTACCATATTTCCAGATGACAGAAGGGAGGGGAACGAGGGTGAGGAGGAGAGGGGGGAAGGGTATATGATGGGGGAGACAGTGATATACCCGTGCCCTGCCTCTGCCCCTCACTCCCAAGCCCCTGCCCCCCCCAGCACTGCCAGTTCCCTGCACTCCTGACCTGTAGCCCTCTGTCCCCCTTCAGCCCTGCTGGTGCCCCTCACTCCCAACCCACAGCGTTGCTATCCATGCAGTACACATGTGTGCGCACATGTGCCCATGCACACACACAATCTGTGTCTCTTATCTAGGAGTTTGCCAGGGCCTGCACACAGACCATGTGACCACCCACAGCCAATCACCTTGCCTGATGCTCCCAGCCCCAAGCAGCCAGCCTAGGAAATCAGAGGCAAAGCAAAAACTTGGACATCAGCTTGCATTTCAAACACCCACCCAGACACTAGGGCAGGGGACCAAAAAAGAAGACATGTCTGGAAAAACCCAGATGTATGGTAACCCTAACTATGTGCAGCCTATGCAAGCTGGGCTCTACACACTGCATGCAGGGCTAATTCAAGTGCATGCTGCATCATAGCAAGCATCACCACAGGCATGATCTGGCTCACGAGCCATACTTTGACAACCCAGCACTACAGTATCAAAGGCATAATATGGTCTCTTCCTGTATTAAAAATGTTAGTAACCATCCATTTTGTTAGTTTTAGCCCTTCCTAAAAGTGTTAACTCTGACATACAGGATTATTCACCTAGCCTCATGGTGCTGAGCATGGTACAGGACACAAAAGTGAAAATACATAAATAAGCAACAACCTTGGAAGCAAAGGAGTGTTATTTTATCACTCACTTCTTGTAAGCAATAAATGGATGCTTTAGAAGGCTGAACAGCTAGTATGTTTACAAAATATTCTTACATTCCAGACAGTGACCTGCACCTATCAAATTGCCAAATCACTTCTTTTTTGGTCTTTTGGATAAAAGCCATTATAGTATCAATTTAACATGGATATTTTTCTCTATCATAACCTAAAGACATTCTATATGCTGCACTTGCAATAGGGTGAATAAGATGATCTACTACAGGAATGGCCAACTCATTGCACATGCCACATGCCAATAGAGGAGGTAGCAGAAAGCAGGGCAGCAGATTGGTCAGGGAGCAGAAAGCAGAGCAACAGATCTGGCAGAGAAAATAAATCAGAATGGCACTCAGGGAGGGTATGAGGGCTTACCTCATGGCACAGTTGCCAAAAAGGCTGACCCCTACTAATCCAGCAAGTCGTCTTTTTCTAGCCTGATTTATCCTAGGTCAAGATTTTCAAACCTGTATTAAGGCTTACAGTCAGACCTCTTTACTTAATAGGTGCTGCAGATGTTTAGCACATTTGAAAATAAAGCAACTCTTATTTCAGTGCCTAGATATGACATGGGATTCCAATTTAGAGGTTTTATAGTGTATATCACCAATGATCTTAATTTTAAACGTAAATGCTGGGTAACTGTGAGTAAGCACCTATTCATAGTTCAAACACAGGAAATAGCTTGACATTAAAACTCTAAGCTTTACTTACCATAAGGGACACAAAAAACCCAAATATTGTATCAAAGAACGTGTTTGAATGAGAGAAATAAAAGAATACATGCAAGTTAGCAAAATGTGGGCGACTAGATTAAGAATCAAACTGGAAGAGAGATCATAGAATTTATGAGGACTAAAGTAGGTTAAGCTAAAAGCAGGCATTCAGGACAGTGAAAAAATGATGACCTTCTCCACAAATCAGTCTCTATCTGATTTTAGTCAAAGGGATTTTTATGATCTTAATCCAACATCAGTAGAGGGATTAAATTTACTTCAATAAAAAAATAATAATTTCTATCTAAAAATAAAAATCTGACAAGTTATGATAATGCCTCATATGTTTTTTTTTCCACTTGATAACATAAATATGTTGATAGAACTTGGAACATAATATCCAAAATTGTAAGAGAAATATAAAGAACAGTAGGAAGAGAAGAGTCAGTGCAGAACATCTCTCCATTCCTAAAAGCATGCCCAAAATACATCACCAAGTTTACCCAATGCTCTCCTCCCAAAAATCTTATCTTTTTTTCAAGTTTCACATTTACCACTCAACATGTTCTTCTTCTAGTCAAATTCACTTTCAGTGCTCTATAACATGAGATGCCAGGGATTCACTTCAATCAACTAACTGGTCTAAACAGTCAGCATAGCAGTCCTTACTAGTGTTGATAGCTGTTTAGCTGTTAGATTTATCAGTGGGAAAAAAAGAAATGAGATCTCTGTGAAGAAGAAGTAGCTTCTGTTTGTGGCAGTGGAGCACTTGAGACTCCAACTTGCATCTCATTTTATAGACAAAATGAATTACCCCCTCCCAAAGATATACAACAGTTCAGTGCATAAGTCCCCATTAATGAACATTACAGATTACACAAGCTATACCCTGTTATCCCTTACTAACCCCCCTTCTTCTAAGCCAGCTAAGCAAAAGCCTAACAATGAAACAGAATAAAAAAACAGCCATTACATTGGATCCTTTGTAGTCATGGCATGGTAGAGACATGGCTTTTCTGGATGCCCTTTTCATATAGAGAGAAGGAAGCGCCAGGCAGACCCATCCTGGTGTACCTCTCTGTGGCAGCTGATACTATTTGCCACAAAATATTTCTGGAGCATCTTCTAGAAGATGCAAAGGTACAAATCCTCTAACACAGGTCAGATCTTTCCCTTCAGGCTGAACCCAGAGAAGGTTGTTATAGCAACTGCCAAAGACCTCACTCAGAGTCCCACAAGGCTTAATCGACTTCCCTATATTCTTCAACATCTTATAAGGCTGTCTTGGAAGAATGCATGGGCTGAAGTGCTGGCAGCATGCGGATAACCCCACTTCAAATCTCCCTTATGTTCTGTGTAAGCAGCCAACAATCTGTAGTTTACTCAGTGACTAGTTAAAATCCTTGCTTTAATGAAGAGCAGTTGGCTAAAGCTAAAACACAGGCAAGGCAGAGATTATGCCAGTAAGAAGAAAGAAGTATTTTGAAATATGTACTTCCTCTATAATATCCCTAACTCCTAGGGAACATCAAACACTTATGCCGATCAGTCAGTATAGAAAATGTTTGACTTCACCACTATAGCCCTGGCCTGGAATATGCTTGGTTTCTCTGCAGGGATGGCACATGTGCATTCTGGGCAAGAGTAAAAGCTAAGAGAAACCATGGCATGCTCCATGGGGGTGAAATCTCCATAGATTTTGACTGCTAAATAAAGTCTCTGCTAAGAATGTACAAATTGCAATTTTTCAAAGGCATATAATAACTGAACTGGAGAAGGTTTTCATGGGGAAGGTTTTCATGGGGATATCCCTGAAGTGAACTGATAATCTGCAAGCTTTTTATTGACAGCCAGACTTTTTTTTTTTTTTTTTTTTACTGGCACATGATTTTACCGATATATGTTTTACATAATGTAAATGTAACTCATCTGCCAGGCCCCAGTTAGAAGGCTGGGTTCAAATTCAGGGGTTTAATATTAATCACAGTAGAAAAAGCGTTGTTGTTAGTAAAACGTTTGCAGTAAAAAGAATTTTCTTGGGTTGGCAACCCTGCTTTGACTGCAGCAATGATTTTACAGAGTGCTGCCCCCACCCCTACTCACCCCCACACTCCTGACTGTACCCTGCACCATGCTAGCCCCCCAGCCCATCCCCCAGTGGTTCTGCTCCTCCCATCCCAGCACAGAACCCCAAAGAAGCCTACCTACAACCCAGTAGTATTACAGACAGCCTGGGACACAGCAGCAGCACATGGATGAGAGAATGCTGTCTGCGGGGTGCTATTCTCCTTCTCAGACACCAGGTGGCACTGCTATGCTCTGTCTATCAGAGCTTCAAATCAAGCTGTGGCTGCTTAGTGTTTCTACTGATAGCTAAAGTTTTTTACTAACTTTGCTGACAATCATTTTTAGCCTGATTTTTTTTTACTGGCAGTAAATTTGATGACAGTTAGCAACCCTGTGCTTTATCCAAAGCATGAGGATGCTAGAGTTGATCAAAGAAAAGGCTTCCAGAAAATCTTGATATGGGTAAAACACTGCGTTTCCCTTTTTTCTCCTAGAAACAGCTAAACCACTTTAGCTGAAATAAATAACCAACAGCAGTTGCTTCCACCTAAATAGAAATTTTCAACCCAAATAGGCAAAGTCTTTCACAGTAATAAGCAATTTACAATGGGTAATGCCAGGCAATCTTAATAAGAGAAGGTGTCACCAGCTTTATCTTACATAATAGTTACTCACCACTCCCAAAACTAAAGCACAACTACTTATCTTGTTAGCTTTCCCTCAGTAAATTCTTCAAGCACAGATATAGTTTCTTACTTTCAAACAAAAAAGAAATGAAAAATATTATCCTATCAACTTCTTCTATTGATTAGGCAGGGTGTAAAACAAAAGTTCTCACTAGTGTTTTCATTTTTCAACCTAATGACAAAAAAATTTCATTGTACAGAGTTAGTTACCCTTCAAAAATATCAACTTCAATAAAACTAAAACTTCTAAAAACCAAACCACCATATACCTGCTCTTACTTCTCCCAGGGTTTCAATTTTACTTTGCCCACTACCTGAGATCCTAACCCCTTCTCTACCATTTCATTTATCTCCTGCACCTTACTACTGCTCTAAACCCTTCTCCCCTAATCCTCCTACTCCTGTGCCCCTTAATCCCTCCCAGAAGGTATTGATATGTTGAACTGCTTTTCTCTTAAAAAACAGTTTGAATACATTCTGAGTGGTGTGCTATACTCAGGTTATGTTCCCTCCCCTCCACCCCCAAAAAATCTCTTTGACAGAGGATTGTAGCCATGGGTCTTCCTTATCTTTCCACCCTCTCCATATTTCCACTAAGGGTCAAATTTGAACAGACACCACCTGAATTTAAATCAGATTCCATGGTTATTGCACACCCCCTTCCCATCTAGGCCAAATGAACACTGGCATAGTAGGAAGCCTTTCAGTCACTAATTCTGGCCTGCATAGTATAATTTCTCTGGTTTGCATCTGTCCAGAGAACCAAACTCCTATTTGAAATATCATTTTTAATTTTGCTTCTCAGAAGGGGTAGTGGGTGCTAAACACCAGCTAAGTTAAATGTCAGATAACTGGCACTATTTGGGGTATAATAGGCATGGCTTGATCATGAATTGAGTGAAAAATCCAGAATCTGCCAATTATAAGTGTCACGGCGGGGTCCTACAGGAGGGCCATGATCTCCTTAAGGCCCCCTTTCTGTGCCTAGTCAGCCCAAGGGCACCCTCAGATTCTTGCCCGCCATGTCTTTGATCTTAAGTTAAAGTAGGGAGGCTGCCTCACGTCTCTTTAGGCATGGTCAGTTGGGACCTCTGTCCCCGTGTTCTCCTGGACCCACCGGGGTCTGCCTGTACGATGGGTTCTTCCCAGGCACCCTAGCCTTATGGGCTACGCGTGGCTACTACCAACCCCTAATACCACGCCCCAAGCCTCGCAGATGTACTGGACGTTGGTCTGTCAAAACCAACTTGCCCGCTCTCCTGGGCCTTCTCTATTGTACTGCCCCCTCCTGAGCTCTCCGAGCCCACTTGGGGGCTTCCCTGTGATGTCGCCCCTCTCTGAGGCCTTCCCTACAACGTTGCCCCCTTTCCTGGGGGCCTTCCCTACAATGTCGCCCCCCTTCTCTAGGGACTTCTCCAAAATAACCTAGCCCGCTCCGGGACTTGCTCCCGAGTCTCCGGTCCTCTAGGCCCACTGCACTGCTACCCTCTCTCATGCGAGCTTACCGCACTGCTATCCCTTTTTGCCGGGGACCACCGCAGCACCTTGCCCTGCTCCTGGGGTACCGTACTGCTACCCCTTTCGTTGGGGCCCACCGCAGCACCTTACCCCTGTCTGAGGTCTACGGCTGTGCTAGCCTTCAACCGGGCTCGCCACGCCCGTCTCAGGCTTCTCAATAAGGCGCTCCCCCTCTTCGGGGCTCGCCGTGCCCGTGCTGGGGCTTCTCAATAGTCCCCCCTTTCTCTGGGACTCTACACGCCCGCACCGGGCTCCCCAATAATAATGCCGTCCCCTCTCTGGGACTCGTTGTGCCCAACTTGGGCTTCTCTAAGTTGCCCCCTTCCGGGGGCTCGTTGCACCCACTTTGGGCTTCTCGAAGTCGCCCCCTTTTTGGGGCTCTCTGCACCCACACTGGGGTCTCTCAATAACACCCTGTCTCTAGGGCTCTTCAACGCCTGCACTGGGCTTCCTAGTAGTGCCCCCTCCTGGGGCTCGCCGTGCCCGCTCTGGGCTTCTTAAAAGGTTGCCCCCTTCCTGGGACTTGGGGGGCTCGTTGCACCCACTTTGGGCTTCTCGAAGTCGCCCCCTTTTTGGGGCTCTCTGCACCCACACTGGGGTCTCTCAATAACACCCTGTCTCTAGGGCTCTTCAACGCCTGCACTGGGCTTCCTAGTAGTGCCCCCTCCTGGGGCTCGCCGTGCCCGCTCTGGGCTTCTTAAAAGGTTGCCCCCTTCCTGGGACTTGCCACGCCCCCACGTGGGCTTCTCAAATGCCCCCTCTGGGGCTGGGGTCTATACACCCCGTATGTTGCACCCTCCTGGGCACCGGGGTCCTCCCACTCTGCTGTGGGTTCCCCCTCTGGAATACAGCGCCCTCACTGGTGCTAGGGCCCCACCCCCTGTGGGTCCCTATGAGGCCTCCTCCAACCCCTATAGCCTCACCCAAGCCACCGGTTTAATAAACAGCGCCAAAGCAAAACACAAGCCCCTAGGCTGTAACACAAATTGAAGCCGCCTGGCTATAACTTAACACCACGGCTCAAGCCTCCCGAGCTGCCATAAGCTGTACTTGAGAGTCTCGCTGCTTCTCACATCCCTACTCAGGAGCTTCTGCCCCTCCGGCTGCTAGCAGGAAAAACTGCCAGCCTGGCTTCAGCGCTGGGCTTTATAAAGGCCCTGCCCTGCCTCCTACAGGCAGCTGACTCATTAGTTGCCCCGGCAACCCACAGCTGTACTCCCTAATCACCGCTGGGGCTCCTTATGCACTGCCAGAGCTTTTCCTCTCACTGTCTTCCCCTCTCTAGGAGCAGGGCAGCGAGGTGTGTCGTGACAATAAGAAATAGCTGTTTTTGGTGTGCTGCAATTTAGCAGTCCTTTGGTCAAATTCCTCCAGACTTGAAAGCCAAAACAACCTGCACCACACTAAATTTTAAAGAAATCCAAGTAATCGAATGTGCAGTAAAGAGGTCTTCAAAGAGTTGTCTTTTAAACAAATAGCTCTGGTATAGTCAGGTTTGAGAACACCTTTCTCACACCTTTGCTGCAATACTCAGACTGTCACTCAGTTGGGGCAATTCACCTGTCTATACCACCTTGGTTTAGATGCAGTGAATGCTGCAGTAAGGTACACTGTGCCCACTCTGCATGAACCAGCTCTAGACCTGGACACAAGCATGGGTGAACCAGGCGGGGCCTGGACAGAAAGGGGGCCCGAAAATGGAAAAAAAAAAAAAAATTACAATTGCAAAAAGGGGAATAGGGCAGATATATGTATACCTAATCCTGCTTTTTGATTTCTACAACTTCGGTTTATATGTATAAATGGTAATTTTTTCCCGTTGTCTGATTATTATTATCATTATCTCTGGCGAAGGGGGGGCCCCAACACTAAAAATTCACCTGGGTCTGACAGGAGTCTAGGTATGGCACTGACCAGCTCTCAAAACAAAAGTAACTTAGCCACTGCAGTGCTACATTACACCCTCTCTCTCTGGGAAAAACCTATTGGCACATGCTCAGCACTGCACAAAAGCAGCTACAGTACTTCTGTACTGTGTGCAGAGCACATGTGGCATGCTTAACTGTGCCAGAGACCTCCACAGAAGTGAAGTGAGGTGGACATGCCTTAAAAGTGCAAAACAAAACTACAAATGAATACTTTGGTCAATCAATAACTAGTATCACTGAAGCATACAATAGGTCTGTTCAAACCAATCTAAATCTAGCAGATCAGTAATGACAGGGTGAAAAATTGTTGCTCTATACTACCAGCATCAGATAAAGCACTTATTTCTATTATGACAATATCTAAACTGAGTCACGAATAAAACGGCCTGCAAAAAGTGACCTTGAAATTCTGGCACAAATTTCTTGGCTTATAACAAACAAAGCATTCACTTTACAGCACAGCAAGGATACGTTTTGCCAACTGGGCTGCTTTATATGCATGCATGATCAGGGCTAAGAGAGAAGAGTTGCAATGTTCATGTTCCAAATCATAGATAATTTCCAAATATTTAAGTGACTGAGTGCATGAGAGAACTGCAGCTATTTTGGAATAATTTAGGCATACTGTATCTTGACTCCATTATTGGGACACTTACTAATTAATACTGTGTATTTATGTTCTTTAATTGGGGACTGTACACAATTAAAAAACGCATGAAAAAACAGAATGGTTTAGGATAAGCCTTTTATTTCTTTTGCAGATACCCGAAGTTGACACATGGGAATTTAGAACCCAGGGCCCAGTTTAAGAGTGTCAGAATTAAAAATCTGCTTCTGGATAGGTAAGGGCACAAGAACTGCCTCCTGAATGGGTGAACTCAGCAAAACCAGGAAGTACAGCTAGAATGGTAACTATGTTGCAGTGTGCTCTGGAAAACAAGCAGTTAACCAACCATATTAGAGAGACAATAGCAACTGAGCTGAACAGTAATAAGACAGATTACCTTGAATACTGTAAAATGTTCTAACCTAATCTACTTTATATCTATAATATAGATAAGAATATTGATAATATATATTATTATAGGTTATAATATATATACCTCTAGCAGCTTCTTAAAAGATTAGGTTATATATATATATATATTAGAGGGAAAGAAATTCTGGGGCTTAGACTGTAGTTAAATATATTCAGACTGTAGTTAAAACACTGCCATTAAATGTCAATATGATTAGCTTGTTATGCATTACAGTAGCTCACTGAACTTACGTTGCCATCATGGTTGGGGCAGGAGAGTGGTTTTCCTGCAGCAACAGCTGTGACAGTCTCCAAGATGGAGGACTCCTCAATGCTGTTTTCTGGTGTTCGCTGCAGGACATCCATCAGGTTAGTGATAAAGAAGTTGTTCTGGAGTGCTGAAACCCCTTTCTCTGGCAGAATGGAGGTCTGGCGGCACACTGGGCAAGAAAGCGTTAAACTGTGGGCTGGAATGTAATTCTGTAAGCACCTATTATGAGGAAAGATTGAGAGAGAAAAAACAAGTATCATTGAAATAGAAAGGTTTTTGTATTTTTTTAAAAGAATTGTTCTAACTTGTAACACCTGTAATCATGCCTAGTAAGGGAGAAATTAATCGTTTTCCAAGTGAAAAATGAGGATCATGAAGCTCAGGAAGGAATGTTTTTCTTAAACCTTCTCTCCTCCACCTCTACACACCAATATTTATGCAACTTGCTGACATTATTATGAAGGTTTTATACCATCTGAGAACAAAGGGGACTACAAACGATGGTGTGGTAAGGTGGGAACACCTCAACCAGCCACAATACTGGTCCCCCACCTACCTCTGGGCATGCCACCCTTTTCTCTCTTCTGCCATGCCTTGTTGTTAAATAATTATGGTCTTAATTAGGTGGGAGGCTGCCCTTTGAATGCCCTGTTCTCCTGGGCCTATATATGCAGCTCCAGCTACCCCTGTACTGCATCCCAAGCCTCTCAGATTACATGCTGTTCAATCACTGGCTCTTGGCCAAGCCCAACTAGACACACAGTTATGTCTCTCTCACATTGCCATGTTGTAGGTCACATTCATACTGTCCCTCTCTCCCCGGGACCTCTTACACTCCTTAACTCTCCACTCTTTGGTCAGCCCCAATGCAGTCTCTTAGGCATCTCCCGCTACCCCACTGTGCACTGATTGAGTGATTGCTCAACTGTGGGGCCTGCTTTAGCCCTGGCCCCACAGCAGAACATAATGCCCCTTCCTCAGGCCCGTACTCATGCCCCTCACCTTCAGGGTCTCTCCTTGGCCTTTGGCCCATCTTTGGCCTCAGGTGCCTGAAGGCTTACCTGGACCTTGCAGACCCTGTTCTCAGGCCTTCACCTCACTCTCCAGGGTCATACACCCCACTGGGGCTCAGGTGCCTCTCTGGGTGTGCCTGGCCCCACCACCCATTCTCTAGGCCTTACACCCCAATGAGCTCGGGTGCATCCTGGGTATGCCTGGCCCACAACTCTCACTCTCCAGGGTCTTGCACCCCACATGGGCTCAGGTGGCCACACCTGGGCATGCCTGGCCGTCTACTGCCTCCAGTGGTAAATAACCTGCCCAAAGGTGGGGACTGGGCCTAAGGCACCCCTTTCACCAAGGGGGTAACTGGCCTGGCATTTCCTGGGGGCTCCCATGTCACTAGGAGCCCCACCAGGCCACCCACTCCCGGCAGGGTGCAGTTTCAAGTTATGACCAGGACCAAGAGGCCTCCTCCTTCCCCATAGCCTCTCCCTCACCTCCAAGTTGTTGCAGGAGCAGCAGCTCCACCAGGAGATGTTCGTGCTGCCTCCAGCCCTGGTGGCTTGGATCTTAAAACGACCACTCATCAGAGCCGGGGCCACACCTGCCAGCTGCTTATCCCAGCTCTTAAAGTGGCAGACACCATAGGTGTTCTACCATAGATGGACCAATGAGTTGATATGCAATGACAAATAAGTTCCTATGCCAAAATGTGTGTCTCCCTTTTTTATTTGGCTACAGATTTCCTTTTCCTTATAAATTCCATTTTTAATTTACATTTTTTGTTTCAATACTTTACGACCAAGTGAAATCAATTGGATGCTTCCCTGCTGATTTCAATGAGGTCAGCATTTGGCTTTTGATTATATGCAAATACAAATCTCAATGGAACTCAAAAATTTCTCAATTTGTATCCATGTGCATCATTATACTTGCTCCTAGACAAAAAATAAACTATTTTGTAATTTAATTTTTACAGTATCTTATTTTTTAATAAGTATAAAAAAGAAAACCCTAATAAACATGGTCTTGCACAAACAGAAAATACAGGTTTACAGCTAAACTTGTGAGGTGGGATATTAGTCCCTGTGTTAGTCCAGAGGTCTCTGTTGTCATTACAATCAATTAATCTGGATGTGCAGAACTTCCTCTAACAATTTCAAATGATCAGAAACTCAAAGGCCCTTCTTCAAGTGGAAGAAGGCACTTCTTCACGAGACTAAATGAGCTACAGATCAAGTTCCATGTTGCCTCTCAGGAGGTACAGTCAGGAAAGCATACTTTAATCTGGAGTGAGAAAACATGGCTGTGGCTATCCATCCTCCCCTTTCTCGTCTTACAGTTCTGCTCTGACCATTCTTCATCCTTCCTCAACGCATCTCTTTGCTGTCTCTACATTAAAGAAAGCTGCATTCATCAGCCCTATATTTGAGGAATTCCCCAAAGGATAGATATAACATCTGTAGATAACCAGATTAGCAGAAAAGGGCTTCACTGACAGCCAGAATTGACTTTAGGAGTTTCAAGAGAATTTAGAATCAAGATACATATGACATTATGGGCAAAATCTTGACTCCATTGAAATCAGTGTGAGTTTTGCCACTGACTTAAATGAAACCAGGATTCTATGGTGTGTGCCTTCTACAAGGGACCTACATTATTCCATTCAGCTCACTATGGAAAACCAATACCATATCTGAGAGAAACAATTTTTTAACGAGGCAAATCTAATTGGAGAAAGCTGGTTAGGAAATAACATTTTTTAAAACGTCCTAAATTATACACTACCATAAAGCATTGTTCAACTTAAATTCATTTTATATATGGAACCATGGATAAGAAAGTCCAACACAAACCAGATCTTGTAGTCAAATTAAGGTCTCTAGCCTGGATTTTTGTTAAACTGATTTCTCCATAACTTCCATTTGTTTTTTCTGCTACTTGGTGGAAAATACAGCTTCAATATTACTACTTATAGCTACCTGCTCAGTATATTCAACAGAGCATAACAGAAATCAGATTTTTTTTTCAGATTTCCTTTGAGAGAAATTTTTCTACACCAGTCACCCAGACGGCAAAATAATGAGAATAGTTCATCACCAGTTATTAATATTTTATATAAGATGTCTAATACTTGGACATTAAAAATGGGATAATTATTTCTCTGCTTAGTAAATCAACAAAGAAAGTTTTTATTGCTTCTAATAATGGGCTAATCAATAAAAAATTGAGGCTATTAATCTATCATCCTCATCTGATTGCTCATCATTCTTATGGTGCTGCTGGTGCAACTCCATTTGTTGACTTCCCTTGTTTTACTTCTTATTTATACAGATAGCATAGGAATGAGACTTGAGGCTCTTTAAAATCTAAGGCAAACTAGGAGATATAGAGTTTTCAGCAGTATTATATGCAATGTGCATTCCTATGTCAAGACCTTTACATTTAGAAATAATGTTTAGAATAAGAAGCACAATGGATTTTTAAATGTTGTGGGCTTGTTTCTCTTCTCATGCCAATACATAAGGACCAACTTTTATTTTTGTCAGGGGGGACTTAAGATGATGCAGCCCTCTCCCCCCAGCAGCACGGCCAGAGCAGAGTTGAGCAGAGCCCATGGGAGGGTGGGGGGCAAATGCGGTCACTGTGCTCTCTTTCCAAAGGGGACCATGGCCCTTGGACCCTCATGTACTTGGCTCCTATGATACCAGGAGTAACTTCATTTAAGTCACTGGAGTTGGAGTGATATTGTAGCCAGGATAGTCCAGGAAAAATGCAAGGGTCAAGATTTTTTGTGGATAACTTTTATTGGATCTTTTATAGGATATAGTTGGGAGGGACAAAAATGAGTTTTTAGTAATCTGTTTCGGCAGGAAAGTGGCTAGAGGTCCTTCTGTCCTGGTCGTGAAAGAATTAGTTCAGGCAAAAGCACATCTATATCCCTCAAAATATACAGGTTGTCCAATAAAAGGTATCATCCACAAAAATCCTTGACTCCTGCATTAAGGTCAATGAAGTTCCATCACTGTGAAGTCAGAGCACATAGAATCAAATCCACAGTATGCAGAATTTCTGCAAGAAAATGTTTACCTTTATCTAGAAATCTTAATGTGCAAATATTTCAGCCTTTTAATGGGGCAAAGTAAACCACAAATTTTTAATTGATGTGGACAAGTAATTTACAGACCTCTATAACTGAGCATGGTTATGGCTCTTTTTTAACAAAGCACTTAGAAAGGCAGTGAGGGAAGGAAAATTTGAATCTGTTTATAAAAAACAGTAATAATTGTGCAGATATTCTGTAGCTGTCTTCTATTTACAGTCCAATATGAAAAATAGCAAGCCATCGCCACATTTTAATCTTTTAACTTAACTCACATCTAATTTTTACAGCTAGAGAGAACTGTCTCCATCCTGAAATGGAGAGAAGGGTCATTATTGGTTAGAAAGTAGCTAAAGATTTCCAAGAGCTAAAGTCTATGATAGCTGAGTGGGGAAAAATTAGAGTTACAAATGGGAAAAAAAATTCTTACCTCTCACAGAAAGTGTGCAGACAGGGAAGTACTTTAGGGTTCTTGTAACGGTCCAGGCATATGCTGCAGATCAGAAACTGTTTGTCAATCTGACGGACCACAGGACTTGGGATGTTGGAGCCTTCACTGGCCATCCTAGACCACTGACATATGGGTCCCGTTTTCTTCTACCCAGCACGGTGCTGAAACAAAGAAAAAAAAAAACAACCTAAATCAACATCCAGCTCCAAATACTCTTCATCTTGATCTGGGAGCTAATATTTTCATTTAAATCAAAACAGGCCAGAATGAAGCTTTAAAATGTTCTATTATGACACAGAGCTGGGAAATGGTTAGACATTTCTATTACACAATAAATAATAAGAATCTAGGTCAAAACTAGGGGGTGCAATGATAGAGATTTTTGGGGCCAATACCATTTCTTAAGGAGGCGTATCGGCTGATACCGATCTGATTTCCAATACACAGCCCAGCAGCTTGAAGAGCAGTGTCCGGCTGGTAAGTCTGTTGTGGTGGAAGGGGCAGGGGAAGGGAAGGAGCATGGTGGGGTGGGGGCAGATCAAGGCCCCTGAGGTGAGGGAGGGAGTAGGGCTGTGGCAGGGGCTGGGACTAAGGCAGGTGCTACCCAGCCGGGGCAGGGTCTGGGATGGAGCCGCGGTTCATCTGGGGGGTGCAGCGAAGTGGGGGCAGCTCCCACTGCTGCGCACACCCCAGGAGGGCATTGGGGGGGGTGTGCCCCTGGATCTGTGCTGGGCAAGAGTGGGCTGCCACTGTGGGCTGGGGCCAGGGCTGCGTTGTGCTCTTGCCAGTGGACTATGCTGGGGTGTGCGCAGCAGCAGAAGCTGCCTCCCCTTCCCAGTGCCCCCTGGATGAGCCATGGCTCCATCCCATGCCTCACCCTGCCCCAGCTGGGCAGCACCTGCCCCAGCCCCAGCCCCACTCCCTCCCTCTCCATGAGGGCCTCGATCTGCCCCCCCCCCATGCCCCTTCCAACCACAACAGACTTACCAACTGGACGCAGCTCTCCACACCGCTGGGCTGTGCTACACGCTGCGCTGCCTACATACTGCACTGTAGCTGCACACATGCACAGGGCATTTATTGGCCAAATTATTAGCCACATCAGGCATAAAATGCTGATTTCTGATACAGTCAATTGTCTTTATACTGGTGCTGATCTGATATCAGACCGATATATCGGTGCACCTCTAGTCAAAACAGGTACTCTAGAGAAACATGTTGTAGCTGCATTTTGAGAAGTACAAGGTTGATTCTGATCCAATATCATTTTAAAGACAGGGCTTTGATGGAAAGGATTTCAGACTGGTTTGTGCCCAACCATTTTCAAGAACCTAAAGCATTGAAAGGGCTTATGCTTGAAGTGCTTGACCTGCGACTGCCTCTTCCTTACACCCGAAGAAGAGAACTTGATGTCCAAAAACTTGTCTGACAGCTCTCCTGACTACATAGTTGGTCCAATAAAAAAATATTACAAAAAAGTTTTGCATCTCACACATTTCCTGGACCATCACTGCTTCAACAACTTTCCATCCTGAACTGCCTTACTCAGCCAAATTGTTCTTGCCGAAAATTAGTTTAAAAATAGTTCATATAACATACTTTCTTGTCAGTGCACATAGGGTAAGTACAGACAGTCAAAAAGCCCGAGATGGAATCGATATAAATTCAATCTTCACAGGTTAATCTAAGGTGCGTAGACTGAACCGATAAGCAAGTGAACAGACATTCATTTTTTATTCTGGAAATGCAGCCACATGCCTTCTGCGTACCTGGAAGGGGCAGGGAAGGGATGTGAGCAGTGGGGCGCAGACTGAGGCCCCTGCAGTGAGGGAGGGAGTAGGGCTGGGACAAGGGCAGGGGCTGGGGCTGGGGCTGAGGCTGGTGCTGCCCAGTTGGGGTGGGGTGGGGTATGGGATGGAGCCATGGCTCGTCTGGAATGCTTGAGCTTGGTCGGCTGGAGCAAACAGCTTGAGCCAAGGCTAGCCTGCCTACCCACCCTGTGAGGCATCTTTGCAGGGTAGGTGCAAAGCATCCTGGGATGCTGGGGGGCTATGAGTTAATTTTGATCTAGAGGGAATTTAGGAAAGAAATTCAATAAACTGATGTTACCTAAATCAGTTTAGTCTGATACTGCATCTATCAAAGTTCATTTTAAACCTGTTTCACCCATTTTGAAAATGGTTTACGTACACAATTTCTGCTGTTACAGGTTTGAATCAATTTCTTATGGCTTATGACAGCTTATGTGTATTTCTGTCCCTAGCCATAATGACTAAGGTGTGACACATTTAGTCTCCATAAGGGAAAGAAGTTCTGTCTTCATAGGACGTGTCTACACGTGCTGATATAAGGCACATTAGCCTGATTTAAGGCACATTAAGGGTGCACATCTACACATGCACGCCCTTAATGTACCTTAGAAATGGCAATTTTAAGCTATTTGCAAAAGCAGGTATAAAATTTAGGTGCAAATAGCTAAAGCACATTAATGCACATGTAGACACATTAAGGTGCATTAACAACGTGCATGGACTGACTTGGGGCTAACTTAAGTCCCACGTCAGTCCATGTACACAGCATTAATGTGCTTTAATGCATGCATGTGTAGATGCAAGCCTAAATTGCCTCCATGCACATTAATCTAATGCACATTAAATTTAGGCATGCCTAAATGCATGTGTAGACACACCCAGAATGTGGGTTTGGGAAGCAGGGAAGAAGGTGCTTAGGTATTACCCTAATAGATGCAAATTAAGAATGCAGTCAGTTGGCTTGGACAGAAGTCTTAAAAGCAGACAAAGAAGCGTGCCAGCAGGAAGCATGAGCAAATGCAGTTAGCAGACAGGGAAGCAGAAGGATCAAGAAACATTAAAAAAAAAAAACCCCAAAACTATGGCTGTACACAGACAGGAGCAGCACAGTCATTTACACATGTTCCCCTTCCAATCTGCATTGATGCTCCTTTGTCAGTAGATGACAGCAAGACCACACATTCCTGTCGCTGGAGGAACTACAATAGCCATACAGATGTACAACAGGACATTCTGGAAAGAAGTGTTACTACATTTTATCCAGCATACTAAAGTGAGACTCAAAGAAGTGGAACATAGGGCATGTATGTCTGTATGATCCTAGGACAAAAGGCCTTCTCCTGCAATAAATGCAACACCTGTTCATAGCCTTAAAGAAAATGAATGTCCCCAGAGTCAAGGAGTGAGCCCATCCCATACCTCTATGACTGAAGTCTGCTGATACTTCCTTTGGCAAAAAGAACATAATGGAGCAGAGGGTGAGGAATACAATCTGACAGCACAACAACAAAATTTGTTATTCTTCATAAACTAAGAAATCAGAAGTACACTTGGAATTGCTGCTCACCTAAACCAATGGCCCCCAAGGCAGTATTAGGGGAAAAGAAGCTTGGACTCCAAAAAATGGAATAGTATTAAACACACAGACAATGTACAGAAGGCTGGTGAATATTAAGGACAGAAAATGGGGACAGGAAAAGGGCAAAGTAATGCCAGACAAAAGGAATTGAAAGCTTGTTAAAATGTACTGGGAAATGCTAATAAGACAAGCAACTACTGCAGATACAAATATACTGTTGTGGAAAAATCAGAAGCAGCAATCTAATTTTCCTTATAACCAATAATTACTATGCTGTTCTTCCACTGAAAAGAAAGAATACCATGATGTTTTGGGGGTATTTTCTTCATTTGAACAAAATATTAGTTCTTAGTCACTGATTTAAGGAAGTACGGGCTGGATTGTAAGGTGGTTAGAAAACTGACTGGAACATTGTCTTTCTGGACTTCAGCAAGGCCTTTGACACTGTCTCCCACCCCATTCTCATAAAAAAACTAGGTGACTGTGGCATTGATGTCTACACAGTCAGATGGACTGCAAATTGGCTGAGGGGTCGTACTCAGAGGGTAGTGGTGGACGGGTCATTTTTGATCTGGAGTGAAGAGGGCAGTGGAGTCCCCCAGGGCTCGGTTCTTGGGCCCGCACTGTTCAATTCCTTTAGTAGTGACTTGGACGACAGGGAAAAAAGCAGCCTGTTTAAATTTGCTGATGATACCAAGATTTGGGGTGAGGTGGGCACACTAGTAGGGAAGGACAGATTACAGCAGGACCTGGACAGGTTTCAGGGGTAGACTAATGAAAATAGGATGGGTTTCAATACTGACAAGTGCAGGGTGCTGCACTTGGGCAGTAGGAACCAGCAGCACACTTATAAGCTGGGAAACTCCCTTCTTGAGAGCACGGAGGCAGAAAGAGATCTTGGAGTCATTATTAACTCCGAGATGAACATGGGCCGACAATGCGAGGTCACGGTCAGTAGGGCTAACCGGACCTTGTCATGCATCCACAGATGCATCTCAAGCAGGGCCAAGGAGGGGATCCTCCCCCTCTATGCGACACTGGTCAGGCCACAGCTTGAGTACTGTGTTCAGTTCTGGGAGCTGCACTTCAGAAGGGATGTGGACAGCATTGAGAGGGTCCAGAGGAGGGCCACCCACATGATCCGGGGACAGCAGGGCAGACCCTATGAGGAGAGGCTACAGAACCTTAACCTGTTCAGCTTTCACAAGAGAAGGCTGAGGGGGGACCTGGTGGCTGTCTATAAACTCACCAGGGGGACCAGCAGGGTTTGGGAGAAACCCTGTTCCCCCTAGTGCCCCCCGGGGTAACAAGGAATAACAGCCACAAATTGTTACAGAGTAGGTTTAGACTAGATATCTGGAGTCACTACTTCACAGTCAGGGCGGCTAGGATCTGGAACCAACTTCCAAGGGAAGTGGTGATGGCTCCTACCCTGGAGGTCTTTAAGAGGAGGCTTGATGTCTACGTGGCTAGGGTCATCTGAGCCCAGTTTTATCTCCTGCCCAGGGTAGGGGGTCGGACTTGATGATCTACCAGGTCCCTTCTGACCCTACTTCTATGAATCTATGAATTGTGCTCAGAGAGTAGTAATCAATGGCTCGATGTCTAGTTGGCAGATGGTATCAAGTAGAGTCCCCCAGGGGTCAGTACTGGGGCCAGTTTTGCTCCATATCTTCATCAACGACCTGGAAGATGGCATAGAGTACATCCTCAGCAAATCTGCAGATGATACCAAGCTGGGGGACGTAGTAGATACACTAGTGGGTAGGGCTAGGATTCAGAGTGACCTAGATAAATTGGAGGATTGGGCCAAAAGGAATCTCATGAGGTTCAACAAGGACATGTGCAAAGTCCTGCACTTCGGACAGAACAATCCCATGTACTGGTACAGGCTGGGGGCTGACTGGCTGGGCAGCAGCTCTGTAGAAAAGGACCTGGGGGTTACAGTGAACAATAAGCTGAATATGAGTCAGCAGTGTGCCTTTGTTGCCAAGGGGCTCATGTTGCCAAGGGGCCTTTGTTGCCAAGGGGGGCACACCACAATTTTTGCCCTTTCATGCACTGCAACTGCATGTCTGTTTGCCTGAGCAGGATTTCCTGATGCTTTAAAAGTCTTTCAGGCACATTAAACTCAAACTCCTCAGACATAGCTTAGTTTGGCTTGCCAGGTATTAAAGCTTTGCATCCATGGATTCATTGTGTGCAAACACAAAGGCACTCAAAGGTGTGTAATGAGCCTCTTTGCCCACCAGATAGCGCTGCAGCTTTTTTGTAGTTCACCTCTTTGAATTGCTTTTGCTTTCAAATTGCTTTCTTGCGAGTTCTTTGCTTTTCTTGTGAGTTTTTTTTCTTGTGTGTTTGTCTTCCACAGCTGCATGGCAGGGCATGGGAAGAGGGTGTGGAGGGGGCCTGGGCTTGGGGGCAACGCTATACCATTCTGCTCTCCTGAGGCACTGGCCAGAGACCGGGCTTCATTCATTCAAAAACCTAGTGTGTGCAAACACATATACGACGCTCCAAAATAAACTAGTTTAAATTTTATAAACCTATTTAATTTAAATAGGATTAAAATCCATGGTGCGTACAGACACCCAAGAAGGCTAAGAGCATACTGGGCTGCACTGGTAGGTGTGGTGCCAGTAGGTCAAGGAAAGTAATTATTTCCCCTCTATTCAGCACTGGTGAGGCCACATCTGGAGTACTGTGTTCAGTTTTGGGTCCCCCACTGCAGAAAGGAGGTGGGCAAATTGGCGAGAGTCCAGCGGAGGGCAACAAAAATGGTAAGGGGCACATGACTTATAAGGAAAGACTGAGGGAACTAGGCTTATTTAGTCAAGAGAAGAGGAGACAGAGCAGACTTAACAGCAGTCTTCACCTACCTGAAAGGGTTCAAAAGAAGATGGAGCTAGACTGTTCTTAATTGTGGCAGATTACAAAACAAGGAGCAATGGTCTCAAGTTGCAGCAAGGGAAATTTTGGTTAAATATTAGGACGATTTTTCTCACTAGGAGGGTAGTAAAACACTGTAACAGGCTACCCAGAGAGGTGGTGGAAGCTCCACCCTGGGGTTTTCAAAACCTGGCCAGACAAAGCTTTGGCTGGGATGTTCTAGTTAGGGCTGGTCCTGCTTTGAGCAGGGGGTGGACCAGATGACTTCCTGAGGTCCCTTCCAACCCTAACTTTCTATGACTTCAGTTACACTGACATATTTTTACACCAGTGCAGGCTCTCCAAAATGAAAACAGTAACCCAAGTTGTGTATGATGATTATCACATGGACCTAGGAGTCAATGGAGTAACACAAAGTTTATATTTTGGCCCACGGTATTCTGTAAGAATTGTTGGTATAGCCCTCTATATCACATGCAAAGCAACTATTATAAATTCAAAGCTGAGACATCTAATGGAACTGCACTCAGATTATATTGTTCAAGTTGTATGTTTAGTTGTAGGCTTTGTTTATATTCTATGTGACTAATTATTTCTAGGGTAATGGGAATAGTTACAGACATGCTGCACTGGCTTCTCCAGGACGTCCTCTGGGGATCAATTCACAATGAGCAAAATAGAATAAAATTATTCACAAACAAAATTATGGCCCAAACTGGTTTAAGATAAACCTGGATAGATGTAGTATAAGACTTAACAGATTTAGGTTTTATCGGTTTATTGAACTTTTGTCCCAGATCCCTGAACTGTTGTAATGTGGCTTAAATTAAACAATAAGCCTCCAACTATTATTTTTTCAGGAAAAGCCATTCTACAAACCTTAAGCTATAGACTACTACTTTCAAAAGCACATACAAAACTTGTTTTGTTTCAAAAGAACATACAAAACTTTTTCTTCACTGTTTAATAATGGTGCCCATGATTTAGTAGCTCAAACAACTGGAATATGAATTAGCAACCCATCAACGCTTAAAATTAAGATAAGGCTTTGGATATCAATATGTATACATGCAATATATTTATCTATCTAAACCTGTAGCTTAATAGACTCTCAGAGGAGAAAGGACCCCACCCACTCATGTGAACCTGATTTGTATTTCTCTAAACCAATTCCAGAGCAAGAGCTCTGAAAAAGCAAGCATTTTTTGTCACCCATTCAATACTCATTCGCAACTTTCCTCAAAATGACACTATTTCCATTTTTTATCCTTCTGTTAGAAAATATGCTTATAATTTTTTTGCTGAATATCTCTGTCACAGCACAGAACAAAAAAACCCTGGGCCCTGTAGGATAATGTAAAAGCCTGAACCCAATAAGCATCCATAAATTCAAGAAGGAATATCATGACTCAGCCACACCCTTCCAGACCAGAACTTCCTATAGAAGAGATAAGATTGTTAGCCTTCTACAAATAAGACGTTATCTGAGTTGGTCTTAAAAACCTCCGTAATTACATAGAAACTTATATTCTTTCTATAGGTTGGTTTAAGCCAGTCTCGAGAAACAAAGAAGATCTTCATTCTCAATTCAATTTCATTGTTTAAAAAAAAAAAAAAAACATAGAAAACTTATAACTGCCTGATAATTCTATAGGATTTTTTCATAAAAGAGCAGAACTCTCTGTTCTTGGATATAGTGCTATTGCAGAACTCCACCCAGCCACAATGATGACTAGATTCAGACTGCAAGAACAGTCAGAACAGACGAATTCGTTTGCTGTTTGTTCCTCCGCTACTTATCAATGGTATTCAGAACCCAGAGGGTCTATTCATGTATTATGAATGAATGGGTTTCCAGTGGCAACGTTTGCAATGGAACTGTCAGGCCTGGAGTTCTGTAGAAAGGGGTGGGGGGGATCTAAATAATGCTGGTTCACAGATAGGAGAAGATTGGGGTAGAATTCCTTAAACCAGACACTTTGCCAGCCTGCATTTATAAGCATAAAAGGATAAAATTTAATCCAGTTACAGCAGCAGCCCCAGATTAGTTTATTCTAAAACATACTAGATTAAAATACAGAATAAATTAACCGTCATCATCCTATAGAAACCTAGCATGTTGTATAAAAAGGCTTGTTAAGCTCATTTTTGCATTCTTTTCTCTCTCATATAGTTTGGTGCCTAAAACATAGAGCAAACATCTTCCTTTCTGAAAGCATGCAGCATCATAAAGAACAAGCAGGGAGCCAGCACAGAGGGAGGAGTAGCCGCCAAGAATAATACTGAGCAAACTTGAAATTTCAGACCTACCCATCTTTGTAGATAAATAGCTTAATCAGTGCAGTGCTGAGTATAAATTCCTCGCAGGGATGGAGCTGCTGTTCCGCAGTAATCCAAACGAACAAAACATAATTCTGTTACTATTTCAAGTTTAAGAGCTTCAGGCGTGAAACTGTTAAATAATCCCTATCAAAGCACAGGCATTATTAGAGGCACAGCATATTTTTTGTTCTAGGTAGTGATGCTCCATTCCATATAAAGGACAGGTGGAAAGAAAAATGGAAGAAATAAGAGGAGGCCCAGTGAAGCCGTCATGAATTTTTTCCCCCCTGGATCATTAACAAGTGGGAGACCCCTTCAGGATTCGAACCAATCAATCTTTATTTAGCACATCTTTTTCTCACTCAGCCTGTGTAGAAAGACTGCAGCAAACTGTGCAAAGGATTGTGGGATAGGGATGCAGCAGAGAGCTGCAATGAGATTCGCTGGTTTTTTTTCCCCTCCCTAGTCAGCAATCAGCTGTTTCAGGCTCAGCACAGAGCCATTGAATCTAGTCACTATTACAGGATTAGCAGTCAGAGGCAGCTACCACTGTGCATCTGGCATGTCAAGGCAGCTTAGAAATACAAATGCAAATATTACTTGCAAATCAGAATTAGGACTTAACTCAGAGGGAGAGTAAATATTACACAACATCAATTATCAGAACAGTCACGGGAGAAAATGAAAGCACTTTCATTCACAGTGAAGAGAACAGTTTAAGATAAGTGAATTTCAGTCTGACTTTTTGAGATGCAGAGTATTATGAAAAATAGTGATCTCCTGCCACAACTTTCAGCAATGTAAAAACTGTATTCTGTGGCTCCAAATCTGTTTAAAGAAGAGCAAAAGAATCTCTAAAAATAAAATAAAATAAAATACTTTTAGTATATAAAAGTAGCAGAAACGTCCTAGACCACAAACTGGGGATTTCACCTTTGACACTATCAAACAAGAACACAACAGAGAGCAACAGAATCACAGCTGAATGTTTAGGGTTGTTGTTTTTTTTACTGTCGTTAGGGCAATGTTACATGCTTCTATCTAAATCCATTTACCCGTCAAAAAAAAATCACAGCTTAATGAACCAGAAAGCTATTACTGACTGTAGGACAAAACTAACCAATAACAACAATGGGGCTGAAGGTGGGGCAGGGTAGCACCTTAGACTAAGTACAGATAGTCACAAAGCCCATGGAGGAAAACGTTCACTTTTCACAGGTTTCTCTAAGCTGCATAGATTCAACTGACAATGAACTGAACTCACATTCAGCTTTCAGTTAGGAAAGGCAGCCAGATGCCCACACTGGCCCAGGCCAAAAGGCAGCAGGCACTAGAGCATGCCTCCTAGCCTGCCAGCTAAGCCCAGCACCCCTCCCCAACCACCTGCTGTTTCTCGGGAGAGGGGGAAGTGCCCGTCCTGGTGCCGAGGGGCCACCCACTCAGGGGGAGCCACCTCAGGGGTTTTCCCCTGGCCTGCCTGGGGTCCCCTAAGCCCTGGTCTCCCCTGCCATGGGAACCACAGGGATTTCCTTCCCGTCCCTTGCTCTGCACAGTCTGGCCACTGCTCAGTCAGCCCCCTTTCTGTAGGGGTAGGGTTGACCAAGCAGCAGCTGGACTTTAAGGCTCCTGTAGCAGGAGAGGCTGGAGTTCAGGGGACCCTGTATGAGCCAGGGGAGACCCTCTGAGGTGGCTCACCCCCCATGGGCAGCCCCTGCCACCAGAATGGGGAACACCCCTTCTCACCTGCAGGGGTAGGCCATGTAAGGGAAAGGGGGTGGGCAGCTGGGCAGACCAGGGTTCAGGGGCAGGGCTGGGTGGATGGAGAAGCTCTGTTCCCCTTTCCCCCCACCCCACCAGGCTGACAGGCACAGGCAGGGTGCAGGCTAGGGAGTAGAAGCTTTGCCACCTCAGCTCTGTGACATTTCAAGGGTGGAGCCAGCATGGCTGGGCTTGAGCAAACGGTGCAGCTGAGGCTAGTCCACCTGCCCTGTTGGGAGGGGCGGGGGATTGGCAGGGTTGCAAGGCATCCTGGGATTCTGGGAGACTGCGACCTAACTTGAGTCAGGAGGGGATCTGGGACAGAAGTTCAATAGACTGGTTTAATCTAAATCAGTTAAGGCTGATACCACATCCATCCATTTCTATCTTAAACCGGGTTCAGCCAGTTTGAAACCAGTATGTGCACTGAATTTCTGTTCTGTTACAGGTTTAACCCAGTTTCCAATCACCAGGGATCCTGATTTTCTCTGATAAAAGAAAATCCCCAATTTTTTAATTAAAAAGGGTAACCCCAAATCCACATTTTCCTGTGATTAAAATGAAAAATGTCTATCCATCTGCGGTTTCATTTTAATTATGGAAAAATGTGGATTTGGGGTTACTTTTTTAAATCTGAAAATTGGGAATTTTCTTTTATCAGAGAAAACCAGGATCTCTGCCAATCACTTATACTGATTTATATATAATTTCTGACCCTACCCTTAGAGACTAACTTTCAGGGGCACAAGCTTCTATAGGCAAGCAGCATACTTTGTCAGATGCCAACAGCCACAAAGCTTATTTACAATGTTATGTCCTCAGGTATGAAGAGCAGGTCATTAGGAGAAAGCTGTTGTGTACACGACCTACTAATTGAAAGTAAGAAGAAATTAGCTTTGTCCTTCTGCAGCCTCAACGGCAGGAGGTATTTTTTGCATACAAGATAGTGTCTGCATTTTTAAATATACTGAGTCCACATTTATTTTGAAAAAGAAAAAACAAGTTATACCTGAAACTACAGCTACCAGGTGTGTTCAGAGCTTTCACAAACAACAGGACACCAAGGACCCATTTACATTAAAGAGAAAAGATCATTTTCTCTGTTCGTGCCAACATGGCTTAATTAGACCAGACCTCATAGTTTTAGAAATCGTTATTGAAACTTGTCACAAACACTGTTTCCAGAAAATAATTATTCCTTTCCTGAGCTGATCAAGTAAAATGTATGGAAGTTATTTTAGTATGAACTAAACTTGATTCCATTATTGCAATTTTCTCTCATGTGCAGATAGAACTGTGACCAGCTCCTGAGAGCTTTTCACTACCAGAAGCTCTGGTTGAACCGTAAGATGTAAACAGAGCTGTTTGTTACAGGAAAGGAGGGAGGAAATTCTGAGATTTTATCCTGAATAAAGAGGAAAAGTTAAAAAAAAAAAAAAACACAACCCAAAATGAAAACAAAATTTTTCATGAACTAAAATATTTTGATCTTTGATAATTTAATCATTACCATATTATAAGTAAAGGTATTTCCATATTTATAACATTTATTATACTATTAATTCAGAATAAAAATGCAACACAATGCATTTTGATAATTTCCCATTGAAGATAATTTCCTGCCAAAACATTTCAAGTTTCCTAGGGGAAAAAAGTCTGTTGGAATTTTGTTTTATTTCCTATACAGCAACATCTTGCCATATTATAAATACTTAAATAAAAAACAAAGTGAGAAAGTACTCTATATACCATTTACACTACAGGTCTAATGGTGTTAGCCAGACTGGTTTTAAATCAGTGAGGCTGCAGTTGTGGCAAAACACGTTGTAAAATGGATTACAATGAGAAATGCTGTGCTAGGGATGTGTGCAGACTCTGGTATCAAATATGGTTCCACCACTTCCCTCGACCTTTACTGAACTCTGACAGAGGAAGTAAATTAGGTAATTTTTCTTTTAGCGGTGAACTAAAAAAAGTTACCTGACAGCAGGATTCATGGTTTAAAAGCCTGCCTAGAAAATTTTTTTACTTAGAGCCATCAACATCCTTCACTCCCCTAGCAAGGCAATCTGGGGTACTTTTTCTGCCAATTGAACAAAGGATATATTTGAAACAAAAACAAGATGTCAGAATTCACAACTGACACTCCCTAAAGTAAAAGACAAAATATTCAGGGATATGCACGCAAGCAGCTTGTACTTACTTACCCCCTCAATAGCTACAACCATAAAATTTACATATATTAAAATCACCAACAGAACTACAATTACTGTATATAAGTTACTGCTCCCTGTAAATAGAAATACTGATAGTAATTACTACATACCCCCTTGAATCACAAGAGACCACAGCACAACATATGGCTGAAGAAGGCTGCCAGAGAAGCATTGCTATAATCATTCTCACTAAAAGATACTATTACATATCAGCAACGTAAAGGACCGTGTGTCTCAAAAGTTCAGTTTTCTTATAACTAACTCCTGAAAGCACCAGCCAGTAATGACCTTAAGCTCTGCAAATAACTCCTCTCCCTCAACAAAATAAAAATGTGATAAAAAATGAGTGGCAATGCAAATGACGGAAGAAAGGCTGCAGCAGTTCCCTTGACAATTTTTGGTTTTTGCATGTTTAATGTTTGACATGTGGATTTCTTTAACGCTAGCAAAAAGGAAATGGATTTACAGCTCAATGAACAATCGTGCTGCACTTTACTAGCAGCCAGCTTCAAATAGGTTTTTACAATAAGCTGCTGCCCCATGGGATTTCCTTCCTCCCACCCCCATCTCCAACCCCAACCCACCCCCAGTGCTGTACAAAGTCAATGAAATTAGTTCTGAACAGAAAACATGATATAACATGTGCCACCTGCGTACTGAGATGCAGCTAAGGCTTCCTACTTTGCTGTAACAACAATATAGCTTCTTCTGTCATTTTGTTGTTATTTCCCCCTTCAGTTCCAGCTCCTATTCTTGAAGATCAGAAGTAGCAAATTAAAAAAACCCCCAAAACTCCAGTACTAATGGGTGTCATGCACCCCACCAAATGCAAGGGGGTGGTCTGTGGGGTGTCATGCAGATTTTCTTGTGTTTGTTGTACTGATATGGCATGTGGTCTCATTGAAAAGCTTATGTTGTGCTGTAGCCACTGATGTTGCTTTTGCCACTGTATAATTATGGTATGCTATCTGTCTACAGTTTTATGATTTTGGACATGGTTTAGTTAAAGGAACTCAGGCATACCTACTTATGGATAAGGGAGTAGGTATAACTGCTAAATATCTCTGGACATTTTCTTATTAGGGCAAGGAAAATTGGCCCTCTTAATCACAAACAGAAAAAGCCACTGGTGGAATGGGCATACCAGTTATTTTCTGCTTGTGATGGGAAAAACAGTCATTTAATGGCACAGGTATCCAAGAGAACTGGCCCATCAGCCAGAGGCGCTCTGGGTGCCTGGGGAAGGCAAGACATTTCTAAATGATACTGTGACTCGGAGTGACTGGGACAGTGCTGATGCAGACGGCTAGCTTGAACATATTTTAAGAGCAATCTGTGTGATATGCCTGATCTTTGGATTTTCTCAGGTTCTGGAGGAGTCCAGGTCCCTAGCAGTCAGGGATGGCAA
>NW_005841924.1:640285-653479 GCF_000455745.1 Alligator sinensis
CACTGAAAATGCTGGCAGGTCTCTCTGAAAGACTAGTTGTCAGGTGAGAAGGTAAGAAACTTGACTTTTGTTCTACCTTCAAATTTATGGCCAGTTTTATTTGTATAATTCTTTCCTCCTACATAATAAATCCTTTCGGTGTTTTGTCTTAACTGGTTGGCTGTGATAAAGAGCACAATGATATTCCAGGCTTTGATCCTAAGGAAGGGGAACCTATACTTCTTTCACAACCCAAATGGAATCCACCAGGAGCTGGCAGAGATCCCCCTGCTGCAGTTATAAGGTCCAGTATAAGGGTAGTGAAGCTTAGGTTTGCAGAGATAAAGAGCAATCCCAGGCCTGTTCTTGGGGACAAACAGCAAGATAGCAAGGCAAAACTCAGGGCTCCAGGGGTTAATGACACTGAGTTTTAAAAATACATATGTATAATAATGCTTTAGATGCAGACTAACTATCTGTGCAGAAGTCTAAACTCTTAAGTTGGCCAAAACACCAGTAATCAAATGTGTCCTGTTCTACAGAAGTTGGCCAAAACACCAGTAATCTAATGTGTCCTCTTTGTAGAAGTCACAGATAAAAAATCCTGCGTGAGTTAAAACATAAGGGCCTAACTGATGCAACTCAAGGACAGTATTAAGACTGTGCCCAGTAAACAAGAGAAGCATAGGGCCAGAAAGCAATTAAGCCAAATTAGCATGCTGGAAACAAGGCCTAACTGGTGAACAAAATAATGAGAAGATGGGCTATATTTCACCCCTCACCCCTGCTTTGAGTTTCTAATTTGACAGCTGTGCCAGGAGAACAGGAGGTAAGAAAGAAACAAGCTCTACCACTGTGGTTACCACCACTACTGTGTCCCGGAAACTACTTTGACACAATTGGGCTTTTGTCATCCTGGTGGTCAGGGATGATCAGATCAAGCTGGGGGGAGGGGACCACACACACACACACACACTTTTGTCACCTCACCTAAGTTCTAACTAACACATGGGATGAGACTTGAGTTCCAGCAGTCAGTCCCTCATTTGTGCCTCCTTTTCCTTGCTCACATTATTTCTTCTCTCTTTTCTTCTCTTTTCGCTTTTTAAGAGTCTAGCTTACATTGCCAAGAGAGTATCTTTTGCAACATGGGTTGTTACCAGATATAGCTAAAAGCAATGGCTTAACCTGGGCCTGGTACATATTTGCCAGGTCTTGGAGGGGCTGGTAAGATCAAGCGCTGTGCCTGCCTTTTTTCAGCAGCACCATCAGAAATAAGAGTCACACAAGGAATGCCAAGTGCATTTTCTACCTTTATTTCCCCATTTCTGTGTTTGTAACTTTCTGTGTTGTTGCTTTTAACAGCCAACAGGAAAGGAAATAAATTTAAAACATACTCTTACACACACCTTGGAGTAGGAGTAGCCAGTTTGCTTTGGTTATCTCATTTCATTGTAGCTTCTCTAAGTACCTGTTCTAAAATGTCATTTTATATAACAGCACTGTCAATGACTCACTAATTCCTACAGGAAGTAGAGGCAGTTTTGAAAGCATCTATCTACATCTGTAGGCATCTCAGTACCTTTGAAATGTGACCTTTTGGACCATGTTTTCAGTGATGCTAGGTACCTTCCAAATAGAGCAAATGACACTGCAAATGCTAGGCAAGTCCAACAGCAGTCCCCAGCATGAAGGATAATCCTTTTCAAAGAATACGTCGTCACTCTTTCTCCAAGTGTCCCTCCTTGGGCTTCTACCTCTTTGTCCGCTCCACAGCCGAGAACCAGCTAGACATGGATTTGACTTAGTAGCTTTCAAGCTCTCCTTTCAGGCTAGGTACTTAAACCGGTTTGTGTGTAACTCCTGCAATCAGAAACTACTTTAAGTCTGTAACAGAGCAGAAGTTCAGTGCACATAAACCAGTTTCAAAATGGCTGGAACTGGTTTAAGATAAATCTGGTTGAATGTAGTATCAGCCTTAACTTATCTGGGTCAATCTGGTTTATGAAACTTCTGTCCCAGGCCCCTTCCTGATTCAAGTTAAATCATAATCCCCCAACATCCCAACATGCTTTCCAGCCATGGGCTGGGCTGTGCTGTCTGCCCCAAAGAGCAGGGCTGGTCCCACCCCTCTACTCCCTAGCTGGAGCAGTGAGGGCTGGCTGACAAGGGGGGGGGGGCCAGCCTGGCTAGGGGATGCAGCCCAGTCTATAGGAGGGGACTGCCCCCCTCCCAGGCAAACCCCAGCTGGGGTCTGGAGCCAGAGAAGGGAGCTAAACACCCCTTCTCCCACTCCAATTTACTACTGGCTATGACTGTGGACTATAAATCCCAGAGGCACCTGAAAGCAGGAAGAGGAAGTGATGAACAACCCTGAAGAGTCCTGCTGCTGTAATTCTGGACTGCAAATCTCAGAGACCTTCAGGGCAGCAGGACGAGGAAATAAACACACAGCCAGAGAGCCATGCCCTAGCACCCCCGGGCTTCTGGCCTGAGCCACTGCAGGTATGTGGCTGCATTTCCTGAGTCAAAGGTAAATGTCTGTTAACTTTTGTTTCAATTTAATCTGTGTATTTTAGATTAACCTGCAAAGACTGAACCAATTCAGCCTCTGGTTTTTTTTGTTTTTTTTTTTGTTTTTTTTGTTTTTGTTTTTTTTTTTTAAACTGTCTGTACCTAGCCTTATAGAGGGCATAATATGAAAGAGCCTATTACTTAATTTTTTTTCAACCAAGACAAAGTGGTCTGCTTTGCTCCACACTGCTTCTATATCATTTTCTTTTAAATCTGATTTTGTTGGCCCAATGTAGAATTCACTTCAGCAATGTACAGTACAACATCCAGCAATCACAGTTTACCATGCAATCACTGAACAAAATGAATTCACTAATATCTGCCAGTTTCCCTGGAACTGCTTCTTGCAATCATAATTACTTTCCAAGTATAAAATAATTGATCTAGCATTTGTCACAGAAACCTATTTGACTATAAAAATGGGTAGAAACCTCCTATTAATTCCAAACTAGACCAAAACATAAAAAGTTATAGAGGCTTGCTTTCCCATTATTGCAATAGAACAAAGTCTTGGTCTGTTATTTTGTATGATGGGATATTACCTCCTTTGACTTTAAAGTGTATTGTAGAAAAGAAGGTACACAAAGTCTCAAAGTGTTCAAGGTTTACAGTGATTCTAACATTACTTCTGATCCATGCTGTCCCTCTGAAACTAACACACATGCATTTCCACCCCCTTATGACATGATATTTGCCTAATGCCACAAACTTGAGGGAGGTTTCTCTGCGATGCGAGTGGAAGTTATGCTCCTACATTGGTGTGTCTGGAGTTGGAAGACTGCAGCTTTCAATTTTGGCTACTTCAGAAAGTTTTTTCCAGGTAACAAAAAACACATGAAGAAAGGATGTTCAAATAAAAGGAATTTTACTTGAAAACACCACCAGCAAACAAATAGGTTTATATTTTAGAAGCCATTTAGAATTCTGTTGTGCCTAGGTACTTTATCTACCATAGTGTGTTAAGTCATTGCTCTTCTGCTTCCTCTTGTATTAGGCATCATGTTACTTTTTCATAGCATTCACATACAAGAGCCTCCCTGCGGAAAAATATAAATCATAGGAAACTAAGATTAGGAACTACACCATAGTTCTACCGGTGTGGAGAACCAAGCCAAAGTATGCCAGGCCACCAAACATGGCTAAACCACAATTCATTTTCAGAGGAAGGAGAGCTAAACTCCATTTTAAATTTCTCTGAAAAAGAAAAGAAAAAAGCCCTCAAGGCCATAATATAGCATGGTTCGAACACATCTACACTGTGAAACGTTGTTTATGTTAGGGGCCTTGAGCAAATAAACTCTCACCCATGCTATTTCTGATTCAGCACTAGTGTGGAGAACCTTTACTTTCACTTTTAGTAATAAAGAGAAATGCTTACTACCATAGCAACTAAACCTACTTTTGTGACTTTTCTGGTGGTCTAGTCTGAGAAATGAAAAATCCTTAGGTAGGACAAAGTCTAAAACCCAACTAATTTTTAACCATGCTGAAGCACAGTTGACCTGCAAACTGGTACTTTGTATAGGTACTTCAGCCTAAATAGGATCAAATTGAGAGAGAGAGAGAGAGAGAGAATAGCCTTGCATAATAAAACAATAAAAATAAATGTCAATATCTTTTTAACAAATTCAATTAAAATATATGTGGGTTAATGGGCCAGAGATGGTCTTCAGGCATTTTTTGCAATTCCTGATACTTAAACCTGAACAACAGACGTTTTACATACATTATTACTGCTATTGTTGTTATTGTGATACAGGACTGCTGTTTTCAAAATCAGGAAACTTATAGGCTTGAACAATTATCCTAAGTGGCAGGAAACCTAACCAGCCAGATGGTAAAGGATATAAAAAACAAACCAAAACGTATTAGAAGGAATGAATGTGGTTCATAGCAAGATACAATAAGTGGAACCTAAAATTATAAAAACAAACAAGAGCAATGGGGAAGCACTTTAGACCTCCCTGCTTGCAGACTGAGCAAACAGTTTGTGTCAGGAACAGTGCAGGGGAAGCAGGATTCCCCTTCCACCTACAAGACAGGCTGGGCTGTGGCACAGGCCCTCTGCAGCAGCTTGTCTGGACTGAAGTTAAACATGGTGGCTGCTCCTCTGTAGTCTTACATAGCTTCTGCTACTCGATTCACTCCTCCCCTTTCTTTACAGTCCTTCCCCAATGGCATCTCCATACCTGCCCACACAGCAAGAGGTTCCTTTCAGGTGCACCACATACATCTGTTTTACCCAAGCCCACAGGGTTCCCAACAGGATGTAAGCAGCAAAGGGGTTTGCTAAAACCTTCCTGTGCTGAAAAAAAAAAATCTCACGCTAACCTTTTACACTTCAAGACTATGCTTATACATATATGCACATACACACACCCCTAGGCACATAACCTGGCAGCATTGTTACACTGAGGTACAAACTGTGTCAGAGTAACCTTGGCAGAAAGTACTTCCAGTGGGTTGTAAGAAAAACCATGCACACAGAGGCTCATGCCAACAGGTAAAAGTGTCTACCACTCCCAGTTAAATTGCTGGGAGTTTTGAGTATGGTACTTAATCCTCATCAGGATCAGACTCCATGTCTTCATGACCTGCATTCACCCAGCTCATCCCTTTAATATGACTTTAGTCCTGCACAGACAATCTGTTTCTCCTTGAAGTGTACAAATGTTCAGGAAGTTTGTTTTTTTTTCTCCAGAGCAAAAAAGTCTTGGGAACAACCAGGGTTAAAGCACTGTGTCACGGCGTGGTCCCGCAGGAGGGCCGTGATCTCCTTGAGGCCCCCTCTCTGTGCCAAGTCGGCCCAAGGGCACCCTCAGATTCTCGCCCACCACGTCTTTGATGTTTTGGTAAAGGTGGGAGGCTGCCTTACGACTCCCTGGGCACGGTTATCTGGGACCTCTGTCCCCGTGTGTTTATGGGGGACAGAGCAGGGTGGTTTACCCCACCCTGCTCCGGGGTTTATCGCAGCACTAGCCCTTCTTCAGAGGCTCACCGTGCCCGCACTGGGCTTCCTAATAATATTGCCCCCTCTCTAGGGTTTGCTGTGCCCCTACTGGGCTTCCTAATAACACTGCCCCCTCTCTGGGGCTCGTCGTGCCTGCACTGGGGCTTCTCAAAGCCGCCCCTCTCCGGGGCCGGGGTCTACGCACCCCGCAAGCTGTGCCCTCACTGGCGCTACGCCTTCACTGGTGCTGGGGTTCCCATACCACTGGGGTTCCTCCTAAGAATACTGCACCCTCACTGGCACTAGGGCCCCCCACCCCTCTGGGGGTCCCTATGAGGCCTCCTCCAACCCCTATAGCCTCACCCAAACCACCGGTGTAATATCAAAGCCGAACATAAACTCGAGCCTCCTGGCTATAACTCAAACATAAAGCCTCCTGGCAGAACCATGGTGCTCAAACCTCTCCGAGCTGCCATCCTTCACCCAGCTAGAGTGGTTCCTGTGATTCTCGCCCCCTAGCTCCAGGAGCTCCTGCCCCTCCGGCTGCTGGCAGGGGACTCCCACTCTGTCCTTAACCCCGCGCTCTGGGCTTTATAAGGGCCAGGCCCTGCCTCCTACCGGCAGCTGGCTCTCCTTAGTTGCCCCAGCAACCTGCAGCTGTGCTCGTTACCCTGGCAACCCTCAGCTGGGCTCGTTATATCCTGCCAGGGCTCTTCCCTCTCTCTCCCTGGCAGTTTCCACTCCCTAGGAGCAGAGCACTGAGGTGCCCTGCAACACACTCCTAGGAGAGTTTCTCCTGGGAGAGTGAATGTCTGTACATGTTCTCTTCTGAGAAAAACCGCAGCATAGTCTTCCAGCATCCCAGGGTGCTTTGCCCCCACCTCCCCGGGAGACAGTGTGTTGCTCACAGGACTCTACTGCTCCAGTCAAGCAGGGAGCAGAACACACCACCTTGACAATCCTCACATAGTTCAGCCAGAGCCAACCCTAGAGGTCTGCGGGGCCTGGGACATATCAGCCTATGCAGGGGTGGGGGTAGTGAGCGGCTGGAGTGGGGTGGGGTAGGGGGGTGGCTAGTGCCCAGAGTGCAGAGTGGGGCGGGGGGCTGGCAAGTGGCCAGAGCGTGAAGCCAGCAGCACATGGCGCTGCGCAGAGTGGTGGCGCCCTTGGCGTGTGCCTGTATGGTACTGTCCATGGTACCCCCCAAAGCACAGGGCCCAGGGCAGTCACCCTGATTTCCCCCACCCTAGGGACGGCTCTGTGTGGGAGATGCAGACTAATCATAAGCAGTCCCTGTGCCCTGGCTGAGGGAGTCTGCAGAGCAGTCTCAGATGTGTGCACAGGGGCCCTCTGGCTGTGCAACATCAGCACTGCAAATTCTCTGCTCTTCGGGGGCTCCGCATTTAAAAGTCTGCTCAGGCATTGTCAGGGAAGTTTTTCCACCAGGTGAAAAAATCTGGGACAATTCTCCTAGGTCATTTGAATGTGTATATGCAGCCACTGTCAACCTTCAGCATATCAAAATCCAGGAACACCAAGTGGTTGAATTTGTCTAGGTAAACAGGACTTCCAAGATCTAAACTGTCTCTTTCCTATTAAAGCTAACATTATTACAAGAAAGGGCTGAAACTTCACTTATCAGAACTACAGAACAGATAAAGGGATTCCTTTGTCTTAGGAACTTTTGCTGCTTCCTCTGTGTCACAACCCAGTGATTTTTGGTGCCTCGGCACTATGGAATTTCCTGGTCACATGAGAGCTCCTTTGCACAGCAGAGTGTTCTGCTGCAATTGAGCACCTGAGTGCAGGAAAGAGTTCCCGCCAATTTACAGTTTCCTTTGCAAGATGCATTTCTTCTTTGCAGCACAGAAATGCACGGTGCAAAGAGTTCGCGCTATTCGGATGTAAATTTGTGCCCCGCTATTGGCCAGTGCTAAATTATTCACACGTGGCGGCTAGTAATTGGCTCGCTGGCCGTTTAAAATTCCGCGCGACTTCCGCCCAAGTCGAAGAGCTTTGAGCACGCTGCAGAGTGCCTCTGAAGTGATTTGACTTGCGGCTGCCGATCGATAGACTGATCACCTATCGATCTTTCTTCCCATCACCGAGCGCAACCCCGACCTACCCCTTTCCCCGCCGGCTTCGAATTGCGGACGGATTAACTGGCTTGGGCCCCCCCCGCCGGCACAACTCGGTTCCAACGACCGGACCACCTGCGTCATGACTGCAAGCGGCGCGAGTAAAGTTTTTTACAACCAAGAAGTTGTGCCTGCCTCTCCATTCACCAGCCCGCCCTGACGTACGAGCGTAACTCGAGTTGGCCCTGGCCGTCCGAGACACTCTGCAGAAATGTATGAGTTCCCAAAGCTTGCTAACACAATTAAGTCTCACTATAGCCATCGTGGTATGTTGTTTGTCTGTCTGTAATGCAAAAGCCTATAGCCACAGAGAATCCATGACTGTATGATCCTCTGGGAGGATTTGTGGGGCTGGTACTTACCTCCCTATCCTGGGAAGACTTTATAGCATATCCCAGTCTTTCAGGCCCTTTTCTCAGAGGACATTTTTCCCCCTGACCAACATAAGCTGCAGTGGCAAAAAGCAATCACAGAAACCCACTTCCCACCCAACACTGCTAAATAAAGAATTTGAAAAGGTGGGGTGCACCATCACATATAATACATTTTTTTTCCTGTTATAAGGAAGCTAGAAGTTTTACTAATATGCTAGGAGCCTAGGGCTATACTATTCAGTTTAAGATCAAAGCAAAAACAAATATAACTTTATTGAAACATACACTAATTTGCTATATCATCTATTATGTATATAAACCCCCCCCTCCACAATAAACTGGGCAAAAGTAATAAAAGATATTGTTTCACCAGTCCTGTAGTGATTAGAATTACATGAACAACTTTTTCAGATTCATAAAACCAATGTAGCCTTCTTAAGCATCTCGACAGGCATCCAGTGCTTACCTGAAAGTTATTTCCATGCCAGAGTTAATGTTCACTGGAGTCAACATTTCTATCTAGAGTTAAAAACAACCTGCAGCGCTGTGAAATAGGAGTGCCATTACCACGAATCACTAATAGCAGAATAGCAAAATAAAAAATAGCTTAATTAGTGGAACAGCAAGACCATTAAAAAGCAGAAAGGGTCTTTAACACCTGTGAAATGCAGAGTTTAAAAGGAATCAGGTAGATTATGAGCCATGAAGTCAATGGACTCCCTCACTGCTGCCTGAATAGAAATGCTGCTCTCACTGCCAGACAATTGTTTTTAAACTTAGAGTGGACCAGGAATCAAAGTGGGGTGCAGCTGCATGACTGCACCCCTCCTGAATCCACTCTTGCTCTTCCCTTTATTAAAAACGCCCAAACAATGTGTCTAATAACCAAACAGGACAGGTTCAATCCAGGAACACTGGCCCTCAAAGAGGACAGACCACCTTCTTATAAGGTCGTTCAAAAGCAAAATATACCAATGGCCAGACATTTGTAAGTTTGACTTCATGCAAAGATTCCACACTTCAAGATGTGACTGACATCTAAGTAGGGAGGTATACATTACCTAAAAGTGTGAGTGCTCTCAATTAATATAAGATATATGGGGCTTGGAAACAAACAAGTAATAGTGATTATGTGATATCCTGAGACAAAGTTTTCAAGTGCCTCCTACATACATGCCAAATTGTATTTTTCTGTATTTACATAAAAATATTCTAAGGACAAGCAAGGGGCTGCATTGTTAAATGAATGAGGTACATGGCCAAAAAAAAAAAAACAGAGACCACAATCTAAGGCTATATCTATCCCACAACACTCCCCACAGCTGCTCTCCAAGATCTCTCCAAGGCAGGCTTGAGAGAAGGCACCAAGGACATTTCCAGAGCAGCTTCATACCATGTAGGTGGGACTAGTTGGGCAGGATGTGCTCTTAAACAGCAGAACCTTAAGTCATCCATAGCAGTATTTGTATTGTGATAATACCTATATGTCTCAGTCCCGGACCAGGACTCCACTGTGCTAAGCATTATTCAAATACAGAACAAAAGATAACCCAGGCTTCAACAGCCTTACAGTATAGTTACTGCCACTGGACTCTTTGCAACATTAGGATCTTTCCTCACTATATAAAAAGATTTCATAACAAGCCATTTGTTTGAATACTTTGTGTAATTATAATAGCCTATGAAGTTTAGTGTGTGTATAGCTGAAGGGTTTATAAGCACTAGGACAAACATCTATTGCACTGTTCAGGATGCAAGGTACCTTGCAGCTTCACAAAAAACACAGAAAACTTTGGGTATAGTGTAGGCTGTGCATAGATAGGCCTGTGCAATATAAGCCATGGGTACATTGCTGCCAGACTTGGACAGAGACCTAAGCCAAAGCTGCAGAAGTCAGAAGTGTCGCTAAGCAGAAGGCCTCAAAAAGCCTGTGCCTGAGTGACTGTTATAGCATGAATCTTTGCAGATGTAATAAGTAGCTTGATCAACAAAGCAAAGGAAGCCATGCACATGTTTAATTAGACACAATCAAACAGGCTGCTTGCAGATGTTAAAAAAAACCCAAACAAATCGCACTTACTGGAAGAAGCAGTGTGTTACTTGAACTCAGTTCTGCACCATCTATAAAGATCAGGGGCTTCATCCAGGCTTTTTGGCACTTTTAACTAAAGCTGATTCAATCAGCTATTAGATAAAAGCTCCAAAAAAGCCCCACAAAAGTGTCCAATGTCTGTAGAGATTGGGCAAGCTGGGTTGAAGTAGCGCACTGACCCTTCTGGGCATGCATGAGGTTCAGTACAGGAATGTGCCAAATTTAAAGCCATTTTTCCGGGGGGGGGGGAGAGAGGATGGTTTGCATCTGCAAGCACCCACAAAGCACAAGGTCTAAAAGGAAACACTATAAAAAAAGAACATGCATCAAATAATCCAAACACTAAATCAGCGTTTCTCAATCTGTGGGTCGCGACCCAAAAGTGGGTCGCAACAATATATGAAAGGGTCATGAACAAACTTTAAAAATGGATTTTCCTTTAAAGGAGAAAAACGTGGGAAACCGTGGCTTTTCCCTTGCAGGCTGGCAGAGCTCCAACCTATGAGGGGCTGCTTGGGGCCCCCCATCCCCCATTAATACCCGTGTGCCAGGAGTGGGTGGTGAACTCAGAGTGGTGGAGCAACACATGGGAGCAGGGTGGGGAGCAGGTTGCAGCTGGCTAGGAGTGGAGGGATTTGCAGCCTCCCCGCTCTCGGCTGGAGTGCCTGGCCAGTTGCAACCCCTTCTCACTCCCCACCCCCTTCCAGCCTGCTACAAACCCTCCTGCTCCTGGCTGGCTGCAACCCACACACAGCTCCGCGTGACACTTCACCCACCCCACCAGTCTGAATTCACCAGCCGCAACTGCCCCCTGCCCCGCACACCCACCCCCTTCCCCATATACAGTGGAGCTGGGGCCTGGGGTGGGGGGCAGTGGGTCAGGAATGAGGGGCACTGGGTCAGGACTGGCCATTGATTTTTACAAATGGGTCCTGGTACAAAAAAGGTTGATTACCACTGCTCCAAATCATAGCTTCATCTTAAAATAATTAGAAGCAAAGATTGATCTAACCAAATGTATTGAATGTTATTTTGTTATAATAGATATATTTTTGTTAGCATGCTTAGATAAATTGTGAAAAAAAAAGCAGCCTTGTCAGATCATAAACTAAGGTGGAAAAGTAACAGACCAGTATTAACAGCATTCCACAATGGGAAGGGAAGAGAGATAAGGAAGCCTCCCTTTTGCTTTCACAGGGATATAAATCACAATTAACTGACACCTTCCAGGTCTGCAAGAAATCTGGTTTAATTCAGTTTCAAAAGTTTCAGTGAAACAAAAAAGTTTAAATAAAACCAATCAGGGATCAATCATTAGGCTATTAAAACTAGCCATCTACAAATATCGGACAGAGAATGGAGGGAAATTTGGACTTTTACTTTTGGACTTCTACATTTGGACTTCTCCAGAGCTCAGGGAACCAACTCAAATCCCCAGGGGAAGAGGGAAGCCTGGCCAGTGAACCTGTTTCTTTCCTGAATCCAAGGCAACACAAACATTGTCTTTATTAATCCAAATAAGTCTTTGCTCCTGCATATCCTAATAAAGCTTTTGAGTTGTGACTGGAATGGTCTAATTGATCGATCGATCTCCTCTTACCCACAATTAAAATGTAGTGTAACAACAGGAACAGAAATAAAGTAACCATGCTGCTATGGCACATTAAGATCGCTTGATAAAGAAAAAATTACCCTTATAACATATATGATATTTATTTTGTACCTCATTACATTGCTCAGTTATCAAGGGGAAGAAGTGATATTTTAAATGCCTTAGGCCAAAATGCAGCAACCTATGGCCCATGGGCCAGATACGGCCTGCCAAGCAACTGAATCCAGCCCGCATTCCTGTAATATCGGCAGCGATTCAGTGACAGGGGATAATAGCGATGATTCACTGCCAGGACCTGTGGGAGAGGGGAACAGGGAGCAGCAGTGGTGGCATTGTGACAGGGAAAGGGGGAGAGCAGTGGCAGCTGGGCCAGAAGTGGTGGCCCACCTATGGACTTAGCTCCGTTAAAGTGGCCCACCATTCCTGAAAGGTTGCCGATCCCTGCCTTAGCATATTATGATATTTTCCTGTGCCAAAAAAATCAAAAATATTGCGCATGACGGCCACATCCATTTGGCCCGGAATCATGATCTAATGCTTCCAGAGAGCTGTTTTGATGACTTCGCAGAACACCACAGCTGACAGCTTTTAAGATCTATGAACCCACTGGATGGCTGTCTTAATGTACTATGATTTCATAACGGATGCCACTTCGGGCCATGAAATGCCCTCAGCCTATGTACATATTTCTGAATGATGGTAACAAGAAGGTGGTATGATGGTTGAGAGGGACTGTGCATTGCTCTGCAGAGAAAGCTTTATCATAATAGATACATTAAGTGGCATGAAAACAGAGCTCTTTCCATCCTGCCTGCCTTCTCAAATTTCCCTACCTAATAAAAAAAGCCTCTGGTGAAGATATTTCCATACAGCTTCTCATAATATCCTTATGCTTTCATTTTATGTTTTAATTCAAGGATGAAGTTCATCCCTGTGCACAAGCAACCTGGAGTTTGATATACTGCTCAAACCATATACAGGATTCTAGACCTTTGTGGAAATGATGCATGGGCCTGGGCATGCCTCCCTGGGGTGAATTTTACCTTCAAAGTTGCTGACAAAAGATAACATTTCCCAAAAGAGGCTATGATTAAGGTCACTAGGTTGTGTTGCAGTAGACAGCATCTTATGTTGAAAACAGTGCTCTTTCCTGCAATGGCAGGGGGTCGGACTTGATGATCTGTCAAGGTCCCTTCCGACCCTACAAACTATGAAATTATACTCCTTATACTCTTATATATCCTTATACTCTTCAGGATATAAGATTCTACCAGCATATCAGAAAACACCAATATCTTTATTGGTTAGCTCACCCACAGCATTATGTTGTAAATATCAGAGTATACTTTATAGGGGAAAAAGGTCATGGAAATGAAATGATGATGGGTTTTCAAAGGGTAGAGGTCATGATGCAGCAGTTACAATAAAAAAAATCCATCACAATAGCTAAATACAGGACAATGCAATGCATTCCT
>NW_005841924.1:653510-676846 GCF_000455745.1 Alligator sinensis
TTGCTTACCCCAAATCCAGTGTAATATTTCACTTTTTGATAACACATTGATGTGCGAGACAGAAGGTACAATACAGTGTGCATGGAAATGGTCCCCTTTAGTTTTATACACATGGTTACTTTACACCAGCACATTTTTGCACTCACATTTCTGTAAGTCCAGTGCATTTTTTTCACAGGAATTGAAGGAGAAGAACAGATTGAAATGAGGAACACAGAGGGTTATAATTTCAACTTGCATGCAATATACAGTATTAGGGCTGTATATACACTGAATAAATAAACACACAAAATTATTCTTTACAAGTAAACAATCTCCTATTACCCACTGAACACCTTATGCTATTCTGATTATATCTTGCTAATGGACAAGGAAACCCATTGCAAAAGATCAAATATTGTGCAGTAGGAAAGGTTTCTTTTTTAGAGTGTCGTACATCTCAAAATGTATGTTGCAAAAAGCTTTGCTCTAATTATTTCTGATACTTCATTGTACATTAATAAATATACTATATTTGAGAAAAATAATTATTTGATGGTTGAAAACTTTACTTCAACACATTATAGAAAAATACTTTTTGAGGTGAGACGTGGAAAAAGATCATTGATTTTCACATGAGTATGACTTGGGGGTTTGCAGGCTAGAAAAGTGCAAATCAAGAGTTTACTGTATAGACGCAGTTATTTGGATTCTAAATAATTGCAAAAGAGATTTGTATCATTTACAAAACAATTTAAAAAGATTTCAAGAGCTTATGTCTAATGAGAGCTAATCCCATCAAGGTTTATAACATCGCTTTCACCAATGTGAAGATCAGTAGAGAAAGTTGCAGTGTCCAGGCTGTTCTGAAATTTCTATGTAATACTTCCATTTTTATGAAAAAAAATTGCTGTGTGAATTTTGTACACAAATGTCCATGTGACTGAGATTCAGCTGTTTCACAGCCTAGTGTGAAAGCCTGTTTACCCATTCTGAGTTTTCATTTCTTCGAGTGGCAGTAAACATGACAGCATTCACCGGTCGGATGATGAAACACTTCTCAAAATACCCAAACTTGGCCCTGCAGACACTTGCCATACATTAGTATCTGGAGACATCTGCTGTGTGATGTCTATGAAATGGGAGTAGTATTGCACAAAGCATGCTAACTTCTCTAAATATACTGTCTCAAGATATTTTGAGTCAAATAGCACAGTACTTATTCCAGACACTGACTACAAACAGTCAAGTGTGTAATTAGTAGTACCTTTTTACCTGAACTTTGATATTTGCCAAAATATTTTTTAAATTAACATTTATAGTACACAACCATATTTAAGTTTCTCTAAATAGTCATGACAGATGTATTTCATAACAATTCTAAATGTTATCCTACAGTCCAAAAGTACTGGATTTTCTGGCATACCATATGCCCCTTCCTGCCTGCCCCTCCCCCTCCACCATAAGATGCACCTTGTTTTAGGAGGGCAGAATAAAGAAAAAAGTTCCCGTTTTCCCTGTCCCTACCACAGCATGACTTGTCCTGGATGAATGCTGCTGGGTACATGCATCACTCACTTCTCCTTCAGCTCCAAAGCTCAAGCTCAAGCATCTCCCTACCACAGGTGCTGCCAAACTGACAGCAGCTCTTGGCTGAACAGCTTAAATGGATCAAAGTTTGAGATTTGGAGCTGGAAGAAGAGGGTGAGTGGCACTGAGCATTGAACTCTGCTACTCCTGCACATAAGTCCAGGAAAGCAGCACAGCTCTCAGAAGTCATTACAGCATCTCCATAACTCCATTTCAGCTTCCTCACTTAATGCCCCCCCCCCCAATTTTGAATGACTTATTTGGGGGGCAGGAGAGGAAGGTGGGTGTGACGTGTGAGTAAATACAGTATCTTAAACTCATAGGTCATGTAGTTTTGCTTTTAGTTTTTACTGATCCACACAACATATAGCTGTTTGTTCCCCCTTATCAAAAATGAAGAGTCTTTTCAAGTTCCTGTTTTCAGGCTCCGTGCCCTGTTGCCCTCCGCCTAGGGCCTCCCACGGGACCCAGAGTGGAAGGGCAGGGAGGCTCAGTGCTGCCAATGCTAGGAGCCCTGTGCCAGCTCCCCACCATGGTGAGGCACCCCCTGCCCACCCAGCAACAGCAGTGGTGGCAGTGCAGAGTTGTGTCCCACACTGCTGCTGGGCGGACAGAGGTGCCTTGCCATGGCACTGCAGCCAGTATGGGTCTTCTGGTGGCAGTACCAAGTCTGCCTGCTCCACTCTGCTTTTCCGCACCAGGTCCTGTCTGCTGGGTTGTGGAGGCCCCAGGGGGAAGGCAGCAGAGCTGGGAGCCTCAAGCCCACAGCAGGCAGCCCACATATACCTCCAACTCATGCACAAATTTGGGGAGGCACAAATCTGCCCCCTATTCCCCACCTCCCTGGGAGTGTGTGCAGGGATGGGGAGTGGGCCCCACCCACCAGACAAGCTGCCCGTGGCTCCATCCCACTCCCCAACTGGGTCCTACAGCCATGCATTCCCACCCCAGCCCTGGGCCCTGTGTATCTTCCCAGCTGGGAAGTGCCCCCAGCCCCAGCCCTGCCCCACTCCCTCCCTCCCATACTGTGGGGCCTTCAATCTGCTCTCCTCCCATAGACTTACCTGCAAGAGCTGCTTTCCATGCTGCCTGGCTGCCACATGCATATGTGCATGCACACATTCACACGGCTCTCCCTGCCTGATGGCGCTCCTCCCCCCCAGCCCAAAGCAGCTAGTTGCAGGCTGGAAATCTGCCAGCCTGTAAGGTGAAACTCACAGTTTCCCATGTTTTTTCTCCTTAAAAGGAGAAAAATCTGTATTTTTCCACATTTTTCTGCAGCAAAGAGAAAACCCAGATCCCTGGGGATGATGCATGTGGCAGAGCACCTTTGGTGTCTGCCACTTTAAGGCTGAGAGCAGGCAGCCAGCAAGTGTGGGCCGGCCCTGATGAGGTAGCCATTTTAAGATCCAGGCTCTCAGGACAGAGGCAGTAGTCTACTGCAAGCAGTTGGGGAGCAACAACATCCAGCTGAGCTGCTGCTCAACACTGTGGAGGTAAGGGAGGAACTATGGGAATGGTAGAAGGTTCCTACAGGCCCTGTGGGGTCCAGAGCCCCAGGAAGAAGGCTTCAACCTAGTGAGAACAAGGCCCAGCCTAAGCATGGGGCTAACACAGGGGTGGGCAAAATACATCTTGCGGGCTGGATGTGGCCCGCCAGGCCATTCTGTCCGGTCTGTGGGGCCCCTAGAAATTTTTTTTAAATGAATATTTATTTGCCTCTGGTGCCTGTCAAAAGTGACAGGAGCCAGGGGCAGTACTACCCAGAGGAAGCCACAGTAGGCTCCTGGCAGAGCAGGGCCCACCCTATCCTGCCCCACCCCCTCCCCAGCCAGAGGGACCATGGGACTGTTCCTGCCTGTGCTGGAGTGGGAAACTCAGATAAGAAGGTGTTGGGGGGGCACGCTGGTCCCCGTCTGGCCATGGGGCTGGAGGCTGGGAACGAGGGGGCGCACGGGAGCCAGCACTGGTGGGGCCCAGAGCAGGGTGGTTCCCCTCTCTCCCTGCTGGGGCAGCTCAGCCCAGCTCCACAGAGCCCAGCCAGCTGTGCCTTGGGCTCCTGCCAGCTGCTCTGGGCCCTGCCAACACTGGCCTCAGGGCACCACCCGGCTGTTGCTGGCTCCCAACCTGGGGGCAGCACTGGGGGTGCTTGGGGCCACTGGGCGTGGTATGACCTTGTGGGGATGTGGCCACAGGGGCCCAGTGGCAGCTCGCTCCCTGGCCCCAGGATGGACGGGGTGGCTGCCCCAGGAGTGGAAGCGAAGCCGCAGCCGCTTTTCTGCTCCAGAAGTTCCTGTGGCTGTGAGGAGCCCAGGAGCCCTGGGGAAGTTCCTGGCCAGCCCCAGGGGTAGCACGGATCACCTCCTGAGGCTGCTGGGGGTGGCTGCGCTCCTGGCATGACCTGGAAAGGTCCTGGCCCAGGGCGCAGGAAGCTCAGGAAGGCCACAGGAGCTTTCAGAGGAAAAAAGCAGCTGTGGCTCTGCTCCGTCTCCTGGCATAGCCTCCTGCCCATCCTGGGGCCAGAGAGCAAGCTGCTGCCAGGCTGCTGGGCCCCTGTGGGGTGGGAGGAGCCGGGCATTCCCCCCCAGGGTGGTGGCACCCACTGGGGACGCCTGTGGCGGGGGACCCCGGCCATTACCATCCCAAGCCTCAGGTGCAGGATGCAACTTCCATGCCACATCCCGGCCCATGTTTCACCCCCAGCGGCCTCAGGTGGCCCCCCCACACTCCCCCCAGGGCAGGACAGGAGCTTTCCCAGGGCCCCCGACCTCCTGAAAGCTTCAGGAGAAAAGCAGCCACGGCTCTGCTCTGGCTCCTGGGGCTGCCTCTATGCCTGTCCCAGGGCCAGGGGGCAAGCTGCTGTCAGGCCGCAGGGCCCCTGTGGGGGTGAGGGTTGGGCCATCCCCCTGGGGTGGTGGCAACCCCTAGGCCACCCATGGGGGGGCCCAGCCAGGCCTTTCCTGCCTCAGGCACCCAGTGCACCACTTCCTTGGGCTTTTCACATCCTAGGCCATGTCCTCACCGACTTGTACCACCCCCAGTGGCTCCAGGAGCCCCTCACACTGTCCTGAACCTGACAGACCCTTTCCCGGCAGCCCTGGCCTCCTGGCAGCAGCAGGAGCCGCCAGAGCGCAAATGCGGCCATGAGGCTTCAGGCAGTAAGGGCCCAGCTGGCTCCCCCCTTGCAACCCTTCCTGCAACCCCCCCAGCCACACCCTCCTCCAGACACAATCGCACATCCTACAGATACCCCCCCCCCCAACACCATTGCACACCCCACACACTATACAGGAGTAAGACTACATTTTGAATTTTTATGCAATCACTTCTGCATATAAAGCAAAAACACACAGGTATCAGGACAAAAATATTTTTTAATTGAATTAAAATTATAATATTATGGGTATTTGATTTTTAGTACATAATTTGTCTTTTTTTTTCCAGTTCTAAGATAGCAAACCCTCTTTTCCAAAGGAATACTTCCAGGGTCAAAGGGAGGGACTTCTGGTGGTAAGGGTCAGGGGTGGGACTTCCAGTCCCAAGATGGTAATTGGGGCGGGGCACCTGTCAAGGGGCGGGGTTACCCATGCAGCCCTTGACAACTTGCCAAAACTCGCTAAGTGGCCCTCCACCCAAAATAATTGCCCACCCCTGGGCTAACAGCAGGTAGGCCTATAAGGGGCCAGGCAAGTCCTGGAGTAGAAGAGGGCTCTATGGTGGGACCCAGAAGTGTTCCCTCTGGATTAAGGGGGTCAGAGGCTGCTAAAATGACTTTCTGATCCCTCACACTAGTCAATGCAAGAGGGTCAGGGCCTGAGGGCTGAAAGGCAATTAAGCCCACTGCAAAGGGCAGGCTAGGGCCACAGTGAGTTATCTGGCACCCCAACTGGCCTAAAGCCTGTAAGGGCTGAAGATCCCTTTAATGGGGGGACATCACAGCCGAAGAGGGTAGGGGTCAGCCAACATGGGGGTTGGACTCGATGATCTATTGAGGTCCCTTCCAACCCTAACATCTATGAATCAATTATTCTAAACATGCAGGCTGTTACAAAATCTGAATGGGGTCAGAGTAAGAGCTGGGCCCAAGGAGAGAGAGAGCCCAAGTTCATCAGCCAGGAGACCTAATGAGGGAACTAGATTAGGGCAGGTAGGCCTGCTTGGTCCTGGGTAAGACCAAAAACTGCACCCTGCCAGGAAGGGTGGTCTGGTGGGGCTTGCCATGGCAGGACAGTTACTTCCCTGGTGAAAGGCAAGGAGGGGCACCTTAAAACTCCAGCCCCCACATCCTAGTGGGTTACCCAGATCCAGGGATGGGTATAGGAGCCAGGCACATCTCCGGACACCTGAGCCCCATGGGGAGCAAGATCCCGGAGGCGCCAGCAAGAGGGCATAACAGTAAGGCTCAGGTGAGAGGGCATAGTTGGAAGCCCCTAGAGGAGGGCAGGAGTGGAAGCCCCAGGGAGGGGGCAGATAGGCCAAGGAAAGTCTAGAGACTCCTGAGGCTGCCAGAGGCTGAGACCGTGGTAAGTCCTCAGACACGGTGAGGCCAAGTGTTGGGTCAGAGGGAGACATCGGTAAGCCCTCAGATGTGGTGAAGCTGAGTTTGGGTCAAAAGGGCAAGTAGTTGGCCCCAAGGAGGGAGCAAGGATAAGTTACCTGGAGCGAGGCTTAGGTCCAAACTCCACTCAGAGCGAGACAAATTGGCTGATCACCATGCAGATGAGGGTCATGGGAGAGACACAAAAGGCTGCACCAGGGCCAGTCAAGGAGAGTGAGTAACCAAGCCTGATGGCCTATGCAGTCGCTCAAGGGAGCAGAGCAGGCTGGGTGTGGCCCAATGACGGGCAGCATGCAAGAGACCTGGAATGTAAGAGGCCCCAGTGAGAAGGGGGCAGTATGAATGAAGCCTGATGGGGCATAGTGAATGGACGAATGAATGAGGCCTAGCAAGGGGCTGAGTTGGGCCTGGCCACAAGCCAAAGCATAGAGCCATCTGCATAAAGCCATCTCAGGATGCCACCTGCAAGGCATAGGACATAAGGGGGGGCTGGAGTTGTGTATAGTGCCCCCTGGCATTGGGGAATCAAAATGGGCAGCTTCTCATATTTTTACACCAGTTTGGGGAACAGCAAAGTTGTGGCAGGCGAGCCTGGACAGACTGCCCTACTTGGACAGGTGGGCAGGTCGATGTGAAACTCGGTCCCCAGATGGCACCTTGTCACAGTGCACCACACCATCTACACCCTCTTTTTCAAAATCCTAGATCTGCCCCTGCCTTTGGCACGTGGACAAAAAGGAAGACCCACTAGAACAAGTATTTCAATCCGTTTTTCTAAAAGTCGCTGTTTAATTTTTTATATTCCCATTTGAATATACATCTTTAATGCCTCATATACCACTCCTTTAGTCTCTTGTTCAATCTACCACACACAATTGCCTTTTAGGGCTCCATTCATTTAAATGGAGCTATTTGAGCAATATTTCTAATCACACATAGTAGCTGACAAATTCTGTTCCCATTTCCTTTGTAAATCTTTTTTTTTTTCTTCTAATGACAGGACATTTTCTTATAAGGCTGTTATCTGATTTTAAAGCATATTGTCAGTAGCTTGCTTGTTTGTAAATGAATTTAGTAATCTAGCTGGCATTTGAAGACTGGGTATATTTTTATGTCTATAGTAACTAGATCATCATGTAGAACAGGAAGTGCCAAAATACATGCTATTAACATTTTTCACATATCTAAGATTAGTCCCCCCCACCTTAATTTAGCTGTGCCCCATTTAACTCTACCGTGGCTAATTACTGCTAGAACAGCCAGCCAGCCACTGCTCACCCATGCACTTAAGCATTTATTCACCTTGTGCACTTTTAATTACAATTCTTCCTTTTAATTTGGCATCCATTAATGAGTTATTGCCCCACATTCTGAGTTCACCTACTTCCTCAATGGCAAGTGGGCAGGCTGCCTGACTACTGGCTAGCTGGAGCCTTCATACCACAATATACTATAACATGACATGTCATGGCATTTTCCTTTATATTATACCTGGCCAATTACAATAGAAAATTACAGGCTATTTTTAAATCATTCAAAACATTAATTGCCTGTTAGAAGACCAATTATCATTAGCATAATTGATGCACCCTAATTGAATGATGACAATAAAACAAAACAATAAATTAAAGTACATGCTATGGCATATAATTATATTGTGATGTATCAGTGACACATGATGTGGTGTATCATGACACATTCATCGTCTAATTAATTTGACTTATGTTTTGCTACAAATTACAATGAAACATAAATTGACTTCATAAGATCAAAATAATATATTGACTAGAAACAAAATGATTCAATAAGGCTGAAATGAAAAGTCCTTTTATATTTCTAAAATTAACATTTAGAAGCTTTGCTCTGTGAGATGTTTAGATTTTCACTTCATTTTCATCACCCCACAAACATGAATCCTGGTTCCAAGCAACATTATTTAAATCCCAATATATGTAGATAAACAGACTGCCCAGTCCTATAGGCACAGGCATTATGCATCACAGATAGTCAGCATACACAATAGGTTTTACACCTAGAAGTCAGGCCCTAACTCTAAATTCCTTAATGTCAGTTTTAAAGAAGCTTAATTTTGCTTAATTAGTGAACTATGGTTGGTGCCTGGAAAAGAATTTCCATCAAAATATGTTGATGGTCAAGACAAACCTATGCATCCACTGTTAATTCTCTCCTTGCTTCTCAAGTAAATGCTTCTCAGGTAAATCTCAGGATGAAATCCTCCCGCTGCACTCGGCCTTGGTGAGGCTGCAGCTAGAGTACTACATCCAATTCTGGACTCCACAATTCAAGAAGGACGTGGAGAAGCTTGAGAGAGTCCAGAGGAGAGCCACGCGCATGATCAGAGGACCAGAGAATAAGCCTTATGAAGGGAGGCTGCGAGCCATAGACCTCTTCAGCCTGGAAAAGCGCAGGCTCAGGGGTGACTTGGTGGCAGCCTATAAGTACATAAGGGGTGTGCATCAGGATCTGGGGGAACGTCTGATCACCAGAGCGCCCCAAGGGACAACAAGGACCAATGGTCACAAACTCCTCCATAACCGTTTTAGGCTGGACATAAGGAAAAACTTCTTTACTGTCTGAGTCCCCAAGGCCTGGAATAGACTTCCACCAGAGGTGGTGCAGATGCCTACTCTGGACTCTTTTAAGAAACATTTGGACACTTATCTTGCTGGGATCCTAGCTGACTTCCTGCCTTTTGGGCAGGGGGCTGGACTTGATGATCTTTCTAGGTCCCTTCCAGCCCTACTGTCTATGAAATCTACTGTAAGTGGGCAGTGCACTCCAATATCAATCTTTAAAAAAAATCTATTAAGAATGAGAAGCCTTTTCCTAGCTGGCTAAATGTCTCTGCATGTGGGAATAACAACAGGCATCTGTACTACCCAGTAGATGGTTGGCCCCTCTTGATATTACCAACACCAAGGATACAAAATCATGAGATCCTTCAAAAAATCAGGTCAGCTTAAAACTAATGCTTCTTTTCATGAGAAGATAGTAAATGTAGGTTCTTTTTGTGTGCCTTCCCAAGACTTTGAGGCCTAGAAAGTTTCATTTAACAAACATGTGAAGTTGAGATTTTCAAGCAATCAACAAGTCAGGGAGCTCTGGGACATTAAAATTGGATATTATGTCACTCACAATAAAACCAAAAGTGTTGGCAACCTTGCTTGCTTGCTTCTACAAAGGGTTAGTGAGGCAGTAAATCCACTGCCTTCAACCTACACAATCCATAATCACATTTTGGAGGGGAAAGGAACTTCCTGCCCCACTTTCTTTGGAAGCAGGATCTAGCCACTGCCATTGTTCATGTGGTGCTACAGGGCATTTCCCAGGTATACTGATTCTTCATTCAGTGAATATATTTGTTTAGCTACTATATCTTTTCTGTAGTACCATTTGCCCACATTAAGCTGACACACTTTTTTTGGTCTGTTTTGGTCTCCTTGTTTCCCAGGCTGATAGTGGTGATACATTTCAAAGATAAGGCAGTTTGTATGCATGCAGGTTGATAGAAAACATATCTGAGGCCTACAATATCTAAGTTGTCAAGGCCCAAAATTCTCACCTGGCCTTACTCTTCCTTATGCCTCCCTGCAACTTCTTGTACATTATATTTTCAAAATATTTAAAAATAAACAAGAAATCCACCTAATATTTGCGCAGCCAAAAAACGGGTAAAAGAACTAAAATGACAAAGTCTGTACAAAGAAGGAGAAAACAATTTGGGAAGACAATGTATTTTACTTTCACGCTTCAAAGAGTTAAACAACAAAGGGAATACACTGTTTTATGAATTCCTAAATATAACTTAACATTGTTCTTGCAAGGTTGCAGAGTCACTTTCTTGCTTTGGCTAGATAACTTTCCTTTTGCAAATGTCTTGGCTTTGCTTCAGCTTTTTCTTTTACTATTAAGCAGCAGGAAACAGTTATTTTTCCCTTGTTGCATCCTGTCCTGTTTGCGCAGCATCATACAATCTGCCTTTGAAAGCCAGCTCTTCAGCACATTTGACATGGTCCCTATCCAAAACATTTGCTATTGTTTGTTGGGCTTTTTTTGCCAACTGCAGTTTAGTTTCTATACAAATCCAGCAAAAGTTCTAACGCACGAGACAACAGAAAGTACCAAAACTTCTAAAATCATGCTGGTGTAGCCATCAGCAAAAAGACGGGTCAAACAGCCAACAGTTAGCTGTATAAAAGGGACTCAAAAGACGAAAAATACAGCAATACAAGCTGATTCATGCTTTTTCTTTCTGTCTCACACACACACACACACACACACACACACACACACACACACACACCCCCAGAATCTCTGAAAGAGTTCAAAGCTGCCAAAAGAAAATGCTTGAGAGCACACAAGGCTAACAACAAGCAAAAATGAAAAGATAACTTACAGTATATTTAGAACGACAATGGGAAAAGATCTGCTGAAGTCTCTTCTCTTTCAAACCGCTGTCAGCTGAGCAGGCAAAAAACAACTTCACCTAATGAAAACGTCCCTCTCAAATTCCCTCCCCTACCTCCCCCTTCATTTACTCCCGAGGATGTCCAGCTTGAAAAGATCTGAAAGTTTAAAACTTTATCCCCTCATATTTCTGAATGCTATTAGCTGACTCTCCTTGGACACGTACCAGCAATGAAGTAAAAATAGACAAAGGGAGGGGGGAACAATTTAGCTTGAGTTTGAATCTTCTTAACTCTGTTTTTTTGTCAAAGCTGCTGTTGTCAGAAGCTTTCAATGTTAACTTCAGAGCATTAACTCATCTGTTTTTCATAAGCTACAAATTGCAGACAAGTCAGGCAGTATATTTGGTCCAGTTTTCCCAAGCACTGGCCCTACAAGTCATCCAAGGTATAAAGACTTTGAAAAAAACAGCCACCTTTGTGTCCAGTTTATGAGCTCATAAGCACAGATGACTAAGCGCTCACTCGGCCACAAGCGGTCCAACAGCATCATGAATTAATATACAGGGTGTTCATGCTTTCACCCCTACAACAGCAAACCAACCCCCAAGTTCCCCAGCCAACATAAATGAGAATAGCTCTGAGGCAAAAAAAAATATCTAGCTTGTTGACTGGATCTTAGTGATAATTAGGTAAGTCATTTAAAATGCTTGGTATTTATATGGGAGAAAATAAATACTAATGACTTACATCTTTGAAATCCTTGGGGAGAGAAAGGGAGTGGGGGGAGATGCAAACCTAGAGGTCTTTCTTAGGGCATTTATACATATACCTTTTCATCCCGTGATGCGCTGGAGATCTGGTGGGTTGGAGTAGACTCAGTTAATCAAGTCTGCTCCGCACACAAGCTGACGTGCACTGCACTGTGTAGCGTGCAGTTGTATAAGTGGTGAAATGCGTGTCATCACTCAGAAAATGGTGGTGGTACGCTTTTGAAGTAAAGCACCTTTGAGGTGTTTTAGTTCAAAGTGCCCCATCGCCATTTTCTCAGTGCTGACACACATTTTGCCACTTATACAACTGTACGTGCTGCAGCACCGGTCACTTTTAAAACAGCTGGGCGCTGTGGTGCAAACATGTACAAACGCCCATAAGCTCTTATCTAAGTCAGTGGAAGTCTGCCTAAGTGAGGTCCTTGCGAGAAATCCCAGAAGCCAGCCACTATGGATAGGGACAGGCATTCAAAAAGCTGGAGCCTGAATTGATTCAATCTTTGCAGGTTAGTCTAACCTGCTAAGATTGAACTGATTTGCAAGTGAACAGACATTCACATTTAATTCTGGAAATGCAGGCACATGCTTGCAGTGGCTCAGGCTAGAAGCCAGAGGGTGCTATGGCAGCCCTTCCTTCTCTTTGCAGCAGCGGCAAGGCTGGAGGGAGCCTGACCTGGGGAGTGTAGCCAGGCCCCCTCAGGAGCTAAGCATGATTGTGGAGGGGTTTAAACCCTCACCCTGGCCTGTAGGAACATAGAAAGGAAGCAGCCCTTGCCAGGCTTGTCCCCAAGGCCAGACACTGGCAGAGGCACCACCTTAGGAAAAGTGGGGCAAGGTGTGGGGATTAAACTCTCCTGTCTCTGGGTGGACATGGGACTCCACCTGGTGTCTGCCCAGCTTTCCCCCCTGCTCTTGCTCAGGTGGTGGGGGGCTTGGCCCTGCTATCCACCCAGAGCTGGGGCTGCAAGGCTGAGCCCATCCAACCTGTGGGTATTGCTGAGGGCAGAAGCAGAGGGGCAGCCTGGGCTGGGGCCATGAAGGCTATGCAGCCAGATTGCTCCAGGCTCCTCACGCCCAAGCCAGGCAGGGCTGTCATGGAGCCCCAGCTGGTTAGGAAGGGTCCTGTGGGGCAGCCTGTGGAGGCAGAGTCCTTCCCAGCCTGCTGTGACAGTCTGGCCTAGCAGTGTGGAGGGGGCTGGCTGGGGAGTGGGCTTCCTGGGTCAGCTTGGAGGTGTTGGTGGCCACTGCTGCTGCACCCCCAGTCCCATACAGCACCTGGGGCTGCAGGCGCACAACCAGCTGTGGACTGGCCGGGGATGCTGTTCTGCCCCGTTGCCTCCAGCTGCTGGTGCCACGGCCATACTGCGCTGCTCTGGGTTCAGGGGTGGGAAGCTTCAGCCCTGCAGTTTCTGCTCAGCATGTGGAGCTGCAGCTCCAGCCCCAGAATGCCTTGGAAGGCAGAAGGTGTCCAGGGGCTGTAGCCAGAGGTCCATGGGCTGGGCACAAGCTGCCGTGCCTGGCAGGTCTGTTTCCACCCATTTTGAAACCAGTTTGTGTGCACTAAGCTTATGTTCTATTACAGGTTTAAACCATTTTCTGATCACTTAAACCAGTTTATGTGTAACTTCTGTCCTTAGCCTATGAGGGCACACATCTATTTCTGAAAGGTACTGTGAGCAATTTTTTGAAAAGCACCCAAATCTTACCAAAATTCATGTAACAGACTGCCAATGTGGGCTCACCAGATTGGCTTGAGATACTTACTCTGGGCTAGAAACAGCGCCAGTGAACTCTGAGCAACCCTAAGGGTGGAGCCAGGGAGCCCTGCCCTGTGGAAAAGGAGAACCCAATAGAAAGAAGGGGTTTTCAATCCCCTCATTCGCATGGAAGGGGGATGGCTGGGGTCAGGGGCCCGCCACCCTAGCCCTGGTTGGCTGGTTTGCAAGCCAGGGTGGGACTGCCAGAGGAGATGAAAGCAGCAGCTGAACTGGCATGGAGGCTGCTGACAGTGACTCCAGGGAATGATGCAGGAGGCCTAAGAAGAGCTGGGGTGAGCTGACCCAGCAGAGGGAGCAGAGAGACCCCTCTGAAGATCCGCAAAGGCCCTGGGAGAAGAAGGCAGCGGCAGTCAGCCGTGCCTCCAGCCCTGCAGCAGAGAGGGAGCAGCAGCCAAGGCTTGGGGCCGAGAGCTGGTGCCCCAAGGCCCCATTGCAGTGTGCTGGACGTGCCAGGTGTCCCAGAGGCTAGGGGTGGCAGTCGGCCCCACACTCCACTGCATAGAAGAGGCAGCGACCAGGAGTGCAGGCAGCATCCTTATCTGGAGCAGGGAGCTGGACCTGCGAGTTAAGGAAACTGGGGAAGCGTGACAGCAGCAGGCTCTGTGGGGAGCAGGGGCTGGCTTGAAAGTAAATTGGTGCTGGCTGGAAGCCCTGTCCTATTCACCACACCATCCCTGATATTGGGCAGGGGTGGCAAATATTGTGCCACCACCCGGGTTACACTCAATATGATTTAAGCTCCTAAATCACTTAGTCACTTTTAAACATGTTACGAGTATCATCACAAGCTTGAAGGTTCAGAGGTTTGAGTAATCTAAGTACCTAAAAGCCTGAGTGCTTATCTCAACTTTCTGATCCTCAGAAGAGTAGTGCCAAGTCTGTGCGTGGGATGAATCCAGTCTGTGGGCCTGATCCGGCTTCCTGTGCTGGTCTGGCTGGGGTCTGATACAGCTGCATGGGAATAGCCTACTCAAGGCCAAGTCATTCCCAAGTAGCTGCATCAGGCCCCAGCTCTGTGAAGCTAAATCAGCTCTGGTCAGGCCATTTCCTTATGATTCGATTAGACCTTGGCCATGCTGTTTCCATGTGGCTGGATGAGACCAAGGCTCAATCCAGCCATGTGGAAATAGGGTCTGATCCTTCTGCACATGGCTGGCCCAGTGAAGGTCAATCCAGCCATGTGGGGCTTGAAAATTTGGAGACAGGAGAGCAGCGGAGTGTTAATTTCCATTGCTCCCTCACCACCAAATTTCTGGCCCCATGGGAAGACCTGGATCTGGCCCAGAGGCCGGGAATGGAGCACTCCTGCTCAAAAGCTTTGCTGTTGCTTTTAAAACAAGCTGCTTTTTTATTCTGTTTGGTTCTTACTTTCTCACTACAAAACTGTCAGGATCTGGCCCAATCTTCCATAGTTGTGCTAGTGCAATGTTTCTCAACCTTTTTTGCACCATGACCCATTTGTAAACATCAATGGCCAGTCCTGACCCAGTAAGTAGTTTAAGTAGAAAAGATCCCCCTGGTCCTGCTGGTGCCCCTCACTCCTGACCTGCTGCCCCCCATACCCAGCCCCCCAGTGTGTGGGGGGAAAGGGGGAATGGGGGGCCCCAGGCAGCTCCTTGCAGACTGGAACTCGGCTAGCCTGCAAGGAAAAACCCACCGTCTCCCATATTTTTTCCTCCTTTAAAGGAGAATCCATTTTTGTTGATCCATTTTTAAAGTTTGTTCATGACCCTTTCATATATTCTTGTGACCCGCTTTTGGATCACAACCCATGGGTTGAGAAATGCTGTGCTAGTGGACTTCTCAAAGAAAGTGTATTGGGAGTAGTTACTTGCTAATTAAATGGGTTGGGGAATGCATCTTGAACAGAAAACATCCATTAGACATCATAATAACAGGTTTAAACAACCCTCCCCCCACTCCTCTATAAAAGTCCCATCTCCTCTCACTAGCCAACTGTCCCTCTTTTGTGATGTTACAATATGACTTTCTGACTCATAGCTATGTGCTATTTCAAGTTAGACAAGCCAGGACTTCTAGTGTAAGAGAAAAATCAAATTTAAAAATAAAACAAGAACAAAGAATATCTGAGTCAATCATTAAACAGCTAGGAGAAGTAAAAAAAAATAACACCCATTTCCCTCTCTCTCATGTATGTACTTTTTTAAAAAAAGAAAAGATAAGATAAGCAAGCCACTAAGTGCATTAGAGTAAAAAAATCTAAACAAAAATACCCAATGAATAATATTCAGACACCAAGAAGTCTGCAGCCCTTCATAAGAAAGGGGAACTGTGACACATCCATATTTGTTGGCTTATTTCTAGCTTTTTACTCTTTTTTGTTTAGTTCTCCTTCCCCAAACACCTGCCAACATTCAAAGTGTTGAATGGCAAAACAGTTGAAATGCCACTGGTCCCAATGGATGTACAAACGCTTTCTGGAAAAGGCAGGATTAAAACAAGTGGTAAATGTTTTACAAAAATAAAAGTAAATGGGGTGAGTTGGGAGCTGTGAGTCATCGCATCCCCAGCTGGTGAATGAATGGGATGAATTGACTACGTTTTGTTTCCTGAGCACTGATATTTTTAGTACAATCAAAAAACCTGATCCTGGCTTAGTGGGCTGTAAGTCTGGTGCCAAAAAATGTTTCATGTTCTGTGCAGAAATACTACTTTCAGCATGGCTTGTAGGGCAATACAGACTATTTTCTGACTCTTTGAATTCTGGGCGAGTTTAATGATTACTACTTTCAGAAGAAGAATTCCCTGGCATAAAATGTATCCATTTGATTGGATGAGCTGTTGAGGTGTAGGCTTGTTTTTTACTTAACTAGTCTCAAAAAGTTTCACTGAGACTACATTACAGTGGATGCAAATAATTCTTCCCAATCTGTGGGCTGCAGGGCCAGTTGAATGATGTTTGTTTCCCCTCAAGGAACTGGAGAAAGTGAAGCAAATGGTTTAGGTTTTCTTCATGGTTAAACAGACGGGACCCACATTCCCATCACCTGCCTGCCCCATGGAGACCACCCATACTACAGCCAGAGGGACTTTCACTCCATGGTGCTTCAGGCTGTCATGGACCACCAAGGTGTTTTCACACACGCAAGTGCCGGCTGGGCAGACAGCACCCATGACGCCCATGTCTTCTGGAACTGTGGCCTGCCAGGCCTGGTGCAAGCTGCTTTGTGCCTGGGGTGCTGGACCAGCACCTGGGCGGTCCTGCTCCTGCTCATCAGGGACCCCACCTACCCACTCCCGCCCTGGCTCATGTGGTCCTACTTGGCCACTTGGACCCACTTCAACTACTGCCTGGGCCAGACCCACACCCTGGTGGAGTGCACCTTTGGCCACCGCAAGGGATGCTGGCACACCCTCACTGGCCGCCTCAAGTTCGCCAAGGACGACCTCCTCCAGGTCATCATTGCAGCCTGCATGCTGCATAACATCTGTGAGGCCTGGAGGGAGCTCTTGCATGAGGGCAAGGAGCCATGGCATGAAGAGGATGCCAGGCAGCAGGAGTACCAGCTGTGGTGGCAATGGCAGCCCCCACTAATCCCCGTTCACTCCCCTGGGGCCAGCGGGTTGCTGGGTGTTAGCTATGAGCAGCCTGCCTCCCTCACCCCATTCCCAGGCCAGGACAGGACAGGTTCCTAGCAGCACGTGCTGCCATGGCTCCAGACCCTGCTCTCCCCTCTCCTCCTGCAGGCCAACCGGTGCCTAGGCTGAGGGCGGGGGAACAGGGTTCCCAGATGACTGGGACAAGGAGCTGCCCCCACCTCCACCCTCCCCACAGGGCTCTTCTCCAGGGAGGCACCCCAGGGCCAGCCCTCCACCACTGCACCCTGAGCGTGCCTCTGCGGCACATTCCCTGGATAGTACATGAGGAGATGTTTATGTGGACTGAGTGGTGCCCAACCCACTATGCCCTGCTGCTGCTGATGACTATAATGCCCCAGACACACCTGCAGACCTGGCATGGAACCCTGAGCTATGATGGCATGGACAGCAAGCCCAGGCTGCCCTGCACCCTCCACCACCAGCTAGACGGCTACCTGTGGCTGCACTACATGTTCCTTCCCCCCACGGCTGAGGTGGACATCACTACCAGCATCAGCATATTCCTCGGCATGTGAGAGGCCCGTGCCCACCTCGCTGCAGGGGCATAGGCTGCTCAGTAAAGTTTGGTACTGTCTCCCATCTCCCTGCATGCTATGGGGGGGAACCCAGGGCCAGGGGAGAGCAGGCAGGCCAGGCACGGAGGGGGGGCAGGGGCAGGAGGCAGGGGCAGGAGTGCCCTCCTCTCTAAAGAGGGGCTTACCATGTGGCCAGAGCTGGTGTGGCTGTTGGTTCTGTGCAGTCACGGCTGTCAGCAATGGCATGCAGCCCTGGGTGGTGTCCTCAGATGTCAAGGTGCAGAGGAAGGGCACCCAGCTGGGCTCCCCACTCCCCCAGCACGAGCTGGCCCTGCTGGTGGCTAGTGGTGTCATGGCCAGCCATGCCTCATGGCTGGCACTGCAGACCTGTTGGGGCAGGTGCTGGCCCAGACTCCCCAAGCTGCTGGTGGAGGGTGCAGCTGGGGAGCTCAGCAGGACAAGCTACTGGATGCCCGAGGGGCCCTCCCCCAGTGACATGTCACCAGGGGTGCCAGGCTGGGGCAGGGGCTCAGACAGGCTACCTGTGCTGCTGTACACAGCACTGCTACAGCCTGGGTCCTGGGATGTGAGGTTGTCCGTCAGTTGCTGCATAAAGGGCATGGATTTATGGGCACTCCCCAACTGCTGATTGTGGTTGGTGATGGCAGCCCACTGTGCCCTCAAGGCCTTGACATTTATGCAGCACTGCCACACCAACCAGGAGTGCCCACACTCCCACATCTGGGCTGATAGCCCCTCATATACATGGGCATTGGAGTGCACATCCTGCTCGAACTCATGCTGCACCTCTGCCTTGCCCCACAATGCCATGAGGTCACCAGTCTTCTCCATGGACCAGTTGGGGCCCCTGGTGATGGACACAGGCATGGGCACAGCCACAGACAAGGAGGATGCCATAGTGGGTCCCACACTAGTTCTCTGGGCCCCCATGCAGCTGTCCCTGTGTACAGACAGCTGGCCCTGGACAGCTAACTGTGGCACCCAGCACAGGGGTCCAGCATGGGACTGGCAGCTGCATAGCACAGGCAATGCGCCACAGCACCCACAACCTCAGAGCAGGCTGATGGGTGTGGACTGAGGGCATGTGAAGCTGGCCCCAGCAGCCAGAAGCTGCAGGCAGCTGGGCCTGGGGGCTGGTAGGCCTGGCTGGAGCAGCCTGCAGACCTGGACAGCGCAGGCCTGGCAGGCACACTGCAGTGCAGTGGCAGGCAGCTTTGCAGGGTTCAAGCAAGCTAGGGTAGCTAGCCTGTGGCCTGCCCAGACAGAGGGACAAAAGGGCCATAAAGGCAGCCCAGCCCTGGGCCAGGAGAGGCTCCCAGCCTGCAGCCCTGGGGCTAGCCTTAGGCCAGCTCCCTAGTGGCAGGGCTGATCCAGGAGCAAATCTGCTCCCAGGTTGTGCCCACATGTTCAAAACGTCACGGTAACTAATCACATGTAAATTTGCTACCTGCATTTGCAGACAGCAAATTTACTTGTGATTAGGTGTTTTTACTGTGCAGTAAGTGTGCATATGTGTAGACGTGCAAACTTACTGCCCAGTAAACTATGCTACTGTTCAGGCAAGCATCTCACGCAGACGCACTCAAAGAGTACCTAGGAAGATAAAGATCATGAAAAAATTCCTTGTTAGAATTCAAAAACAATAAATACTGATTAATAAATAATACCTTCCAAATTCCCAGGGTCTGTGAATAGTTTTTGTGTTGCAGAGTTCACACATTCTGTTTATACATTTCCCTGGCAGAAAATGGTGCTCTCTTATTTCCTTCCTCTTGCAAGGTTGCTGTTGTCATCCTTCCAAACTATAAAATATGCAGTATCCCCTCCCTCTATCCACACTTTGCAAATACTGGTGAATATCTCCCTTTCCAGGATGAGCTTGAATCCCATCTTCTCTACCCCACAACATCCCCCTTAGATCTTGACTTCCTGCTTTGTTTCTTACTTTCTCTCTCCTTGAACTTTCTGCTTCAATCAAACAGCCTGTTACCTATCACCACAGGCTTGACTCCTTGCTCTTCCTCATGCCTTATATTTCTCTTATTTGAGACTCTTTTCTAAATTGCTCAAGGGCCTTAATTTTTTATGGAACTAGGATGGCAAATATTTACTGATGCACTGGTGGGCAAGGGAGAGTTGAGGAGAACTGCACATAGAGAAGGTGAAAACGAGGGCAGCAGACCAGATGAGGATGATGATGAGTTTGACAGAAATAAGAACAACGACAGCTGTCATTAATTGAGTTTTACCTTTTAAAATATAAATTACAATATTACTTAAAAGTATTTCCATTATTTTGCATAGAAGCAGAAATTACCCTGATATTTCTTCACTGACTGATATGACAAGAGTGAAGGGAAGGCAATAAATGCCACTCAAGCCATGACTACCCAGTTAAAGATGAGGCACGCTACCTTTGGTGTGCACATATCTTTTTAATTAATGGTGAAGAACAGGAAGTGGTATTACAGGTTATTTAGAGCAAACAGAAGATGCGTCTTTGCAGTGGTGACTGGTGGATGACAGATTATGAGGGAGATGACAGAACAGAGATGACAGAGTAAAAAAAAAAAATGACAGGATTATGTAGACAGATGACAGAATAAAAAATTATTAAGGACCAGATTCTGTTCTCTGGTACATGTGTGTTGAAATCTAATTGCATTCCAGAAGTGTAAATGGAAGGAGAATTTTACAGTTTTTTCTCAGCTCAATTACACAGATTGTCATGAAGTAAATGACATATGAATGGTTTGGTTTCAGAGCTGGCAGTACAGATCCATTTAAAGTGGATCAGTGAAAATGCTTGAATTTTAGTGCTACAGATTAAGCAGTGAGGTAAGAACTCCCAGTGTGTTTGCCTTTAATTTTAATGGTAGTGATTGCTTGGCAGGATCTTAAATATGTTTCTGCAGATTTTAAGCTGGTTGATCATCATAGAAATGCATATTACTTTTCTGATTCAAATAAGATGTCAGGCTGTATACCAAGTTAAAGCAACAAATCTGCTAAATAGAGACTGGTCTGCCCATGTCTTAGGTCAAGTTACTTATTTATTCACATTTATCAATGACCGAATGTAATGATATTCTTTGGCTCTGACAACAGATTTTTAAGGAAGAAAAAGTTATCATGTCATTAGAAATATTTGAAGCTTTTACTTTATGAGTACCTTGGTGAACATTTCCTTACAGCTAATATATGTATCACTTTTGTCTCCTGGTTCATAATTCATTGAGTTTAAGGCCAGAAAGGACCGTTGATCATCTGACTTCCTATATAACAAAATCCCTTGAATTTTACTCAGTTACACCTATACTGAGCTGAGTAACCTGTGCTTAGTTAAAGCACCTCTTTCAGCAAGGCATCCAGTAATGATTTGAAAACATCAGGCCCCTACTTCCCTTGGTCACCTGTTTCAGTGTTCCAGAGCAGGACCCAGCTATTATGATCTATTAATTTTCTCTGAATCATGGATACACAGGAAAAAGTATAAAATAAAATATAAATTAGGGGCACAGAAAGGCTTTGCATCAGTGGAAGACCCCTGCCTCAGGCATGGCCTCAAGATTTTGACTCACCTCTAGAAAAATCTGTCTACACTGACGATACAAATAAACCTGGCAGTAATCACAATGAGGCCCCAGAGTACTGGGTACAATTTAGAGACCATAGGGCTACACCAGGGTCTGAACTGGCTCATGGATGATCCCATAACAGGGGAAGCATAAAGGTAAAATAAAGCCTTCTTTTTCATCCTGCAAGCTCTAAAAGCCACCTGATGTTTCACTGAGCTGAGCTTGGATGAAATATATCATCTGATTCTTAGAAGTCTGGTGATATCCAGACCATGGCCTTTTCTAAGCTTGACAGAGTGATGAGTTCTCCTTTTTTTCAATGAAAAGCATAGTAATGCTCACTTAAGTAGGTCAAATCTGTAAGAACTCACTAGCCCTAGTTCATTTAAACCCATGAATTCACCTAAAAATCTCCATACTTAAAGATCATAGTATTTCTTGCATACCACATGCCTCCAATAAAACACACACCTTATATTTGGGAAGGTATAAAAAAAATAAGATTTTTCTAGAGTTATGCCACATACAGCAGGGACAGAACCTAATCTTCAGACCATGTACCCTCCCTTTCCTCCTGAGGCAAAAGTTACAGTTTTAAACCTTTCACAGCTGAAATGACAGCAGCTCTTGGCTGAAACTGTAGCTGCTGCTGAAGACTGGACCCCATGGACAGATCTAGGATTTTGAAAAGTGCTGAAACAGTCTTTAGGAAATAAAGGAGGAGAGAAATAGGAATTGTGAAATAGGAGGAGAGAGACCAGGAATTGCAAAATTGCAAATTCTTCAGCAAAATTGCAGAAGAAAATACAGCTTGATTAGTGGAACATCAAGACAATTAACAAGGAGAGTGGGTCACGAATAGCTGTTGAGTGAAGAGCAATTAGCGGGAATCTAATTAGTAGATTCTAATAAGCATTTCTAGTAACTTTCACACAAATGAGCTTTTATTTAATGATCTGCAGTGTTGTTGTAGCTGTGATAGCCCAGGAAATGTGAAGAGGCAAGGCTTTTTTATGTTATCTTTTATTGGACTAACTCTATAGTTAGAAGAGCTCTTGGGCAATTTCAGGCATCAAGTTACCTGAGAAAGGACACTTGATGCCTGGAAGCTTGTCCAACAGCTCTCCCAACTGTACAGTTGGACCAATAAAAGATGCAACAAAAAAAACCCAAAAAACTTTACCTCTTTTATTTGAAAGAATGCACATGGGAAACAAATATTTAACAGATTTTTTACAGACATTTTGAACCAAAACCAGCATTCCCAAAGTCTTCATTTTTGTTTATAAAAAATTTCTGTCCAAGCAACAGAAATTTCCCAATGTGATCAAAGTGACCAGTCACACAAAGCAATTAGCAAACTCTTAAATGAATATGCATAGCAGTTTGTGAGCAGTTCGTAGACTGACATTTAGGTACATGCAGACATTCAGGAAGGTTAGGGAAAAGTTAGATTTAAAATGGCCACCCGACGCACAGATTCACAGAAGTTTAGGGCTGGAAGGGACCTCGTGAGATCATTGGGTCCAGCCCCACCTGCTCTGGGCAAGGAAGACTGCTAGGGTCAAATAACCCCAGTAAGGTGTAAATCCAGTCTCCTTTTGAAGATCTCCAGGGTAGGTGCCTGCACCAGCTGCACTGGGAGTCTATTCCAGAGTCTGGTCACACGAACCGTGAAGGATCTAACTTAGTTCACACAGGTGTGGACCCTACACTTAGATCCCTAGTTAGGTCAATGTAAGTGCAAATTATACAGCAGTTCATGAAGGCTAGATTGGTCTAAAAATAGCCAAAGTGATCCAAGTTAACCCTACATCAGAAGTAGTTTAACTTAGATGAGTTCCAGCAAGACCATTCTAACTGAACTTCTGTACTGTTCCCAGTGCAGCCCTAGGGCTAGGAAAGCTCCAGGGCTGGGGTTTTCTTCCCACTACCACCCAGGCACCATGATATTTTTAGCCCCTTGGGCCCTGCCTCTCCCTGAGATAGACAACCCACCCCATGAACCAGCCAATCCACCCCCCCATCTTGTAAGCTGCCCTTAGTGCCAGTTTTACTGGCATTCACCAGTGCTGGGAACTGAGGAAGTAAGTCAGGGTGGTGGGAGGGGCAGGCATAATTGGGGGAACTGGTTAACCGTGGTGGGGGGTTGGGACTAAAAATAGCCCCTGGTCCTGTGGGGGTAACAGCCCCCCATCCCTTTGGATCTGATTTGCCCCTCCCAATCCTGCCAAACCCTTCCAGATGCTAGCAATCCCTCCCCTGTGCACCCCATTTGCCTCCCTGATCTCCCCCTGCAGACCCTACTTACCCCCACCCAATCTTTCCAAGCCCCCCCCCACCGCTAGCCCCCACCCCAATTTACCTTAGACTGGGTGGCCATTTTTAAGTCAATCTAAACTCTCCCTAACTTACTTAAATGTCTGTACATATCTCTAGTCACAAAATATTTGTTAAATAATGGACAGTTTGCATGTAAACATTTTGCCAGCAGGA
>NW_005841924.1:676877-704345 GCF_000455745.1 Alligator sinensis
AGAAGAAATTGTGCATTATATTAAGCTTACCCAGCTTTAGGCTTTCCGAGCCTTGGCTGGGACTACACATCTTGATGTCACACACAGTTGGTTGTGATCTTTTTCTTTAGGAGAGAAGATGTGACATTTTTTTCTTCACCATTGGCAGCAAATACTGCATTTTGATGCACTGCTAGATCTATATTAGTGTTTGGAGGTTAAGTATTAGAAAGGGTAAAGCTTAGAAAGGGATGTCCATGATTGTCTGTCATCTTTTCATGGACAATCCCTTTCTAATCATGGACATCCCTGTCTAAGCTTTTGGAGAAGAGCACCAGAGACAGAGGATTTCTTTAGACAGTGAGGCCTCAAGCATATGTAGGCCATAGTGCTCGTGAAGTCTGTAAAACATTCTGAAAACCAAGATAAAAGTATATATTCCAATCTATTCTATAACTTTAAAGCAAGTTGAAAAGATACCAGAGAAATATTAAGCTGAAACATAATGCTAAAGGAAAAGTGGAAGAACTGGAACAACACATGGCAGAAGATACTTATCTTTCAGCTCTTTCAATCCAGAAGTAGCCAGGACTCTTTTTACCTTTAATAGGAGTTTGGCCTAAGGCCCACAGAATTTAAGCTCAGGACATTATCCAAACATACTTTAATATCTGACTAATCCTTAGAGCACTTGTGGTTAGGTTCTAGGGGTCCCAGAGGAGAAGGGAGCCCTAGATCTATTTGATTTCATGGAGCAAATTGTAGCATGAGGCTTAAAACTTAATGTGAATTATACTTATCAAATACCCACAAAAGGACATAAGAGTGGTAAGGAAGAAAAACCTGAGGGCAGTCCCAATAATTCTTTCAGATGTTCATAACCAGAACAGAACATGGAGATCCATCTGCCCTGCTAAGGACATTTTATCCTAGCAGATTAAATTGCTGCTTTCCCCTGACCTTTGGCCCAGCTACACAAGCAAAGTGGACAGCCACGAAAGCTCCATCACAGATGCCAGCGCAAAGGCATCCATAGTATTTCCTGCTTAGTTTAAAATCACCCATGCTGGAAAAAACTTTGCTTTCTGGGACCAGCAGAGTTGCTTGCTTTAAAAATTCAATCAAAAGAATCTGAATGGGCTGCCTGAAAATGGAATTGTAATACCATTCTGTGGTATTAATCTAAAAAAAGAAGTTGGCTCATTGTGTGATGAGCTTAGCACTCTATGAACCATCAAAGATTTGTATTAATGGAACCTAGTTCTGAAAGGCACTGATTTCCACAAGAACTGAGTATATTAAGGGATCAATTCAGGATCCCAGTCCCTATACACAGCTCTGGGGGTATAAAGAGGCCTGAAAAGAACCCCAGTATAGGATCAATGTACAGTCAATATAGACATCTGGATGCTTCTGCTGCCTTTTTGCTTTGGAAACTCTGGCATGCCAGGGAAGATCCCAGGACGGGAAGCAAAGAAATCATAGCAATCAGGCCTACAGGCATGGGAAGATTTCCATAAATTAAAGCAGCTCAAGACCATTTTACCTTATGCCATAAATCATTTCAGCTCCTGAGTGGCCAAGAATTTAGGCAACAAAATGAAGCCACATTTTTCTTTCTTCCTTTTGGCCACACTCTTGACTATACCTCCCAGGAGAGGTAGGTCACAGGACAGCACCCATAATAAATAATGACTTAAGTTCCCCCACCTTTTTTTTTTTAATTATGTGGTTGGTGAAATTGCCCTACGTAATAACAGTCTTACAATCTTTATTTCTGAGCATGGTGTTTACCACCATGAGTAATTGCCCAGAAATAACATAAACAAAAGAAGAGCCACTAGCTTTAGCTGTATCCGTGCATCTTGAGATATACATACAACAGAAATGAGCATGTGCTTAGAATGCCCATTACCTGTGGACATTTCCTTTTCTGATGTTACTATAACTTCTTTGCTGTTTCCCTTTTGGAACCAGGAAAATGGATCCCAAAAATAAATTTGACTTAAACCATACCAAGGCCTTAAAAACTTTTGCAGAGACTTTGGGTGTAAATGGCCATTTGACATGCAAGGTCCAAAGCAAAACTAAATTCTAGCCTTATGTCCTGAATGCTGTCTCTAGACACTGTTTACAATTTCCCCCCGAAAAAAGGGTTGCTGTAGAGAGAGAGAGACAGAATCTGAATTTCGTAGGCACTGATAACTTATTTGCAATTACCCCTTTGCCAAAGGAAGGCAATATCTAATCCATCAACAAAAATATTAAAGATAAGGACAGAATGGCCTGTAGCAGAAGGTCACATCTGGGTTATTTGTCACTTACATCTCTTTACACCTTACTCAGTGTTCTCAGTGGCTAAGTACAGACAGTCAAAAAAACAGAGGCTGAATTGGTTCAGTCTTCCCAGGTTAGTCTAAACTGCATACATTGAACTGATAAGCAAGCAAACAGACATTCCCTTTTTTTTTTTAGAAATGCAGCCACATGCCTTGAAGCACTAGAGCATGCCACCCTGCTTGGCTAGAGCAGACAGCTTGGGCCAAAGCTAGGCTCCCACCCTGCAAGTGGGGCTTCTGAGGGATGTGCGAAGCATCCTGGGATGCTGGAGGACTGAGTTAACTTGAATCTGAAGGGGATCTGGGACAGAAGTTGAATAAACCGATTAAACCTAAATCAGTTAAATCTGATACTACATCCTTCCGGGTTTATCTTAAACCGGTTTCAGCCATTTTGAAAGTGATTCATACGGACTGAAGTAGGGTGGCCATATGTTGTGTTACAGATTTGATCCGATTTCTGATCATTTGTACCTGTTTATCTGTAACATCTGTCCCTAGCCAGTGAGGGATATTCTGAAGCAGGTCCCACTCACCTGATCCCACTCACACATGTCAAACCTGTTCTGTCTTGAAGTAGCCTTTTAGAGTATATCTACACTACAGTCAATCAGAGCTAGCTTTAAACTAAATAGCTTGGTTTCTCCTAGCAGCATGGCTACAATAGCATAGAACTCAGTGTAGATTAAAAGTCCAAGTATTATGTAGCTTTTGTCCACATAGCAGTGACTGTGGTATAGATGTACCCTTATTTCTACTGCAAGTAGCCCGACAGAAAAAAAACTTCTTATGTGTGCAACCCTTATCTCCTCTATCTCAGCCTCTTCCTTTTAAAACTTAGTTCTTTTCTTATTTGTTTAATCACTTTGCTGCAAATGTCTCTCAAGGGAAAGTTGGTTACATCCCTGTCACCGTTTTGTTTTGTTTTGGGGTTTTGAGGTGTTTGGGGTTTTCTTTTCTTTTTGTGGGGGGAGAGTGGGGGGTGGAGTAGGCACTCACAGGTTTCCTATATTATTTGTTAGGCTAGTTTTCCAGCTATCTTCAGTTATTTCAGTCAGGAGCCTTTGATACCTAAGCAGGTCTCCTATTTCATTCTCAACCCAGCTCTAATTTTAAGCTTAACTGCATGTCATTTTAAAAAACATGAATGATCACTGCTTGTACTTGTATGTGATAAAGCCGCAAAGCAATAAGCACCCTTAAATCCTATACTTTCACTGGGGATTGAGAACGTGCAGTATTTCATGGGTTCTAGCCTTAAGTCAGAAGACAGTGAAAATTAAAATTAAAATTGCCTCCTATTCTTTACAAAGATATAATTTCTCAGAGCTCTCCAAATGGCTGCTAAGGCTAAGAGTTGGTCTAACATACATTTCATTAAGAACAAGTCCAAGGAAGTATATTAAATCAGATTGAGCTTTACAGATAATCTATCTGGCAGTGGGAAGTAGATTTGGAAAGCAGCAATGAGAGATCAGGATTACAGTTAACCTCAAATTAATACTCTCCATTAATTGCTGATTGCTTAATTTAATTATTACACATTAAAGAGAATACAACTGTACCTACAGGCTGAAGGACACAAGGAACAGAAAGTGCTGCTGATGATAAATCAGAACACAGCCCAGGTACGGCACATGAACCACACAAATATATGATCTTGAGGCAAATAAATAGCTTTAGGAGGCAGGACATCCTGATTTGGTTTCAGCTCCCTGGCTGACTCCACTCCCCCATTTTGTAGAATGAGGATAACAGTTATCTGCCTTGCAGGCTATTTTAAGGTCCACTTCATTAATAAATGTAAAGCATTGTCTTCACAGAGTGGCTATCACCTCAGCATCTCCAGGTATTATTACTAGAGGATGAGGGGTACACTCTAGTCAGCTACTTTCACAGAGACCTTAGTGCAGTTCCTGGATTCAGCTATCACTACGAACACATCCAGAAAATTCTCTCTCACTATGGAAGATAAGCCAATATTAACTATTTTTGCCCTACTGAGCCAGTCATATTCTGCACAGCTCCAGATAGGCCTCGTAGTCCTGTCTTCTGCTGGATGCAATGCAATGAATTTACTCATTCTTTTTAACACTATCATTTCAAAATGCATCTAAAATGTCTGGGTGTATTTTTGGTGTCACAATATAGATACTGAAATCCGATGCATCTTCCATTGTTTCTCCTATTAATTGGGAAGGGGGTCTGGGTGCCATGTCTCCCACACAAGAAACAAATTAATTTCCATTTTTGCATCAATCCTGCAACATCTATACATTGCTTAGACATAGTCACTGAAAACCTATGATATATAACAGCTGGCCCAGCATAGAACTATCCTAATTCAGTAATCAGCATTGGTCTGTATACTCTACAATGTGAGTATAGTATACTTTACTTACTATACTATCTGATGTGTACTGTGTACCTCTAAAATAGACGAAGTTCATATATTCCTTAGCACTTCAAAAATAAAGGCTTATTTCATAAGCGCCAAGTTACATACATCTAAAATGAACTACATGAAATGCTTGATGGCATTTTTTCTTTTAAACCTGGGTTTATATTTGCTTCACTGTATGGTATTTTAGTGACTATTTCACACAGATGACCCTCTGAAATGCAAGGTTCCTTGATCTGAGTCATGATAAATGTTTTATGGATGAGCATGAGAGGGATGAGGTAATAAGCATCAGGCCTGATTCTCAGGTTGGCTCAAACTGTGCACAACTGAGAACCCAGGAAGTAGGGCGAAGGTGGCTGCTACCTCACCACCTGGGCAATATTCTGCCCCATGACAATCCTAGGTATGTGACCTTTTTTGGTTGCCCATAACAGTCTTGAGAACTGGCTCACATAATTACCTAGGAACTTGCTTTTGTGTTTTGGTTTGTGACTCAAAGTTAATGATGATTTGAATTAAATGTTAAAAATGAAAGAATTTTCGTCTTAGACTTTATCAAAAAAGGGTTAGTTCTGGGTCTGGTGAACAGACCAATTTACAATAAAGGCCTTCTTTCCCATGTATCTTCTTCCCAAAACCTGAACTGGACTCTTTTCCTCTTTGTTGTTGTAAATCGCTGCCTTTCCAGTGGTACCTGAATTATATACATGCAGACAGCAGCAAGAAAGGCTGTTCTGCCAGCATAATTATTTCATTAAGTACTGCCAGGGTACTTTTCTAACCAGAGCAAAAGAAAGCAACACAAAAGATATTGGGAATCTGCTCTCCCCACATTTCCAGCCGGGTTTTGCATTTCTCAGTGGTTTGTGAAGTTTTGCTAAGTAGCCAAACCCTTGGATGTTTCTTTTAGCTGAAACAACCCTTCTGACATGAGCTCATCACTACAAAAGTCTGCTTGCACTATCTGATGGGATTTTGCAATAAATGACAGACAACACCACATATTGCGTACCAGAATGGGAGCCAGTCTAAATTCTGGTACTTGCTTCCCCAATGACTATTTGCACAGCCTGGACAAGTCACTTAAACCCTTGTGTCTCTGTTTTCCCCATTTGTAAAATGTGGATTTACAGACAGGCTTAAATTATACAGCTAATTATGGATGAAGGCTCTGGGGAGGTGGGCAGGGGACTAGTTCAGAGATTCTGGTCTGTGCCCACTTCTCCTTGAAATAATATTGACTTTGCCTTGTAGGATGTGGGGGATAAGTAGTAATTCATTCATCTTTTCAAGGCATGTTAAAAATGAAAAGCACCATTTAAATATACTATGTTAAGAATCAGAAAGGACATGCTTGGGATGCAGAAAGCTAAGCCCATTCAAACCCTGAAATCTCCTACTTCGTAGAGAAATGCCTAACAGTATTCTTACAGCAGACTGTAAAGCATACTAAAATTGCTGAACATGGACTTTTTTTCCTTACTACTAGACGTATATCTTACAATACAACTGCACCTTCAAGCACTTTTATGGAGCATTAAGTTTATAAGTCATATCCTCCTCTCTCATGCTTTTCCAAGCAGCATGACCAGAAAATGCTGCTACAGTCTGTCCTTTGAAATACAACCAGATGCTAAATTATTTAAATGTGGCCAATAGAAAAGAACTAAATGCTGATGATAACCTAAAGTCCCTATAGTTTTACGGTAGGAAGGGGAGGGAGGGGGCAGGGGAACAAGTTTAAACACCTTGCTTCCCTTCAACTTTGTCTCTTTCTCCCCAAGGTAGGAGGATCTCATTCTCACTGGAAATTAAAATAACCCGGTCTTTGTAGTTGTGACACTGAATACAAAGTAGCTGTCCTTTTACTTCAAACAGAAGGACACATTTTATTCTAGCAAAGATTGGAATTGTAATTTCTTACCAGTTCTGCTGAATGATTATCCTTAACCTCCTCATTATAAAAACTGTAACCGCACAGTCAGAAGCCTACTTACTAGTGTTCCATAACGTCCATTCAGGAGTATCAGAGACTGAAATTCAGTCTTGCTGACCAGGAGATTCAGCTCCCTGCAGCATTCAGACAATTGGTCCCATTATGGCCATCAGGCGGCTGAGTTAAAGGGTGGCCTTGCAAAAACATAAACAGCTTGTCAGCATAAGCCAAAGAGGCGGGACTGCAGTATCAGGGGACAATGTGAGCCAATGATTAGCCTCTTTAGGATCTGTTTGTTTAAGATATTGTGTTTCATTCTCAAGAAGGGGAGAGTGGGGGAGTGAGAGGAGCTGACTAGGAAGAACTAGTGTTGTATGGTTTACAGCTAAACAAAAAAAGGCTTAGGGCAGAAGAGAAAGAAAACCAGTGTCACTCCTGGAAAAGCACGTATTTTCTGTGCTTCCATATAATCATTTCTAGAAAACCAACAGGCATCTGCATTAGTTAGCTTTGCCCTGCTTTTAGTTCAATTAAAAACCCCCTGGGAACAGAGCTGTGGTCCTTGTCTATTTGGAAAGAAAAAAACGTTTCTCTTTCACAATTTCCTACTGATTTTTTTTCTTTGTTTAAGAAGAAACAAAATCAATGAGATCTGCTGCACTTGTCATAGTCTCCCCAGCTCATTTCTTTTTCTCCTCTTCTAACACACTGTTCATCCCTGTCACCACCTTTTCCTGATGTGGGGGTTTCTCATTTGCTGTCTTTCTTTAACACACTGCCATGACCTCTTGGATCTGTCCTGGCCTGTAACCTCTTAGTCAGCCTTAATCGAATTGCTTCCCTTTTCTGTCTTCCTACACCCTTGCTGCTATGGTCTTGTTCCTCCCCAAAATGCTGGTATATTTTGCATTTCCTCACCCTTAGAAAACCCATCCAAATAGGGTGGCCATATGTTCTGTTATAGCTAGGACAATCACAGATTTTAGAGGCTGGTCCCGGACAACTGTTAGGAAATGTAATGGGAATCCCAGAAATGCAGGGACTCTGGGCATAGTCTGGCTGGGAGTCAGAGCAGCACAGACCACCTTCCAGACAGGCATTGCTGTCTGCCTGGGACACAGCTGGGGCACAGTGTCCTGGATTCCCAGATGAAGTCCTGGATTTCCATATGGTCAACCTACATCCATGACTCTACCTATTTTCCTATTTCCGTTGTTCCCTCTACCTCTAAAACACTTGAGTGTACAATTTGCAACTAATGGTTCTACTTTTCCCTCTTGAATCCCATCTGGCCTGGCTTCTACCCTCTGCCTGACACCAAAACTGGTCTCTCTAATGATGACTTCTTCCTCTTTGCATCTCAAGCTCTTAGCTCCCTGAAACACTTTGCCACTTTTAACACAGCTTCCCTTCAAAAGACGCTGTCATTCATTAGCTTTCACTATTTTTCCTCTGACCTTGCTGATTAATTGTTCCTTGAAAATCTTCTTTAGAAGATCTGCTTCTTCCTTTCTCACTCTTCAAGGGCCTCCCATAGAGTGCTGTTCTTGTTAACTCTTATTCTCCATTATGCCATCTGTCTGGGCGTTATCATCACCTGCTTAAGCCAGCACTTTTATGTCAGTGTCTCATTGTTTTGTCTTTCTGCTCTTCACCTTTTCCCCTCCCTCCAATCCCACACTTCAATCTGTTCCGCAGACTTCTCCCCATATGCCTTGTTCACTTTAATTTACCACAATCTGACTTGCTCAATTTACCTTCACACACCTCTCCAGGGGGAGATTAAAGGTCCTAATCATATTATAACATAAGGTCCTTCATGGTTCCAACCCCATGACTCCCTCCATGTGAGGGAGGGGCAGTGGCAGATAGTCTTTTTCCTCCTAAAGTGTGACCCTGCCAATTCCTGGGAGCAATAAGTGTGATAGTAGGATTCTTCTTCCTCCTTTTGAGTGACCCAGCTGGGAGCAGGCGCTGTTGTCTTCCACAGCTAATATGTATTTGCTTCAGTGGGGGAGCTGTGCCCCAAGGACAGTGAATATTAGTCAATACCCCATTAAAATGGACAGGCAATTCACAAATCTCAACATGGATGTTTCATACTATCCACAAGTTCAGGTATACACTGCTGCAGTAGTTAAGCTGGGTCATAGTTTCAATTTTTGGGTTTTTTTTTTTTTGTTTTTTTTTACCATGAACAGAGGAGGGTTTTTTTTGTTGGGTTTTTTTGTTTTGTTTTGTTTTGTTTTTTAAATGAGAGCTGGGATTCTGGAGCAATGACATGACTCCATCCACTGGATCCTGGGATTTAGCCTATAATTCTTATGCTTTAATCCAGTTCTGCCCTTTCTGTTACCCCTGTGCTGTCATTATTGGTGACCTTTCTACCTCACCCTTCCACACACCTGTGACAAAATCCTGCTATGCCCTTCCCCATGACGTTTCAAAATCAGACTTTTCCTTTTTGCCCAGACAGCTAAAGCTCTTGTCTGCAGCCTCATCACCTTTAGTTCTGACTACTGATGCCCAGCTTCCCTCCAACCCCAACATTCAGATCACTCCTCTCTCGTCCTTAGATAACGCTCCCTGCTCTGTCCACTCCCCACCCCTCTCCCCTGTTGCCACCTCCTCCAACTCATATCAAAGTGAGCTGTTTGTCCTATGGAGCTCTGACCTTCCCTGTTCATCCCCTCTTAGTGTTTAGTGCATGTAATTCCTTCACCAGCAATGCTGGTCTTGACCACTTGCCATCCCCTCTGCCAAACCTTTTGCACAGTCCCTTATGTGTGGAACTATGAAACACTCACTCATCTTTTTTCCTTCAAGTCCCTTTGTATGATTTCCTTCTGCCACAATGCCTACAAGAAACAGCACAGCTCAGACAAGGGGCACTAGAGGGAGATGCATGAGAAATAGCTGCAGAAGGTTGATATTTATGTAATTATAAATAAAAATAGCAGATATTTCAGTATATACGGTAAGTATATATTTGAGGGTCTCCCTGTCTCTCTCATCCACACATCATATGTCATTCATCTTATGCTGTTAGATTTTAGGAGCCCAGACTAGCATCAAAGGTCCAAGATGAATAAACTGTGTACCTGAGTTTGGGCCAGGAATTGCTATGACAAACAGTTTGTAGATGTTTACAAAAATGCTAGCTACTTCATCTCCAATTCCCATGGCAGCTTCTTTAAGATGCTAATTCAGTGTAGTCACAAATAAAGAAACAAAGGAGGGAGCAAGAATGGGCTGATTTAGTGGACTGTGTTGAAAAGGCACACTCTTCAGACAAAAGTCACCCTGGGTATAACTCCTTTGACTCCACGCCAGTGAAGTTATGCCAAGAATGAACTTGGCTTTTTGTCCTGAAGGGCTTGTCTAACTTAGGAAAATGGTTATCAGAACTACCACTAACTGTGTAAGTTCAAATGTAGATTAGGTGCTGGTGATTTTACCACCTAATCCCCAGATGACCCCACGAGACACAGCACTCTTTAAACATAAGGTCCCAGAAACATAACATCTGGGGTCTGTGCCCGATGCAACAGCAGCAGGGATAGTGGCAGGGGCTGGGCCAACTATGGCAACTGGGCCAGCAATGGTGGCAGCTTCATTTTTTAGCACACCCCTAAATGGGTGCCTGGGGGTGGAGTTCCAGTTGCCCACCATTTATTATGTTACAGCAAGGCTCCCAACACTGTTGTAGCCCACCACAGCTACAACGTGTGCATGGTCTAGTCACTGAAATCTAAACCAAGCTCTGATGTTTACTTTTGTGTAATTAGGCTGCAAAACAGATGTTGCATGTATCCTTGGATAAACCATTTAATCCTGGGGCAAAATGCAATTGTACAGATGTCTATGTCCATTGTCCTGGGATAAGTCCTCAAAAAGTTTCCTACTAAAAGGTAGTAACAGTTTATCTCAGGATATTTCAAGGTACATCTGTAGTTTTCCTGGGACTGCATCATTGAATCAATGGCAGAAAAGCTGCATTGCATTCATCTGCTTACCTAACCCTAATTAGAAGAAGGATATGTGCACATGCCAATCCCAGGATATTTTTGTTCCAGCACAAACACAGGCACAATTTATCCAGGGACAAATGCAACACCTGTTCCTAGCCTTAGCCAGTGGCAAGTAGTTTGCACATTCAAAGGAAAAATTTTTATGGGTAAATAAACCTTGAGTTTTTTCACTGAAAATATTTGGGCTTGGAAAGTAAAAATGGAAATATTTTTGTTTTCTACTAAAGCAAACAAATGGCATTTGGTAAAAATGACAAGAACTTCGTCCTTTCACCCTTCCTATGCTTCTGGTTTAATGAAACTTCACCTGCATTCTGTGTTCCCTTCCTTCAGCCCATGCAGCATCTTTCTACTCTCTAATTCTGGTAGGAAAAGGGGCACTTTTTCCACCCTGTGTGTGTTAGCCCTACCTTTCACCTTTTCCCATCTGCCTATTCTCTTCAAATCACAGCCCCACTTAAGTGACATTACTGCAAATAAGGATGAAACCGAGGCCTCTGGTTTAAGTTTCACTCATATTTCCCTGAAATATTTTTTCATGTATTGCCTATGCTAAAAGAGTGTGGTTTGTATTTTTTAGTATTTTATTGGCACGGTTTCAATTATAAAGTGGGTCACAACTTATTTTCAGAGAGTCCTTAAACCGGACACCTGAAGAACTATGATATTGAACCAATAAACTCAAAGTCTAGATACAGACATTCAAAAAACCCAAGGAGAAATCAATCTAAGTTACGTGGTTTTCTGTAAGTGGCATAGTTTAGATCAGTGGCAAACAGAACACAGTATTCTTCCTTTGGTGGAGGGGCAAATCTTAGACTGGGTTCCAGCATTTTAAACCAGTCTGTGTGCTGAATTTCTGTTCTATTATGGGTATAGAGCAGTTTCACTTATACTGGTAAAAATGCAATGTCTGTATGTAGCCAAAAACTCTAGAGGGGAATTGATTTCTTTTTTTGCTTTTCCTTTGTAAAGGAAAACTAAGCCAGATGGAAAAAAATGCAAGGGAAAAGAGGTGACATAGATTTAGTGAGCTGATACATGGGGCCACAGTCAATAGAAAACTGGGCTTAGTCCTGTGTCAGACACTGTGTATTTTGAACTTCGAACATTTGGACTATTTCCTAATTAGATAACATGGGAAAATATTTAATCTCTTCATGATACCTCACTTCTTACACCAAAGAACACTATGGGTACATAGTGGGTACACACCTGAATATTCTGAAGCCCCATATGAGAAAAAAAATGTTCCCACTATCTTTTTTATTGAGTGAAATAATTTTTGTCATCAACTTCCCTTTGGCATCAAAGCACAGAAATGTGCAGGCCTTCAGCCACTACTCCCCCAGCCTGCTCTTTAATGATCTCCTTCATTTGCTGTCAGTAATCACTTCAAACTTTTCCTTTCCATTCACAACTCTTACAAGACTGTCATTAAGAGCACTTCACAGATCAGTGTTTGGGCTGAAAAGAAATTCTCAGCCTGGACCTCCTACATGACAGCATTAATGAATGCCGCACAGACCACTGAGAATAGCTTTCTAGTGTGCAGAAGGGATAGGGAATAATGGAGATTAATATGAATGAAACCAACTATTATAAAAAAAGATGGAGCTCTCTTGATTTTACCCCTAAATACAGAGAAAGAAGCATTATTTATAATATTCAGGGTGGAAGGAAAGGATGTTCTAACAATTGACATAGGTATCTTATGAGCTCAGTTCTGCCGCAGACTTTCTTTGCAAATTTGGCCAGGTCACTTTATCTCTTTGTGATTTAGTTTCCTGATATCCCTTAACTGACTTCACAGCACTGTTGTGAGAATTCATTCACTCAGTCATTCATGTTGTTATATCCCACAGAAAGCGTGGATTGTTATTAACATTGCTGATCTGCAGAAGACAGCTTTTGAAGCAATTAAATGCAACGTCAAGCCTCCTAGGTAGAGCTTGGTTGAAACAAGAGTGTTTGTTCTTATGATGTAATGCTTCTAATTTGGCAGTTCCTTTAGTTGACTGAGTTGTCACATTGTATCCTGCTGGAAAACTGTGGCAGGTCACAAATGAGTACTGGGGAAGTGGCCAGACTTATTTCTTCCTCCTTCATTCAGCTAAACTCATATGGAATACAAGGAGGGAGTTGTTTTTTTCTTTTTTAAATGTTCCTCCAGAGTGAATTGTTCCAGATATAACGCATGCATTCAGGGATCTGCACCTCAAATGGAAGTATGTTAGCAAGAACAATTAACAAAGGGACTGAAGCACACTAAGCAACAGGATGCTGGGTTTTTGGTTGTAGCCATGTTGGCCTAAGGACGTAGGCAGACAAGGTTATTTGGGTAGATAAATTATACATAAGGGGGTGAAGAGGCCTTTCTGCTGGCCCTCTAAATTTAATCCTGTTGCTTAGGCAAGCAAGGTTCTTTGGCGAGAGACTCCCTATGCCTGATGAAGGGTGACTCTGCCGGAAAGCTTGCTAAGAACTTTTTTTCCAACTACTCAGTTGGTCTAATAAAAGATATCACATCTACCCAAAGAACCTTGCCTGCCTAAGCAACAGGATTAAATTTAGAGGGCCAGCAGAAAGGCCTCTTCACCCCCTTATGTATAATTTATGCCTTCATTTAAGGACATTCATATGCCTTATGCTAAGCTTATGCTCAAGGATAATTCTTATTGCAATGGCCAAACTATTCTTTGTATGTGCCTTTACTATGCCATTCAGGTGGACCATCAATTTTGCCTTGCAAACTGTGGGCTTGAATTCTCCCTCTCACTTGAAGACAATAGCTAAACATAGACATGTTTCATTGGACAAGGATTGGGTTCTCTCTCTTTACTCTTTATACCTTCATTCTTATAGATCCATGTGTTATAACTAAGGCTTACAAAAGCCCACTGATTTGGATATTCAGTATTATTTTATTATTTTTGAACCTTGTTAATCCACAGCTGGCATCAACACACATCAAACCAATCCAGTATTTCATGAGACACCCACAAGAACAAATAGGGGGGAAAAAAAAAATCACTGAAGTGGAGATCTTTATTATAAATCTACCAGCTCATGCCTCAGAAAAGTGAATTGAGTGTTGGAGTGGGAATTTAGGTACTTATTAATTGTTTATTATAATTATCATTTATTTGCAGTAGCACTTCAGAATTCCAGTCATAACCCCACCATGTTAGGTGCTGAACATACATGGAACAAAAAGACTGTCCCTGCACAAAAGAACTTACAACATACGGGTAGAATTTCTCTGTACTACAACTGCTGGGGGGGGGTCGACACACCTGAACTAGTTTTAAATTAGTTACCTGTAGCAGTCTACTTGCAGTAGCATGGAGGACAAGAAACAGGCCTGTATTGTGGCTAAATTGTTTCAGGTGCTCAAATGGGTAATTTAGACTTAGAACAGATATCTCTACACTACAGCCAGTTTTGTGTGTATATTGGTGAAAACAGTTTAAAAATACATAGTAGTAGTTGGTAGTTACATAGTAGTTGGTAGTGTCCTAAAGTTTAAATTCTATCACCAGGCTGGGGTGACTTCTCCACCCCTGGCATGGGCTGCTGTGCCCCTGCCAGGCAGACCCTGGCTAAGGTCCTATGCCGGTAGAAGAGGGGAGAGACAGGGGATTAAGTCTCTCTCCCTCTCCCCTTCACCTCAGGGTGCTGGCCCCTGGCCAGTGTCTAGACACACCCCTGCCCCTGCTGCTTGAGGGGTGAGTGGGGAAAAGTCTGGCAGGGGTTGCTTCCCCTTCCCCCTCCAGGTACACCTGACTGGGGACCATGCAGGCTAGGGTGGGGGTTTAAACCCTTCTCCAATTGTACTCAGTGGCCTCCTGAGGCCTGGCCAAGCTCACCCGCCAAGCTCAAGCAGAGAGAGGGGAAAAACCTGGAGGCTTCTCCCAGCTTCCCTCCTGCTTTCCTGCCACTGCCAAAGAGAAAGGAGAGCTTGCTCCAGCTTCTGGCCTGAGCCACTGCAGGCGTGTGGTTGCATTTCCAGAATCAAAAGTGAATGTTTGTTCACTTGCTTTTCAGTTCAATCTATGCAGTTTAAACTAACCTGCAAAGATTGAATCGATTCAGGCTTGGGCTTTTTGAATGTCTGTACTTAGCCTCTGTGACTTAGTCAAACACTACTGCTCTGGCTGAGGCACAGAGCAAACTCCTGCCCCATCACCCTCAAGGCTAGAAAAGCCCATCCCCCTCTTCATAACTCTGGGGCTGTGAAACCATCAGCCACACCCCTCCCGTCCCACCCTTATTTGCTGGGGAATATGACTCACCAGCACCAGACCCCCGGTTCACCCTGACACCTGCCGTTTGTGCAGCCCCCTCTCCCTCCCCTTCCCCCACCACCTTCCCCAGCTAGGACTTCAGAGATTCCCCCACTGCTGCATTTGATGCCCCCATGCTGGGACTATGGCTGCAGTGGTGGGAGTGCAGCCCCAGCAGCATCATGGCTAAGCCCCCTCCATCACAGCCAGATTCCCAACTCTGACAGCAGTAGGCAGTTGCCTGCAGCAAAATACCCCTCTGAAGCTGAGATTCTGGCCCTGGTTTGGAAGATAGCAGACCCACCTAGGGCCTGCTGTCTGACAGCTAGATAGCCAAGGGAAGGAGATGGGGGTTGGTGGGCATTGTCCCTTTGGATCACCAGTCAGTCAGCCCTGACTTGTGCCCTGAGCTTCTGTCATCTGTCTCTAGGCAGATAAAGGAGCCTGGAAAACATGCTGGGACATGTGGTTTCCCCCGCCCCCCCCGGCTGCGTGCTATCAGCAGTGCAGGCTGTTTGCAGAGCATGCATACAACCCTTTGAATGCTTGTACAGCTTTAAGCCACTTGAAATTAAGGCCCCTGCTACACATTACATATATTGCACAATTAACAGGTTAATCACACAATACATTTAGATCAGCCACACTTCCAAAGTGATACTGGCCACACATGCAAAGTAACTAGCACACAATTAACTGGTTAATCATGCAATATATGTAGACCAGCCACGGTATTATCCAGCCAGAGTAATTATCACACAATGAAAATGTTTATCCAACTATAAAAAGAGCCAATCAGCTATAAAGTTTGTGCTAAAAAATGTGTAACAACTCTATAGCTGGTTTCTATCCAGCTTTAATTTAAACATGTAGTAGGGCCCTAAGCTGCTGAACTTAAATCAGTTGATTTGAATGCTTGTACATACCCCTAGAAGTATTGGTCTAAAGAACAATATAAACTTTGTCAGCAATATCCATAAATGTTGCATGCCATATGGTGCTGCTTCTCTCTTTAGTTATCGCTGTGAGAAAGTGAGCATGCACTCCTGGTTACCTCAGACCATTTATAGAAAAATATTTTGAGGGAGCCCTTTATTCAGACATTACCATCATATGACTGGATAGATAATTAGTTATATGAAGCTTATTTCTAACACATTTCTGATTTTGTTAGGTGCTAAGGTACCTCAAATGCCTTATAAAAGGCCCAAATGAACAGCACAGTTTACACTGTCTTATTTGGCACAAGACTGGCACTCTGTATCTGAGGATGCTCAGAAAACAGAAGGTATTTGAACATGACAGGTTAAGATCCTCTGTAAACAGTATAAGAACAAATGCCTTGATGTAACAAAGTACTTTAACACCTACTTACCTTTAAGCAAAGGAACAGTCCAATTAAATTCAGTGCTACTTTGATGAGACTGCTCTTGAGTTTAAAGTTTGGCATATGTTTATGTAACTGGCTGAAGTTGCGGCATTATCAACAGAGCATCCCAGCGACAAAGCTTCATAGGTTTCTGACTGTCAGTTACCAAGGCAGAAAAGAGATGTTCTTGTTACCTAGTATACAGGCACATGAAAATAATAAAACCACTTTAAATGGAACTGCATGTGTGCAACAAAAGACAGAATCATTTACAGAAAAAGACAGAAAAAAAGACTGTAGATATTAGGTGCTGGTGTTGTTTATTTTCTAAGTATCACCCTTATATCGTGGGATAATGTGTGAGAACCTTGAGGTGATCTGGCTATTCTAAAGTCAAGGTCCTAATGAATATCCAACCCCTTCTAGCGACAGGGCCATATTAGTATGTCAAGCAAACCACTGTTTTACAGCTTCTAAAACATCAGAATGAAATAAAGAATAGCAGACAAAAACAGCATAATGGGGATTCCAGAAAGTTAGGGCTCACTTATACTGCAGCTGTAGTCAAGTAAGAGAAGCCAGTCAAAATACAATTATTCCTTGACCCACTACAACAGGACTGTCTAACTCATTTGGCCTTGCAGAATAGATCTGGACAGTAGGGCTTCTCGTAAGCCAGATGACCTATCTCCAGTGGCAGGGTGGTGGCTTGCTGGTGGGGCTGCCAGAGCTGCTGTGTTGGGGCAGCTGTAGAGCCCAGGGTCATCCCTTTCCCCCCTGTCACCAGTGGTGACCAAAAGCCATAAATTCAGCACTGGGAAAGGAGATGCAGGGAAAATGGTGGCAGCATTCATCACCTTAGCCTCAACACAGCAGCTCCAATAGCTGTGCTGACAAGCCTTGTGGCCACAGTTTCTCTCACAATGGGCCACATGTGGCCTGTGAGCTGCCAGTTGGATAATCCTACACGATAGTGTCACTAAAAGTTGTGGTGACAATCTGGAAGATGGGATGAAGTACACCGTCAGTAAGTTTGACACCAAGCTGTGTGTGGAGTAGTAGATACACTGGAGGGTAAGGCTAGGATTCAGAGAGACCTTGACAAATTGGAGGATTGGACCAAAAGAAATCTCATGAGGTTCAATAAGGACTATTGCTAAGTCCTGTACTTACAATGGTACAATCCCATGCACTGGTTACTGGTTGGGGAATGACTAACTAAGCAACAGTTCTGCAAAAAAGGACCTGGGTTTACAGTGGACAATAAGCTGAAGATGAGCTAGCAGCATGCCCTTGTTGCCAACAAGGCTAATGGCATACTGGGCTGCATTAGTAGAAGCGTTGCCAGCAGATTGAGGGAAGTGATAATTCCTCTCTATTCAGCACTGGTGAGGACACATCTGGAGTACTGTGTCAAGTTTTGGCCCACCACTACAGAAAGAATATAGAGAAATTGGAGACAGTCCAGTAGAGGGCAACCAAAATGGTGAGGAAGTTGGGGCAAATGACTTATGAAGAGATGCTGAGGGAACTGGGCTTATTTAGTCTGGAGAAAATAACTGATGGGGAATTTAACAGCAGCCTCCAACTACCTGAAGGTTGGTTACAAAGAGAATGGAGCTAGACTGTTTTCAGTTGTGACAGATGACAGAACAAGGAGCAATGGTCCCAAGTTGCAGCAAGGGAAGTTTAAGTGAGATATTAAGAAAAACTCTCTCACAAGGGGGTAGTAAAGCACTGGAACACGTTATTCAGAGAAGTGGAATCTCCATCCTTGGCTAGAAAAAGCTTTGGCTGGGATGATATAGTTGAGGATGGTCCTACTTTGAGCAGGGGGTCAAAGTAGATGACCTCCTGAGGTCTCTTCTAACCCTAATGTTCTATGATTCTACAGTGCACATGGGATATACCCATAACCAAATTAAATATTTGGCATATAGTATATACCAAGAGTTTTAACTCAGTCATGGGGATACAGAAAGGTCATTCTACATCGCCACATTTCATCATTTGTATTAGGTTATAGCAACAATCTAAAAAATTTGGTGCTGAAAATTCTCACAGACTATATGGCATCCATTCATCAGCAAGTGATAATGGATATTGCACCTGTTCTGCTGATTGGTGGTGCGTTTTCTTTTGTGGATCTAGAAACCGATGTTCAACTTGCAGATCCTGCCACAGTGGTACAAGGTGTTAGGGACTACTGTACTGACAGGCCATTTCCTTCAGTCACGTTTATGTTGTAATTTGAGCGAGCATTTCTTATCGTGATGTTGGACTCCTTGATTGAGAAGGGAGCACCACTTTGTCCTGTATTCTAAGGCCTCCCTAAGGTCAATTCCAAAAGCATTTGTATCCTGCTTGCAGATGTCTTTGGAGCGCACGTCTTTGAAGCTCCCAGACTAACCTATCAAGTAATCATATATAAAGTAGATCAGATAATAGGAATTTGATTTATTTGATACTGTCCTTTATCATCTCATTTCTGTACAAAATGAAGGAATTTGTGAAGTGCCTTAAATACAACTGGAATTTACTAGCATTTTTTTTAAATGCTGAGTGTGTTTCACACATGCTTCACAAAACATTTGTAAAAGACTGCATGTTTTAGGACACAATTACTTCCTGTTAAAAAAAAAAACAAAACAATTATTCATACAAAACCACAATTAATTGGTGCGTGTCTGTACTTAAAAAAGGAGATGAAAAGGAGAAGAGAGCAAATGAAGAGAGTAGTACTAAATTTTGCTTGCAGTGTGAAGGCAGTCCTAATTCAACAGACTACCTGTCACAGCAGGGTCCTTTAGGAGGGCCGTGATCTCCTTAAGGCCCTCTCTCCATGCCAATTCGGCCCAAGGGCACCCTCTATTTCTCACCCACCACGTCTTGATGTTCAGTAGGTTCGGGAGGCTGCCTTGCGTCTCCTTGGGCACGTAAACTCCTGGACCCCTCGTGGGTCTTATCCTGCACCCCTGGGTGCCTTAGGGCACCCTAGCCTTGTGGGCTAAGCGTGGCTCCTACCACCCCTAATACCACGCCCCAAGCCTCGCTGATGTAATAGACGTTGGTGTGTCTGCACACCCGCTTCCCGGGCTCTCTCTAACCCAATGTCCCTCACTGGGACTCTTGTCCACTCTGGGACTTTCTGTCGGGCCCTACAGTCTCTAAGGCCCACTACCCTACTACCCTCTCTGGTACGGGCTCCCCGTGCTGCTAGCCCCTTTTGCCGGGGGACAACCGCAGCACCTTGCCCTTTTCCCAGGGCGCTGTGCCACTAACCCCTTCCGTCAGGGTCCACCGCGGCACCCCGCCCCCGTCCTGGGTTTCCCTATGGTGCAGGCCTATTACCGGGTTCACCACACCCATTCTGGGCTTCTTAAATATCGCCCTTCTCGGGCTCCTCAATATTGCCCCTATCGGGCTCAGTATGGCCCCTCTCGGACTCATCAGTAATTGCCCCTCCTAGGGCTGGGGTCTATGCACCCTACAAGTGACAACCTTGCTGGCGTCTGCCGGGCCCATCCTGGGCTCCCCAATATGGCGCTCCCCATCTTCGGGGCTCACCGTGCCTGCCTCAGGCTTCTCAATAGACCTGTCTGCAACCCCCCGGTTGCACCCGCAACCCACTGGTTGCGCTCCTCACTATGAGCTGCGCCTGCACTGGCGCTGCGCCCTCACTGACGCTGAGGTCCCCATACCACTGGGGTACCTGTGAAGATGATGCACCCTCTTGGTGCTAGACTGCGCCCTTACTGGCGCTAGGGCACCCCACCTTCTCTGGGGTCCCTATGAGGCCACTGCACCCTCTTGGCGCCAGGGCACCCCACACTCTCTGGGGTCCCTATGAGGACACTGCGCCCTCTTGGCACTAGGGCACCCCACACTCTCTGGGGTCCCTATGAGGCCACCTCCAACCCCTACAGCCTCACCCAAGCCTCCGGTGTAATATCAAAGCCAAACATAAACTCGAGCCTCCTGGCTATAACTCAAACATAAGGCACTGGGCCATAACAACATAAGCCTCCTGGCTGTAACTCAATATCATTGCTCCAGCCTCTGGAGCTCTCATGAGCTATACTTGCTGTTAGGCTTCTCCTCACATCCTAACTACAAGAGCTCCTGCCCCTCTGGCAGCTGGCAGGGAACTGCCAGCCTAGCCTCAGCCCTGGGCTTTATAAGGGCCAGGCCCTGCCTCCTACAGGCAGCTGGCTCTCCTTAGTTGCCCCGGCAACCTGCAGCTGGGCTCGTCACCCTGGCAACACTCAGCTGGGCTCGTTATGACCTGCCAGGGCTCTGTCTCTCTCCCTGGCAGTTTCTCCTCTCTAGGAGCAGAGCACCGAGGTGCTCTGCGACACTACCATTTTTAATTGAAAATGAAGCTGTGTCATAACTCAAAAGGGAAGCCGTCTAGAGCTGGCAGAGATTCCCTGCAGATGTCAGGTCCAGCCTCAAGGCAATGGAGCTGAGGCTTGTGGGGATAAGGAGTTATCCCAGGGCAAACCTTCATCTATTCCTTGGGACAAGTGGGGAGAAACTCAGGGCACTGATGGTCCCCACAGAGGGGTTTGTAACACCTCCTGGATTCATTTAATAATTTCTAGGCTATATTTCTTGGTCTGGTCTCTGTTAGTACACATAAAATACATGGCAGCAGAAGTCAGCCAGAAAAGAAGCATACCCTGCATTCAGCCCCTTTGGCACTCTTAAAGGGAAAGCCCCTAAAGGCTAACAATTTGAAATCTTTCATATTATATAGCAGGTAAAAGCTAAGATTAAAAGATGGAAGAAGAAAATAGCAGGCCTGGATAATATGTATATTTTAAACCAAAAAAATGTCTGAACCCAACAATGCGGAGTAACAAGAGACAGATACTTTGCAAAGCAAAATAGCTCCATCCAGCATATAGTATGTGGATTCAAGAATCTGTGTTAGTTTTTAAAAAGAAAATAAATTGCTTTTCCCTAATGGGGTCTGAGACCATGAGAACAGAGAAGTACAAAGCAATCTTTTCCCCTTCTTTCAACCCCTTGACCCTTTAGTAAAGCTCATAGGAAAGATAAAAGCAGACTGAAATCAATTTCGCTTTCAAGCCATAGAGAACCTGACATATTCTGTCCATGTCATAATGTGTCTGATAGCTTGGTGGGGAGGGGCATGCCCTATTTTTTCATACATCACAAGAATCCATTGGGAACATTAGGTATGAGACCAGTGCAAGCTTGTCTGTCCGTGTTTGCGTCCAGTTTCTTGCTTTTCCTTGGCACTCTGGCTTTCTTAGAAACCCAAACTGCTGTAATGAACTACTGACACAATCTTTCAGAAGGGGCAGAAGCATAGAGAAATGTAACACTGCTCCTAGCAGCATTAATTATCATTCAAGTTTCTTTTGAGACATCTTGTAACAGCAAGATTCTGGAAGACCTTTGCACTATAAAACTACAACTTTGCTAAACACTCTAACACAGGGGTTCCCAAACTGTGGTACATGTATCTCTGGGGGTACACAAGACATCTCTGGGGGTTACATGGGAGAAATTGTGTAATAGTGGATTTAATTTTCATTATAATAATAATTGGCATTTAAGGGATAAAATATAAAATGTAGGAGTATGCAGGCAGCTGGTCAATCTGGAAGGGGGTACTTAATAAGAAAAAGTTTGGAAACCTCTGCTGTAACATATCAATAATGTTGCATGTTATTGTTTTATTGTAGCTGGGGCTGATAGCACCACCTCTTTGGAAAGTTTCCAGACCTTTCCCATTATGAGACTTGTTTTCAGTTGCTTAGAACTGAAATCTTCCATGCCAAACAGTTACCTAGAGGTGAATTTAATTGCAAAGTTTCAGGCCAAAGAAATGGAGCCATTTTTGAGGGCTAAGGAAAACAGATTGTTTTTCCCATATTAAAAACTATGGTGATTTCTCCTGGACAAAGCACTAGTATCCCATAATTTAAGCAAGTCAGTTGAAATTTGATGGCGGGGAGGGAGGCTTTTCTGCCAGGAATATACCTTGTGTAGTTCCTATGAAAAGCTACACAAACTTGACTATGTCACAATCTGTACACACTAGGCAGCTGTATTAAGGTTGCACAGGCAACATTAATTGGGCATTCATAGCTTTTGCATTGCTTGACAGTCTTAAACACGGGAGCTTTTTTTTATGTAGCTTTTTTGTTTGCAATAGTATCTACACGTATACAGGTTTCCCTTGCTTTATGCTGTACATGCGTTCCTGGAAAATGGTTCATAACCTGAATTCACATAAAGAGAACCCATTTTACAATGTAATGACCTCAACTATACTGACCCCAGACCCATTTCTACCACTTTTCCAAGACAATTTTGGTACTAACCAAAAGCAGATAGTACACACAAGCACAGGGCACTATCATAATGGGCAATGGAGATGCGTAAGGGGTGAATGGGGTGCATGTGCACCCCCTGAGCATGGCAGTGCACCCCTTGTGAAAAGGTACTGCTGACACTGCCAGCAACGCCTGTAGGCGATCACAGCTCACCACTGCCCCCCTTGCTGCTGACACTGCCGGTGCCCCCACTGTAAGCACCAGCCAATCACTGCAGCTGCCAATCCCAGCCAGCCAATCCCAGCCAGCCAATCCCAGAAGCAGCCGCATCCATTCCTGGAAGTGGCTACAGCGATTGGCCACAGCAGGATCAGCTGCGGGGTGGACTGGTCACCGGCGGGGGAGGGGGCACATACCCCCCGTGACTAAGGTGGCACCAGTTGCCCATGATAATGGGGATGGCAACTCCAGAAAGACGTGTCACAGACAACGAGCGAGAAGCACAGATCCACACAGGAGACTATATTTTGGACTACAATGCACCACACAAAGCAGCTGACTGCCTGCTTCCACCACATTGGTCGCATACAAGTGAATTTACCTCTCATATAAAATTTTTAGCATAAAAAGAGTCATCTCATAAGAGCAAATTCACACATACAGAACCCCCATAAAGCGAGGGAAACCTGTACATAGATCTCTTATTATATGTTACTCCATAACAGAATCCACTGAAGGAATCCTGAAGGGACTTTGCACTGGAAAGTGTTTTCAAGACATACACTCACTGTATGGGCATATTGTAGAATGAGTATTTTTCCTTCCCCTTTTCATGTCCTTCCAATCAGCTTCTGATACCAGCTTCAGGCTTTAGTCTTAATTTTATAGCAATTAATGGATCAAATCCTGCTTCCTTTAAAGACCAAATTTCCATCTATAAACCACCACAACAGCTGCACTTTCCAGAGACAAAGCCAAACACAAAGCCCAAGCCAAAGATAAGAACAAAGCACTCTTGGTCAAGGGGACCTGGTTTGTAACAAACTTCTAGAGATTGGATGAAAACAGACCTTACAAAACAAAATAAAAAAATAAAAGAAGATTAATAAAATTTGCTCTGAAAAGGGAGAAGTGCTACAGACCCCATGAAGTGCACTGGAAACATCACTATAGCTACTAAATTTATGTAAAAGATACTCAGCTAGTACAGTAATGGGCAGTAGTATAAAACCCTAATGAAGAAAGATAGATGTGAAAGGAGATGCATGAAATCCAGTTCAATAAAAGTGGTCACATTCAACCCCAAAGAGGTTAAGAGGGAGCAACACCAGGTACTGGAGGATTCAATCAGAAGACAGCAGCTTTACAGTCCAGAGACAGCTACCTAGAAGTCCTACCAAAAGAGTCTGTCACAGCATGGTCCTGTTGCTTCTTGACTCCATTTTCTCACCTTTGGGGTTGTAGGCTCTATGATAGACAAGAGCCAAGAAGCAGTTGGACACCACTGACCCACTCACCAGTGGGGCTTGGATTCCAGTGTAAGCCAGTGGAATTTTGGGAGTGAATGAAACCTCCTGAATGGAAAAAGACATAGGCAACACATAGGAAGGGTATGGGGGGGCACATGCCTCCCCTCAGATTGACCACTGCCGATGCTGCCACTGGCGTCTGCAAGCGGTTGCTGCTTGCCACCCCACCCTCTTGCCGCCAACACTGCTGCAGCTGCCTGCAGGCAGTCCCTGCTAGGCTCGCCCTTGCCACCAGTGTCACCATGGTCCCTGCTGCCACGCTGCCGCCTGCGGGTGGTTGCCGTGCCTCTCAACCATCAGGAGGCACGAGTCGTTCATGGGAAAAAAACCTCCCTTGTCACTGTATTTTGCTGTGTTGGCTTACAGTGGGATCATAGTATGTCTATCATGAATAAAATGGCCAACAATTGTTAGTGACAACAATCAAGTTATTCATCAGGCATTTTGAAAAATGATGGATTGAGTTTCTTGTACCATTCATGGCCCAGCTGTGCCGTTGATCAATTCCTCTTTGGTTAAAGTTGTATTATTGGAGCATCTGTTCTATATACATAGATAAACAAACAATAGTGGCCATATGTACACATAAAGGCATTGATAAACACCCATATAGAAACATACTCACAAGCAACAGGCAATGTTACCCTAAACAGTTAAAAATAGAACAGACACTATTCTTAATTTTTATACCATATTACAATAATAAGTCAAAGAATGCTTGTTTTTTCTCTCTCCCTGTCTATTAAACATCTTTGTCTAGCTGTATGAGAAGTCATAGCTCATAGGATGTACAGTAGGATACATAACAATGATGCTACTGCCTCCTCTTACAACAGCATGCCATGCCAGGCTCCAACCTTCCCCTGTGATGGAGGAAGGATTTGGGCACATTCCAGGGGAAGCTGGGAAGGCATGGGCAGGATGCAAAGAAGGCTGGTAATGTGGTAAAACAGAGCTCTGCTTCTCTCAATTTTCCACTGGTTGAAGGTCTGAGGAATTTTTTCCAAATTGTGTAAGTCAGAGCTGATCAAAAACAGCTCTCACGTGTCCCAGGGCTGAATGACTGAGGATCAGGGAGCTGCAACAGATTCCCTTCAGCCCCTGCTCTTCTGAGTTCAGACAGGATAAAAGATTTGAGGGTCATTGCCTCTGGGCCCTCTCCTCTTCAAGCATAGCAAAAACTCTCAGAATTTAAGAGCAGAGCCATTTTTTAAATATCTTAAGCCACAAGCCAATGCTATGACTTCTTGCTGCCATTAAATGATCAACCTGAACCATCTCAGAAATAAAAACATCAGTAAGTTTGTACAATATTTCACCTGTATCCTGATTTTCTGAGGCAGACCAGAAAATGAAAATTTCTGGCAAAATGAGTTAGCAATAATTGCTTATTTTCAGTGCCTAAAGTATCAAAATCAGAATGAAAGCAAACCACCACCAGCTCCCCCTTAAGTATAATGAGAATAATGGTTTCTTCTCTTGTCAACTATGATCAAGGTTTAGGAGTACAAGATTTCACAGCCCGTGTTTTATGCAATAGTATTCATATAAGCTCTAAACAAAGCTTGCTATGTTTAGAGCTTAGTCTGCTACTTTAAAACTGCCATTTAACTTCATAAAAATAAAAAAAACCCTCAACTTCTTACATTTGCATTTCAAACTGCATGGATCAATTTTCATTTTGGTTGGAAAAAAGTAGACTATGGACAGCAGTATGATGGGTTTGGGATCACAATAGGACAAAATTCTGCCCAGAGAATTTTCAGCATGATTTATATTTATTTATATGATAGTGGGATTTGGCTTATGGTTAATGTGCTTCAGAAACATCAAATATTTAAGTGGATCTAAATGCCTAACATTAAGTAATGAGTAATTTATAACTTGTCTTAAAGCTAAATATGCTGTAACAAATCCATAACCACCATTTGTTTATCCATAACCACTTGTTATGAAGCTGCACCGTTTTGGCACTTGGCATTTCAAAGCATCAGAACCTACAGCTTCCTATTCCTAAATCACAGGTCTCAGCTAGAAATCGGTGTTAGCAAAATAGAGCTGAAGACAGATTCCAACAGTCCAGATTGTATCCGGTGAAAAACATAAGACTAGTCAATTCATTACAGTACTTTTCATTGAATAGTTCACCAGCTCTCTTAATACATAAACTCTCTCAGTCCTTAAAAACTGCCCTGAAGTTAATGGTTCCTAACTCAATAAAGTAGCAAAAAACTAACAGTGAGACCATTTAAACATTGGATCAACTTACCTAGTGCAGTGGTGAATTCTTCATCACTTGCAGTCTTTAAATCAAGACTGAATAGCTTTCTGAAAGATATGTTATAGAACAAGCAGAAATTATGAGCTCAATGAACAAATTATTAGGTGAGGTTCTTAGGCCAGAATCAAAATGGAGCTGATGGTAGTCGTGGCTCCTTATGGCCTTGAAATCTAAGTGTATATTACTGCCCACTATTGCTGATTGTACTAAGTAAAAGAAAATTTTCAGTCAGTCAGGTATGCAGCTGTATCACAACATTGTACCATCAGAACAAATTCTTGGAAAAGATCTTACTCCTTTCCTGGTTCAGTATGTACCAGACCTCTACCACTCCCACCCCAGTACCATCATCCTCACTTTCAGAACTGAATTGGGGAAGTATGAAATTAAGCCTGACCTTTCCTTGTACTTCACATTCAATGTGCTTCCCAAGCCAACAATCATAACGGAGCATCAATTTCACTCCAAGGAAGCTTGTTTATGGAGGCACAAGGGGCTGAGTACAAAGCTGAGACTGGGGAGGCCCAGTGCATGACCCAAGCACAGGTAAGGTTCAGTCCAGTTTACAATTTTAACACTGCACTATCACTTGTGGCTGTGCGCTCTGGTGGTGAAATAATAGGATGGGGCTTCCTTACCTTCTTGGTAGCAATCCAGATCTTTCAAGGGGTAAATTATTTTACCTTTGGCCTTCTTGCTTACTCAGTTGGGAGCCATATTATTGCTTCATAAAAAGAGACACCTTTCCTATTATTCCTTTGCTAATGAAGGCTGCAAAATCCTTTTCAGACAACTAGCTAACATGATTGATAAATAGTGCTTCAACCATCCAGACCAAGCTGGATTTATGATTAATTCCATGCTCTTAAGTAATCTTTCAGGACTGTTTTATTCATTGTTCCCTGCAATATAAAAAGAAACACTGCTTTGGATGCCAAAATTACATGCAATGAGTACAATGGCTCTCCATATTCACAGGCTTGCATTAGTTTAGATTCTAGTG
>NW_005841924.1:704361-719687 GCF_000455745.1 Alligator sinensis
AAGGACAATGTTGGGACTGTCAGAGTATATTTAAATTTTTGATTGATATCAGTGCCTGCTATGATTATGAATATGTTACCATGCTTACATAAACAGTGCAAAAAGCTGGGTTACTGCTAAGAATAGTTCAGAACTTAAAACTAAACTAAAATCAGGAAATTCAGAGTTATAGTTTATTCCTCAAATCCACTGCAACTGGGCCCCTTGCGCTTGTGTAGTTTAACATAATGGACCACTAGGCTCAGACTGTAATAAAAACCACCACCTAGAAATCACCGAAATGCTGAGCTAGCATTCTATTTATGGAGCATTGCCCAGTTACGTTATCCCATGTATTTAATTAGTATAGATTTTCCAGATCTGGATGCTGTAGATATAGTATGGCTTTGCAAGTCTGTGAGAGATTTTTCTGAGCCTAAATAGCAGATTCCTCCCTAGTTTATGTACATGATAATTGCCTCCTTGTTTGCAGTCTGGATTTAAAATAAAACATGAGAAGAAAGGCAGCATTTAAGGCTGTGCAATGTACTACTGAAATCTGCTATTAAAACAATCCTTGCAAGTTGGGAGAGGAGCAAAGAAAGAAGGGGAAGGGCTTGCAGAATCAGGGCCTGAGTGAAGGAAATTACTCTTTGAGGGACCGGAAATCATGTTGTTGCTGTTACAGTTTGGCAATTAGTTTCAATTGTGTGTGCTGCGATTCAAATTAGGTGAATATACTCCATTAAATTAATGACCTCATACTAATGAGTGTAAGGGAATTATCATCAGTGGCCCACAACTGCTTAATAATTAACTTTTATGTTTTGGTGAGATGATTTCATTTCAGTGAGTACACTTCATTAAATTAATGGCTGCATATTAGCAACTGTAAGGGAAATACTGCCATTAGGTCAGGAGAATTATTTTGAACCAGGTCACAGAAAGTTTTATGGCATTTTAATATTTTCATTACATACAAAGAACACATGTAAATGTCTGGACTGATGACACATTTATTCTGATGTACTTGAACTTTACACAGGTATAAAAAAGGACCAGACAGCATAAACCTTTACACTGTTGTGGCTTTGACCAATTCAGTAGTGAATTATCCCATGACAAATCAGAGGTAAAACTATAACGTTATGAAAGTTACTCTGGTATATATATCATTTGTACAGAGCTTATCCCACAAGAGCTTTTTGCTCAAGACAAACAGGATATTAACAGCTCCTCTCCACCTATAAGCAAGGCACTATAATAGCTACCTAATAAATACTGGATTAGCTGTATCTCTGGCTGCTCAGAATTATGGTATAATTTATATCAGTGCTCAAAAGGAATGAAAGTTATGTGTTTTGGTATTAAGTATCTTCATGACTGATTCATTTAAAATAAACTAATCTAATGAGTATACAAAAACATATTGGCTGCATCCAGATGAGCAAGCACATGCCTCTTGCGGCATCTCAAAGCAGTTTGAGATGCTGCAGAAGGCATGCTAGGAACAAAAAAAAAATATTCCCTGTACTGAATATTTGCAGTGTGGACTCTAAGTTTGATACTGGCAAATTCCAGTATTAAAAAAAACATGCTGGAAAAAAGTGGCGCAGGGCGCGCTCCTGGAGTGTGCTCTGAAGCAACCAGAGTCTGGGTCCTCCAAAAAGATGCTCCAGCACCCAGCCAGAGCATCTCTATGCCTGCCACCTGCCCCTGCTGCTCCAGAAGCAGGGCAAGGCTGACAGCGGTGGCTTGGACCCAGGCTCTGTTCCTGGTAAGTAGGGATGTGGGACCCACCACCCCCGGTGGCAGCAGCTAGCAGCGGGCCCTCAGGGTTCTTGTGGCCTGCTGCAGGCAGTCGTCCAGTGGCCCCCCAGCATCTAGCTCCCCCTGGCTAAAGGTCCAGGAGGAGCTGGGCAGGGACAGTTTGCCCCAAGTGGCAAAATTTGCCCCACACCAAAGTGCACGTTCAGGCACGTGTGATGAGGCACAAATCTCTGGCACAAATTTGTGCTGCTGCTACTTGAGCTGTTGCAAGCACACGTGCCTGCATGTGTGGATGCACCCATTGATAAAAAACAAAGAGAAAATTGATGGATGTTTTGACAGTTTTAATTACAACTATTTAACATAATCACTGCTCTGTTCCCTGAAGTTTGGGGCAAGAACCATCTTTTTGTTCTATATAGGACCAAAGATGACAAGTCATGACTAAGGACTGAGCCTCCAACATACTGTGATAAAATTATAAAACAACACTAATTATAATAATAGTGATGGAGAATGAAGTGATTGCACCCAGTACAATAGTTAACATTTCAGGCCAAATTTAATGACTCTCTCACATTTGCTTAAAAACAGACCCTACCATATCATATACTTTGACAGTGTAGCATCACTCAGGCTTTGGCTAAATTATGCAATGCTCCAGCCCAGGACAATTTAATCAGTGATTAATGAATGAATATTTATTTTATTCAATAAGATAATATTTTATTCAATAATTTTGCCAAGTAACCTGTTCATGAAATATCTACAAAGAGACTGTGATTTGTTATTCAAAATTATTCAGTGAAAATGTCATATATTTTGCTTACCCTCTGGGTTGCTGTTTGAAATTCAAAAGCCAAATCTGAACTGTGTTGTCTAGCTATGATTAGTCCTATGGTTTTGTTTCCATTTCCTGATTACATGAGCATAATTGCATTCTTCCAGTCAGGTTTCTGGTTCAAAAGCATATAAAACTCAAATCACAAAAAATGTGATGAAAAGACAATGCAGAATGGGCAAACAAGCCTAAAGAGTATTTGTTAAAAAATGTTGCAGAGTATTTATGGGAAATTGTTCTGAACCATCTTGTTTCCTTTTAGTGGGAATTAGGGAGGAGAAGGAGCAATATATAAATAACTGAGGAGAAAGGAAACCATTAGTGTAACTAGGGTAGGGGGAGCAGAGCACTGAGTTAGATGAGTCTTCGCTACCTTTTGTGCAATTCTGCGGTGCCCTTTCCTGGCCACAGCAGCTTGGGTAGGCACAGCCCAGCACCCAGCAGTGTATATGAAGGGTTGGGGAGGCTCGCATGATGCTGGGAGGTATTGCCATTGGAGGCATACTCCTGCACTTGGGGGTTGGAGCGGGGAAAGAATGAAACACCAAGGAACCGGCACTGCTGCGTATTTCTTGGCAGCACAGCTTGAAGCTGTCTTGAACAACACAAGCAGCTACTGCCAGAGGAGATGCCCATTAGGCCCCGCTTGCCCTCCCATACTTTCCAGTGGTCAGCATAACACCCCCCCCCGGTTGTGCCCTGGGTGCTGAAAGAGCTCCCTACACCTCTGGAAAAACCAACATACCTACACTGCCTCCCTGCTGTGCCCCAGAGCACTCTTGAACCACATCCTACTGATTTACTCTCAAATCCTGGAAATAAGGTCATGCAACCACCTGGGAGCAGCACTGAGCATAAGATAATAAGCACGCCTGAAACCGTGCCTATGATTCTGCCACAAGGAAGGTACGCTGCTTCCTTTTGGAGGGTTGGTGTGTATGGAGCAGGAGTGAGAGGGTGGCACATGCTTCGTGGTAGTACACCTGGGGGCGGCACAGTGGCCAGACAGACATACTCAGAGTGACAAAAGGCCTTCTGCACTGACAGTACAGACCAAAAGCGGAAGGAACTTGAGGTTTTCAGCTGGTGAAGGAGAAAACAGGGATTGTTCTAATGCTAGGGACTATTGGAAGCTAAGAAAATCAGAATGTCATTTTCTCTGTAGGGAAGGCTATCTGAAGAGGAGGCAGGGCCCCACTCCAGGGAAAAAGGGGCAGAAACACTAGAGAAGACTATTACATCTTCACTGTTTGGTGTATGTTAATGAAGAGGATTATAGAGTTTGCACCATTAAAGAGGATTACAGAATTTGTACTATTAAAATCTTGATGTTTTTGGCATTTACCCATATTGGCAATATTCCCTGCACTTCAAACAGAGAAGACTGGAAATTCCACGATCAGTGTAATTGCTTCCCATCATACATGTTAACATTAGATTTGCAAACTCTGTTCCACTCTAGTGAGGTCAACCTTAAAGGATTAGGCTAGTCCCTAGGTCAGCCTCAAAGACTATCTAGTTTTCCATACCATAAAGGACCGAGAATAGCCAAAATATTTGACAGAAAGAACAAAAACGAAACCGGGTGCGTAAGTTCTGTTGATGCCTTCTCTATTAGAAGGTATGCTTACGCACAGTAGTTTAATTGGAGGGGGGAGGAATTATCTTTACAGAGGCTGCCACATTAGCTGACACAATTATGTTTAAACTCCAGTGCCTTCACACAAAGGTCAAAAACGTCAATACAAATAATAGGAAATGAGGCTCTGTCCCTGGGTGGCAGCACCAGGAGGTTGTTTAATATTCACTGAGCATCCGCCTGAAAAGTCACTGCACATGTTTTCAAAATTTCACTGCACAGCTGTGCGTCACTGAACTCTGTTTAGCCTCCATCAGGATCAAATTGCAGCAGGGATGAAGGATTTGAGAGGAAATCTGGTACATGTGAAGTACAGCTGACAGGGCTAAAAGTTTTTCTTTTTAATGTTTTAGGTTTTTATGTCCTAAATGTTTATGTTTTTATGTCCTGAATAGATTTTTTTAAATTCTTTCAGATTTTTAATCCCTGTCCCAAATCCTCCCAGATGAACTTCTGAATGGATTCAGTACGTTTAAAGACCATTTCTCTGCATTCCAGGGGCTTACTTTTGGGGCTTTCAGCACTTAATCCATCCAAACACTGGATTAACTTCCTTTAGCTGAGTGCCTTCCCCTGCTGATATTTCCCTGGCCACACAACACTTGATGCCTGCCATTTTAATATTTTCACATTTTTGTGATGGACATTGTCCTTAAAAGTCACTGCTTGTCTCAGCAATTGGCTCGCTGCCAATCAGCCGTGGGAAGCTTAACCCTAACAAATGTCATAAAAATGACCATTTCCATAGATAGTGACAATTTGTAGCTCTGTGAGCAGGAGGGAGGTATACAGAAAAAGAACAGAAGCCCACAAATTAATGTTAATAGCTGCAATGAATAGGCATACATATGGGAAGAAACTCAGGCTTATATTTCTGCAGAAGCAAACCCCCCTAAACAACATATGGGCCAAATACATCTCAAGTATAACAGTGGCATCACGGGTTTTACATCAGAGGTACACTTGGCCCAAAGTCTGCAGTACAAAAAACCCGCATGATACAAAAGCTGCTGGAATCCTAGTCACTTTGTGCTGGTCACCTGTTCATATGATTTCTGGTAGTGACATTTTGTCATGGTTTACAGTATCATGACTGTCCCCAGAAAATAACAATTCCCGTAAAATAATAAAGAAACCTGACATCATAACTCAAACAAATTGGACATGACAGGCATTTCTTATGCAATTATCTGAAACGTGTACGTGATCCCAGTTGTGGATTGTTTCCAACATGCAGGTTTCATTCATAATGTAATCAGAGCTCCCCAGCTATAAACTGACATTCAAAACAATAGGATAATCACATTACAGAAGCCTTGACTTAAATAGGAGAATGTAAACCAAGTTGCATCTCTTTGATGCTCCGAGTCTATGGGCACAGCTCTCACCAACAAAAGCCTGCACTCTTGTTTACCGTATCTGTCTGCAGCGCAGGGAAACCTGCAATTCCACAGCTTCTCAACCACCATATTATTCAGCATTCCTCTAGACTCCTGCCTCCTACAAACAAAAATCCTTTTCAAGTACACCAAGTGCAAGACAGGTGAAAAACATTCATGGCTCACCGTACTATTGTCATTGTTATCAGTTCAGATGCAGATTTAGTGCCCCTTATGATGACAGTTTGGGTTTTCATCTGTAATATGGTACTACTGACTCAATAGGACAATAGGAACCTGGTTTTAGATTGGGTTTTTTTAAAGAGTAGTCCAGATGAAAACCTCCACAACAAATTTCTCTCCTTTGTGCTTACAAGCAGTCTCGTATTGCCCGGGTACTATTCTAACTGCACAACTAAGGCTATGTAATCCAAGCAGAAAAACAACCATCATTTCCAGCAGATGCCTGGCATTTCCCTTGGCAAATGAAGCAGCACACACAATCCAAAAATCAGCCAGCACAACGGTAACCTATTTGCTCCACAACGCTACCAAGGATCCTTTTTTATCTCTAGCTCTTCCATTAAAAGCAATCGCAGTACTCATTTGGGATGTTTTTGGCTTTCATCTCACTGCTTTTTCAGCCGGAACAACAGAGGTAGAAACCTTAATTAGCAATCTGAAAGCAGCGCAGAGGCCAGGAATACTTACATTTGCAATTGTGTTTGCGATATTTGTGCACTGATCCAGTGACTGATGATTACAAAGAAGAGAAAGAGCTTTTTAGACTGCCTTTCAAGCTTGGTAGCAGTGAAAAGGCGGCTGTTATCTGAAAGCTACTCATTTTCTATATGCTCTGCTCTACTTGCTTCCCATGTGCGTGTAACACAGCTGCCAGATTTAATAACCATGTCAGCCTCTTTCCCCCATAAAGAGGCAGAGAGATGACAGGATGAAGATGAAGGAGCCAGCCTGTTAATCTGCAGTTATGGCTGCACTAAGCTTTGAACGAATGTCACAGTATTATTGTCTTTGAAGAAAAAAAAAAAAATCACTGCTGTTTGCCTGATGAAAAAGCTGTGCAAAAAAAAAATCTTGGAAATGTTAATCAATAAGTGTCACAGTGATATTAAAACTATAATCACTAATTTTTTCCTCCAGTACCTAAATCTTGACAGTGGAGTTCCTTGTCTTTTTTACCGCTACCTGATCTTTCACCCTAGATATTCCTTAAATTGTACGAACACAACCCCCCAAATTAACTGAAAATTATCCCTGCCCCCTCGCACTTTCTTCATCGTAAAAGTAAATGTTTCCCTATCCTGCTTTGCTGAATTTGTGACCAAAAAAAAAAAAAAAAGATTCTCATTTACCATTGAAATGTTCCCATGCAAAGTGATTCTTAAAGCACTGGACCTTAATATCTGATGTGTTCGGTTTCAGTTCGCTGCTGAGGTGGAGCATTTCCAAATCTCAAGCAACAAAACCAGCTCCATGTGAGGAAGCAGCAATCAGAGTTTACATGATGAGAGAACAGTGAAATGGTGCTGGTTTTACCACTAAAACCTACAAGCCAAAAAAAAAAAAATCCTGATGCAATGTATGGATGCCTCAGAGATCATATGACATCTATGTGTTTCTTTTTGCCTCCCGCTCTCTCTCTCTCTCTCTGCATCTCATTTATAATCCCTTCCCTTCCCTTCAAGGCACCTGTCTCAGCAGGGAGTGGTTTCTGTGGAAACTACAGCCAGCCAGTTTTCCCTTCTGAGAATCTGTTGCTATGGCAACCTTACATAATGTATATGGCCTAGATTGTCATTTGTTTGTTAAATAAATTAAATATTGAAATTCCAGTGATAAAATGAGAGCCAGTTGTGATTTGAGGAGGTCAAGAAATACAGTCACGTGACAAATTTCAATATGAATATAGGATTAAAAAAACACATTAAGATTACAATGCAGTGGACACTCCCACAGCATCACACAAAGGCAAAGCAATTTCTAAATCAAAATAAATTAGGCACATTGTTAGGATTTTTACATGATAAAGGTGAAAAGTCATGTATTTTGCTGTTAAGCTTACTGTTTGTTATAGCAGCTATCAGTATGCTAGCATGTTTTATTTATTACCAGTATTGATAATGCCAGCACCAATCAACAGTTTATTTAATAACAGACCCAGATATAATAGGGGGAAAGGATTTCATCATTGAAATAGCTGTATATGCTGTGAAATGAGGTAAAATAAAATTTTAAAATGTGCTGAAGTGCCTGAAAGGAACTGTTCAAGTCAATGAGACATGGTATACAGTGGAGCATGAACAACGCAGACACAGTACTGTGTACTCCACTTTCATCCCTTTCAAGGAACTCAGAAGAGATTACCCTGTCTGAATCCACAGTGAGGAGAGAGGATCTAATCAGATTATAAAACAATGCTTTTGGGAAATGGAAAGATTTGGGTTTTTCACTTCTAAATCGGTAGTTCAAAAATCAAGCCAGGTAGGTAATGACATAAAGCAGTAACCAAGCAACAGATGTTCAGTGACCTGTGTGAAATTACTTTGTGTTCTTAGCTTGGTTTCTAATAGACAGGGATGCATGTTATGAAGCACTCTGTAGTTAGTATCTCACTGGTTAAGAAGTCAGGATTACCGGTTGCCTCTAGGGATGGTCCTTCCTGGGTAGTTTGGGAGAGTATTGTTGTAGACACTTGTACCAACTCTGCCTCAACTCTCCCCACGTTATGAACAATTAGTTCAAGAGTGGAATTCCTCCACCAAAGCTGTTCATCTGGCATCCTTCGTGCCAGACCTTCCCCATGCATAGAATAAAGGGCCAGAAACCTAACTAATGGCTATGGTTTCCACTAAATGGCCTAAAGCCTAAACAATAATCGTCACAACCCTGATTATTGTAACACCTAAATTCCTTTTCCTCTTCTTTCTCTGTGCCCATCTGGAGAGTCCTTCACTTGGTACCTTCAGCTAGATATGGTTTCTGATTGGACAAGAGTATAGTGGAGGAGAAAACAGAGGCAAGTTAGAGCAACCAAGAAGGACTTACGTTTGCTGCAGGTTTAAATCACACAGGCTGCGTCTACATGAGCAGCAGACTATGTGGTGGCCAGAACCAGAGGGGTTACTATCGTGAGCAATAAATATATGCTCTTGGAGACATCCAGGCAATAGTCTAGCAGTTAAGATTAGCTAATGCAAAGCTTGCAAGTTTGCAACCGGCAAGTGGAATTTGTCTGTCATAATTTAACCAACGTGTTGAATCTAACTGTTGCACCGATCATGGGACTGACTGGGCCCCAAAAATAAGCAAAACTACAAGATTAGCTGATCTAACAGGTTTTTTAAAGGTCAGCCATAACAAGATCTGACCACCTAATATAATTAGCACATTCCAAGGAAAAAGAAACCAAGGGGTTGAGCTTGGGCAGAGTACTGCTAATTTCAAACCTCAAAGTAATGTGGTGTAATTTGCTTATTGGGTGAACCCGAGTTCAGGCGGTAACCTCTCATGATAATTTCTAACACCTTTTAATCCCATAGGGTAACAGCTATAGGGCAAGATTGTGAGTGGCTCTAAAGCCAACAGATTAGTTTAAGATAAGGCATAAAGGAACGCACATGTCAAGTAACCAGTTTGAAAGACGGGACAGGACCATCGCTGTACCAAGCCTGGACCCTGGACTCCCAGTGTGAGTGAGGACCGGATCCTGACCAAGGGACCTTCCCGATGACCCCTCGGACAGTGTTGATTTGAAGCTTTCCCCATCTCCAGGACAGCCACAACTCTGGCCAGGACTAAGACATCTTACTCTGGGTTGCAGAATAACTAACTCCATCTAGACATTTTTCTGGAGTTAGGGACCTATGCCTACCCTTTCACACAACAGACAGCCAAACAGGAGGTGGTAGCAGTGACTTCCCTCAGTGGTTAGACCTCTCTCACAGAATATAGGAGACCTCTGTTCAAGTACCTCTTCTGTTTGTGGGGGTTTGAAACTAATCTCCCATGAGACTGCCCTAGGCACTAGGCTCCAAGGTATTCTAGGGCAGAACTTTCCCAATCCAACCTCCTGCATCTATCCTACTTTGTAAAGAATAATTAAATATTAATTGGGTGAAAGAGAGTAAGCGAGAATGAGCATGATCCTATAGCCATGTGATTAAGGCACTCTCTGGGGAGGGAAAGAAAACCTGGGTAGCCAACCCAGCTGCAATGAATACTTAATTTAAACTTATTTAAATATTCATGGAAGCATTGATCAGAACTCAGTTCTCTCCCTTCCCGGGTGAGGACTATAACCTCTGAGTTCTTGTTTGGTTCAGGGCCTGATCTAGTAGCTGGGCTCTGGGAATACCTGCCAGATCAGGCACTCCACATGAGATAAGCAGACAAATGCCTCATTTTTTTATCCTGATGCGACTTAAGCATGAAATAGGTACTCAACTGCTGGGCACCTATGGCAGGGCAGGGCTCCAGGGAAGCCGCAGCGCCTCCTAGTGGCCACTTTGATAGATTTCATAGACATTAGGGCTGGAAGGGACCTTGGAAGATCATTGAGTCCAGTCCCCTGCCCCAGGGACAGGAAGTCAGCTGGGGTCAAAGGATCACAGCAAGATAAATGTCCAAATGTCTCATAAAGGAGTCCAGAGTAGGTGCTTGCACCACCTCTGGCGGCAGTCTGTTCTAGGCCTTGGGGGCTTGGACAGTAAAGAATTTCTTCCTTATGTCCAGCCTGAAATGGTCTTGGAGGAGTTTGTGACCATTTGACCTTGTCATCCCTGGGGGTGCTCTGGTGAACAGGCGTTCCCCCAGATCCTGATGTACTCCTTTTATATACTTATAGGTAGCCACCAGGTCCCCCCTGAGTCTGTGCTTTTCCAGGCTAAAGAGTCCCATAGCTCTCAGCCTCTCATCATAAGGCCTGTTCTCCTGCCCTCTGATCATGCATGTAGCTCTCCTCTGGACTCTCTCAAACTTCTCCACATCCTTTTTAAATTGTGGAGCCCAGAACTGAATGCAGTACTTCAGCTGCAGCCTCACCAAGGCTGAGTACAGCAAGAGGATGACATCCTGGGATTTGCTAGAGAAACATCTATGGAAGCAAGCCAGAGTTTTGCTTCCCTTGCCGGCTGCAACATCACATTGGTGGCTCATATTCATCTTTTGTTCAACCATGACTCGCAAGTCCCTTTCAGCCACGGTGCTAGCATGCATAGCACTGCCAAGCCTATAAGCGTACCGCTGGTTTTTCTGCCCAAGGTGGAGTACCTTGCATTTTTCAGTGTTGAACACCATTAGGTTTCCATCCGCCCATTTTCTGAGGGAAGTCATTATCCTGTCCTCAGGTGAGGACGCTCTACCCCGAAGTTTGGTGTCATTGGCGAACTTGGTCAGCCTGCTTCTGACACCAATGTCTACATCATTAATGAAGATGTTAAAGAGTATAGGCCCAAGGACAGAACCTTGGGGGACCCCACTGGTCATGGCATACTACGATGATCGACTTCCGTCAATTACCATTCTCTGGGTCCAAACTTGGAGTCAATTCCCCAGCCAATGGACTGTGATGTAGCCAAGGTCACAGTTGTCCAGTTTTTCTATGAGATGATCATGAGATGACTTGATCCCTGCCCAACTCTAGCTCCTTGAAGTATCTTCCCTTCTTCTCACCTGCCACAGCTTGATGCTACTTATGTAGTTTAAAGCATGCCCCAGGGCCCAGAGTGAGCCCAGTCCAGTTTTGCTTTACCCCTCAGGGCCTAAGATGTGGCCCCTATTAGTGCCTCAGGGCACCAATTGCCTTATGAGCTACAGGTTTCCCTCGCTTGTGTGTGTTCTGTATGTATGAATTCACTCTTATGCAATGACACTTTTTATACTAAAAATCATTATATGCAAGGTAAATTCATTCTTATGCGATTGATATGGTGGAAGCCCACAGTCAGCTGCTTTGTGCAGTGCATTGTGGGAGTGACACGTACCAAAATATACTTTCCTGTGTGGATCTGTGTTCCTCGCTTGTTATCTGCAACATGTGTTTCTGTAGCTGCCATCCCCATTATGATAGTGCCCTGTGCTTGTGTGTACTGTCTGCTGTTGGTGAGTACCAACACTGTCTTGTAAAAGAGGTAGAAATGGGTCTGGGGGTCAGTACAGTCAAAGTCTTAGAAAGTATCCCTATTTGTTACATTGTAAAGTGGGTTCCTTTTATGCGAATTCGAGTTATGCACTGTTTTCCAGGAATGTATGTATAGCATAAAGTGAGGGAAACCTGTACTTGTGATCTCCACATGGTACCTGCTTACTTAAGGAAGAGGGGCTGGTCCCCAAAGTAATACTTGGGCCCCTTTTTGTCTCAGACCTTTATTGGGGCTTAATCTGTCCTAAAGCTTAATTTTCAGCCTTCTCAGCTTCAGGCCCTTTTACCTAGCTGTGTCCCGTCAGCCTAGATCCACTGCCTTGAATCTTGGCTTTTTGAGCTACAGCCCCTGTCTCACCCTTCCCAGGCTCTGGGCCCCTTGTCCTGGCTTTGCCCTTCTCGGGCTCTGGGCCCCTGGTCACAGCTTTGCCCTCCTCAGGCATTCAGCCCTCTGAGTCTTCTGATGGGCCCCTTAGCCTCTCTTCTAGTCTCTGACCCCTATGGGGCTCTGTGAAGGAAGAAGCTCTGGCTGCAGAGGAGGTCCAAGGAATGATAATTACCCCACATTTACCTCAGGTGGGGAAAAGAACACAGCTGGAGCCCAGAGCGCCTCACCATGCTTTCATAGCATGTGCTCCAGCCGGATTGGTGGTCAGGGAGCATGAAGCAGTATTTTCTGGCCCTGGAGAGGAGCAGCTGGGGGAAAGACTGCAGTATCCCAGCAGAGAAGATGCCAGAGGACTCTCCTGCCTGTGCCAGCCTGCAACTAACTGCGGTGAAGGGGCACACTGCAACAGGTACGAGTGGTCAGAGAACCACCAACCAGTGTGAGGATCACTGCCAGAACACTGGGGGTGGCATGCCTAGAGAAAGTTTGAAGCCCCAGACTGAAGTAGGTGCCCAAGGAGTTGGGCGGTGTACAGCATGGGAGCCCAAGGCTTCAGGGAATGGGGCAGTAGAGCCAGCCAGTGTGAGTTTGTCTGCTTAAATTGATTTTTTCTTTTCTAGGACTGCTAACAAAAGGAACTGATAGGGAGGAGGATTAACTTTGTAGGAATGCATGCACTTTAGTTGATTCTTCCATTTTGGGACAGCTGAGAAATAAATTGATAAAGGGGGATCAACCCTGGATGAATGCAGACCTTTAAGTTGATTTTTCCTGTTTGGAACTGCCAAGAAACTGATGTAGGGGATCAACCCTGAAGGAAGGAAGGGCCTTCAGCTGAAGCACCTTCTGCTATGGTTGAGGCATTAGTGAATTGATTTAAATGTATTTACATAGGAAAGCTGTCAGTCAATTAATGGAAAGAGATGAACCCTGATTGAATGGTGGACCAAAACTAGGATTGCCCCGCTGAGTGGCTTTGTTTGAATCCATTGGAAGGGCCTGACTTGGATCCTGGCAGCCTAAGGAAGGACCAGTATACTTGTCACAAGGGGCCATGCCTCAAAGAGAAGAATTCAGGATAATGTCTAGGATGTGCGAAGAATGCAGTATAAGGGGAGGCAGAGCCCCACAAAGAAATTCCTTTGACAGGCCCAGACCTAACCAGCTCCCAACTTGAAAGCCGATCAAAGACGTGGCAGGAGAGAAATACAACACTGAAGAGCAGCTATGATAGCATCGATCCCCACCGTCTTGACATCATCCCCCGGTAAGATGTAGGGCCAGAGGGGGCCTAGGCCAGATAGCACCTCCCCCCAACAGGCTCTATGTGGGGCACCTCTCAGGCACCCTGCGGCCTCCATACCTTCTCTATTAGCAATTCCAGTTCTCCAGTTTTAGTCTTTACCATTGTGAAAAAAATACAGCTCCTCTGGGTACCATACAGAAGTAGGGCTGGAAGGGACCTCCACAAAACCAAAATCAAAACAGAACTCAGAATTATGCCCACTGTGGGCAAACTTAAGATAAGAAAAAAGAAAAGGAGGCTCATCTGTATACTAAGGCCCTTCTTATTATCCCCTTCCTGGATCCATGTCAATTTTCCTGGGAAGTGTTCTCCCTTCCTCAGTCAGGGTTGGACTTCATACTGACCTGAGGGCAGCTATCTTATATTGCTAAGCCCTACCCTGGCCACATTGCCCTGACACGCTATGCGCACCCAGGGTTTTCTCACTGAGCGGTTTTGCTCTGCTTGGGTTTGACACACTTGCTGCAGGGCCTCTGGTGACCATGGATGCCCCGTTTCCACTCCCTATATTGTCTCTGCTTGTAGTTCCTCCTCTCTGAGCCATAAAGACTCCAGCCTTAAAGGGTCCTCACTGGCCCTGCCTGTCCCCCTGCTTTCTCCCAGTAACAGAGTGAGGGTTCCCTGTTATAGCACTGCCAGACTGGACACGCTTATTTGCAACTGGGGACTGACTCCAGGATTAGGGGGCATGTTTTTGAAGATCTACATTTTGAGCTTAAGTGGCAGTTAGGCACCTATGTATGGCATAAATCCCCCAGTGGGTCTAGCCCTGAGATTGTTAGATCTCTCCGCCAAAGAAAGAATCTTCACAGGGATTAAAACTAATCTGATTTTGTCTGGGAACCCATACAAAATGTTTTGTAAGTGGCTCACTGCCTGACTTACTTGTTGTTTTAAGTTTCAGCTAACTCTCATGACTACAGGCTTACCTACCTCTTCCCTAGTTTTAGAAGCCAAGGTTCTAGCAGTCAGGTCAGAAAAGTCATCCTCCAAATCATGTAAATTGATCTGGCAGCCCTCATTTTAGGATAGATTAAGTAACAGCAGTGCCACAGGTTTCTACAGCATGACTTCAATGAACTATTTGTTTTCTAGGCTCACTTTGGGGCAGAGATGACAACTTCTTGGGGAATGGAACTATGTTACAAAATTATATATTTTAGACGTATGACAAGGTGATGGGCTTTGTGGGTAGGAGGAAAGCAGTAGATATGATATACCTAAACACCAGTGAGGCTTTTGACACCATCTTCCATGACATTCTCATGAGTAAGCTAAGGAAACACAGGCTAAATGAAGCCACTGTGGAATGAGTACACAACTGATTGGATCTTCATGCTTAAGAAGTATTCATCAATGGCACAATATCTATTTGGGAGAAGGTTTTGATTGGGGTTCCTCAGAGGTCTTTCCTAGATCCAGTATGGCAGTTAATTAATATATTCATCGATGACTTGAAGGATGAATCTGAGTTTATACTTCGTAAATTTGCAGTTGGTACCAAGCTGGGTGGGATAGCAGGCACTTTGTAGGATTAGAAGTTAAAATGAGCTTGCTTCTTTGGAGAAATAATCCCAAATACATTGGATAAAATTCAGTATGACCAAGTACAAAGTGCCACACTTAAGATGGAACAATCAAAGACTCAAATACAAACTGGGGAACAGATGTTGGTGCTACAGTACAGAAAAAGACCAGGATGGTTACAGTGGACCACAGCAGAATAAGTTAACAGTGTGCTACTGTTGCAAAATTAAAGGGGACTCAAGCAATTCTAAATTATGCCTGTGCCTTACCACCAGGAGCCTGGGCTAACATCCTATAACCCTTTAGACGGGCATTTTAGTGAATAAGTGCTGTGTAG
>NW_005841924.1:719718-730290 GCF_000455745.1 Alligator sinensis
GAACTATCATGTGTGGTCTTTTGTTTGAAGTAATGTATAGACAACACCCTGACAGAGAGCTCATGCAAAAGAAGAACTACACTGATCAAGTGAGAACACAGAGGAACAACATGGAGAACAACAAAAACAATTAGCAGTATAGAAAGTATGACACACAAGAAAGGTTAGAAGAAATAGTATTATTTAGGCTGGAGGAGATCATCTCCAGATATGTGAAGATTTGTTATAAAAATGGAGGATAATACTCTTGGCTGCATCCACATGTTTGTGGACATTTGGTTCCCTGGGGACAACTAACAGTGGCGCACTTTGTGGACATTGGAATGCCCATGTCATATGCCCTCTGGCACGCAGCAAGTTACGCTGTGTCAGGTAGGGGAGGCTGGGGCCAGCACTGGGCTGTCCCCAGCAGCCTTACGTGGGGTCCTGGGGACTTCCTGCGGCTGCAGCAGTGGAGATTCTGCCGTGTGGAGCCTGACCAGCAGCCAGAGCATGGGTTCAGCTAGCCAGGCTCTGGTTTTGAGTGATGCATGCTGTCCCTGTGTGTGCTGCTCCGCTTTTTCCCATGGGTTTTTTGATCCCTGGATATCCACTGGTCAAACCCCTCCTCCCCGCCCCACAACCACCATCCTGCAGTGCAGAGAACAACTGAATGTGCAGTATGTAGCACCTCAGACATGGCCCTTATGTCCAAAAGGAACAGGACAAGAAGCAACAGTCTTAAATTGCAACATGAGGCAATTTCAGTTGCGAAGCACCCGGCTCTGTGCAGCTCTGCGGCTCTGCAGGAAGCCCTGCAGGCAGCCTGGCAGCAGACTGGGAAAGCAGGCTCCGCCCAAGAAAAACGGTGAGCCTGATTTTTTTTGCCCCCCTGGAGCCTGCCTGAGCTGAGCAGGGGCCTGGTGCTTCCCTCCACAGCTGCACTACCCCCAGGACCACCCAAGCCAGGTGCCTGTGGGTGGGTGCTGCCTGGGGGGAACCTGCCGCTGCTGCAGAGGGAAGCACCAGCCCCCCCACAGCCCAGTCCCCCCCCCCCCTGCCAGTAGCTTGCCCTCCCCTACCTGCCACCGGAGTGGCAGTTAAGTCAGCAGGGTGTGTGCGTGACACAGGGGTTTAATTGGCCCTTAATTGAAGCAGTGTTTTTAAAGACCCACTACTTCAATTTAGGGCCCCCGTTTCATCTACACATGCCCTCTGACCACAAACATTTTTTAATTCAAGACAGACACTTGGCACAGCTTGTTTAACAGGTCTGATCCCTCTTCGAGAAGGAGGTTACACTAGATAACCTCTGGCATCTTGTCCAGCCCTATTTTCCTATGTTTCTATGATATGAACCTATATATATAGGTATAATACTTCACATCCATTTAACCCACTGGATTGCTAAATATTATCATGCCTGATTTATAAGTCGGACAGAGCAAGACAGAAAGATTAAATGACTTTCCTAAAATCAGAGGGAGACAGTTTCAGTATCCAGACACTAGCTCCTGGCTTTGAATCAAAGAGTTCCTGGCTTTGAATCAAATACAGAGACTAGTTTTCAATTTATTTAAAACTGTGTTCGCAAACATAGTACAGACTTCATCCCCAAATTATTGTGTCACTTAATTCCTGTATCAGAATTTATCTACAAGCTTCTTAAAATTTTGTTAATTCTACCCCCCAGGAGAGGGCTTCATAGTTAAAATCCTACAATTTTTATTAGAGCTCTATAATAATAAATCCTTATATTTGTCTCACAAATATTAGAAGACATGAAAAAACATTTCCAATTTCAGCTGAATGTTTTTTATACTATCCACTCCTTTTTTCTCATATCAGAATATCAAGTAAACTGATCAAACCCAAATTTCTGGCACTTATCAATCTCCGTTACTTTAATCTTTTTAAATCCTTTCTATTTAAATGAAATGCATGTGAAATCAAGTTGTTTTATGTCCACCTCTAAAGAAATCCACAGTACTCTATGCAATTGCATCTACAGAATAATCTAGATGAGATCAAAAGAAAAACGTTAGCCAGTGATTTCAGTGTGATTTGCTGGAATAGAAGGAAGATAATAGCATGCAAAGCAATTTAATTCTATCAAATTACAGAGTGGATTGCATTACATGATCACATATACAATGAGCATTAATAGCAGAAAAATAGAATTCATCAGTAACCATTTTGACATTGTGGAGTTCTAGTAACATGGGAAAGGTGGAGAATAAACACCCCCGCCACCCCACTCATGCTTGGTTGTATCAGTGATGCTGCGGATAATATGAAAAACCCCTTTCTGAGGTGCAGTACATCTCTTCCCCAAAATATCTAGCCATGTCTTTAATTATTTCCTGCCCCTTCTTGGCACAATTGCTTCCACAAGAAATATCTTGGGCAGTTCATGCACTCTTCTGAGTGCCAGGGGCCATCTCTATGGCCATAACTATTAAATAAATTGTCTTTTCTTTTTTTCATACTACTTTGGGAAAGTAGGTAAGAAGGAAGTGGTGGGCCTGATTACAAGAATGTCCAGGTGGATATATTCATAAATGGTAAAGAGAAGATGCCAAGAATATCTTCTCTTTGAACACAACAAGCTATCAGTTGGTGCCATGATCCAGTTGTTGCCCTGGGCTTGGAGAGACATCTTTCCTCCTCTTATTGCTTTCATCTATGAAACATAGGATTGCCCAGAGCACAAGAGTTATTATTGCAGCTGACACTAACTGGCTGTCTTAGCACTTTCAAGGGGAGCCAACTACTAATTAAGAAGCGGTTACCTTTAGCTTTCCGGGTCCACTCAAGTCAGCGTTGATTCACGTTGCTGGAGCAATGTGAGGCAGCCTGCTGTGTTGTTTGTTCCCTACAAACTCTGAGATATAATAGAGGGCTTCAGACTCCAGGGATAGCAAGACTATACTTTCCACAAGCCCTAAAGTTATTCTGAACATTTTTAATTCTCTGAACACAAGGAAATAAGTCAAATGCACAAACCAAAATTGTCCACAGAGAAAACTAGATTCCAATATGCCTAACATATTCAGCTAGTTAGACCTCTTTATGGCCTAACCTCAAATTTAGAATTAATAAAATAATTTTCTGCGAGAGTAAGGGTTTCATGTAGAATGGAAATGATGAAAGCTCTTATTCAAAACACTCATTACTAATCTTTTCCAGAACTCAAGTCCAAATCAGCTATTTCATCAGATTACTTACAATTTAAGAACCACACGGCAAATAAAGCCTGAAAAAATAAATCCTACAGAAAGCTCAAAACCAGCAGAAAACATTTTATATTAGGACAAAGATTGTCAGGTGTGTGTGTTACACTTAACCTCTGTTTCTAGTTTTGTAGAATCCCTTTTCTTCTATTGTGAGTAGGAGAAAAAGAGTCTTCCCTAGTTCACCAGTTCTTTTTCCTGAAAGCAGCATGACTTACCCTACACACAGTCCCAGGCAAAGTGTTGGTATAATTATTCATAGAATCAAAGTAGGACTGGAGGGGACCTCATGGGATCATCTAGTCCAACCTCCTGCTCAAGGCAGATCACCCCTAGTGATCCTGGTGCCCTAACCAAGTGCTCCTAACTCAAACAAGAATCCTACTGAACATCAGCCTCTCTCATGTGCCGAGGGATAGAAATGCAATTTATGGATGCTGTGGAGGAAAGTGAGAATTCAGGCCTGATATATCAGCTGGGATGCTAGCACCATTGTTGCCTTTGTAGATTATAGGCCTAGAGATTTCGACATACATGAAACTAGAGGGATAGCATGAAAATTCCTAAAAGTGACGGACTCTCAGCTTAGTCAAATAGCTGGTCAGAGCCCCCAAAGACAGTTCAAAAGCTTTCTTTGGGTTCTCAGGCTACTTTCTACTTAGTAATCTACCCATCTGCTCATTTGTTCCAACAGATCAATACTTTCCTATATACACACCAAAACAAGAGGCAGCTTATGTCATGATTGTTATAAAGATTTAACAACCCTCTGGATTTCCATGGTCTCTTCACTCCAGCTGATTTTGAGGTCAACTCCACCTTATTGATCACTCTACTTTTAACCATCTCAGCTGGCTCTCTTTGATGTTCAGATGCCATCAATTCCATTGGCTGCTTCAAGAGCATTTGAAATATAGGACACCATGTGCAGTAGCCTTGTAGTACAGGACTCTAAGATCCTTAGTCTTATTTCTATGCAGATTAACAATATCATTTCTATGGGACCTAATGTCCATAGCATTGCCCTATATTATACGCAGAGGGTATGTCTACACATGCAACTAATGTGAACAGATGCATCCACACATGTGCCCTCATCAGGAGCAAATTTCACCTGACAGGAGTAGTGCAGTCCAGGACTTCTCCTGACCTTCTCTGCCCCTCTGCAGCAGCCAAGGCGGGTTCCAGGCTCCCCTGGGTGCCAGCTCTGGGGCTGGCAGGGGCCACAGGGGCTGATCCTGATTCCTACATGGCCAGAACAGCCATCCCCGATGCTGCCTGCCAGCCATGTGGAGATTGGTATCTCCATATGGCTGGCAGGCAGCATCCCTGCTGAGTGGAGACAGCTCTCCCACCCATGTGAGAATTGTGTCCTAACCTCATCTCCACGTGGCTGGGATGCAGCAGTGCTGGCTTCCAGAAAAGCTCTCCTGGCTGTGTGAGGATTGGGATGGGTCATGATCCCAATGTGGCAGGGAGACAGCTGCCCCTGCAGCTGGCACAGCTCCCCCTGGATCGGGGCTTAATCAGGCAGCAGTGGGCCCCTGTTGCCTGAGCTGACTGGAAGCAAATTGCTCCCAGTCAATATCTACACATGCGTTACTGCACAGTAGCTAATTCACAATTTATCTAGTACCTGTATGTTCTGGTACTAGCAAACAGCACATTAGCCTATTTTACTGTGCAGTAAGTCTCATGCATGTCTAGATGATGACACTTGACTGAGCATTAGATTAGTCTAATGCACAGTAATGCGTCTTGTGTAGATGCACCCAAACGGCATAAACAATCCATCAATGCAGTTGGGCTAACACTTTCTCAGATCAAACATGTCTATACTCTGTGCTGTTGGTAACCTTACAAAGCTAGGAATAATTAGGTGCTTCATGATTCAATTTAGTCAAAGAATATCATAAAAGTCCTGTGCAAAAATTAGTTTCAGGTACTTCTAAAATCAATATTATGCCCAAATAAGCAGAAACATGCAACTGGAAATAAAAAGGTGCACTGTAAATTAAATAGAATATCGGTATATATAGCCGATAATAAATGTGAAAAAAGTAATTAGTAGTACCTTTCTTAGTGCATTTTATTTTGGTTTATGATCTTGTAAAATTAAATGAGATAAGAGGAGCCCAGAATTAACATATTTTCCAAGTAACTGCTTATTCTAAAACTATGTCCAAGCAGTAAATCCACTAGTGATTTTCTTTTTCTAATTAACTAAATTTTGGATATGACTTTCACACATAATATGGTCATCATCTTCTTGATATAAGTTGAGTTACACCTTGCTATAAAATAATTTGAGATGCACATTTTAGAAGAGAGCTCCAAGTACAATTTTCATAGTAGTTGCAAACTTTTCTGAAAGCATTAGAGATGCATGAGAAGGATATTTCCATTTCATGATCTCTCAAACCCTGAACACCTCATTAAGTTCTTCCACATACATGTTCACTTTGACACCAGCTGGCTCAGTAGCTGCACTAGGGATAATTAAGCTTGACCATTATGATTTGAAGAAAAGTACTGCTCATGAGAAAAAAGCATGATCATAAGCAGTCCATGAGAAAAGGAGGATTATGGTAATCTCACCTACTTATTGGCACTCTCCATCTTTTGTTGCAATGTTCCTTCCTGTATCATGCAACTGACAGATTCACCATAATTGCTCTCCAAGGCTGGGATTGCTGCAATAGAAATTATACTATCATCTTTTGACTGGAAGAAGAACTACACCTTTAGAGAGATTCCATTTCTGTTCTAAGTCAAAGCAAAAACTCACCCTTAAATATGAAGACATAAAATAGCTACTCTGTTCTTTATCCCCATGGTCTTTTACAGAAGCCAATGTGGTTTAAGCATACCCAAACAATTAGTAATTATTCCTGGATGATCATAGTTTACACAGGAATACATCAGTACTTCTAATATTGCAGTAACAATATACCCACATCATATAGCCCTAATGCATTAGAAATAGCTCCCCTATTAAGTTATGTCCAGGAATTCCCCTTAATGCTGCTTGCTTTGTTACATTAGGAGTGGCTTTCTGGAACAGCGCTCTGTTACACACCCTTTCTTTAAATGTAAGAATTACATACCAATGTGTTACACAGCCTTTTCCAGGAAAAATGTCTGTTCATTATAAGAGGTTTGTAGAGGGGCTGGATAGATCAGCGATTTAATAATACTGTATGCCACTTCACTTGCAAATGACCAGCTCAAATCCATCCCAAGTCAATAGTGATAGGAATTATTATCTTCTGAGGTTTTTAATGATCTGCTTACATAAAATGATTTGATGGTCTCAGTTCAGTTCCTAATGGGCAACTGTCAGGTAGAATTATATAGTATCTATTCTTATTGGAAGTCTCAGCACGGAGCATTGGAGCACGCTGTAAGAATTTCTCCCCTTTTAAGCTTAAGTGGGATCCCCCCCTGAAACAAGGCTGAAACCTATTAGAAAATGTAATAAACAGAGGGCCTCACAGGTTGTTCATCCAATCTTCTATGAACACTATATTCATTTATAACATTATATGGCAGCCATGCTAAAACTGCCAAAATGTTTGACCAGTCCAACATTAACATTTTTATGCAGTTACCAAGGGAAGTCATAGATACAGAGCAGATAAACCCACTGCAAGTCACTGAAACTAGGCAAACTTAACAAAAATCCAAAGATAGCACATAAAAATGTACTTTGCTCACTTGACAACTGCTGTGCAATTTGGAGGCAGGGGCATTTTTAATTTTTTTTTTAATCAGATATTCTACAGTATTAGCTAGCAATCTCACTACAGTACTTTGCTTTTAAACATGGGTGAAGAAATAATATTTGTTAAGAAAACCCACTGGCATTTTGGGTGAGCATAATGGCAAGTATGGTTTAGTAATGTTCTACTACCTTATAAATCCAGGGCAAAATTCTGGCTTCATAAATCAAATAGGAGATTTGCTATTGGCCCCACAGGAGCTAGGAATTTACCCACAATATTTAAGATTTGGGAGGATGGTTTCATCTGAAGTAAATTCATAGATTGTAAAACTGAAAGGGACCTCGGAAGATCATCAGGCCAGCCACCTGTCCACCAAGCAGGAAAGATAACTGCGGGGGTCAGGTGACCCCAGTAAGGTGAATGTCTAGTCTCCTCTTGAAGATTTCCAGAGTAGGTGATTGGTCCACCTCTGGAGGGAGCTTATTCCACAGTCTGGACACCCTAGCTGTGAAGTTTTCCATAATGTTGAGTCTGAATCGATCTTCCAGGAGTTTGTGGCCATTACTCCTGGTTTTCCCCTTGGGTGCCCTGGCGAACAGTTGTTCACTGAGCCCTTGATGTCCTACCCTACTGTAGCAGTAAGCTGCTACCAGGTCCCCCTCTCAGCCTTCTTTTCCTCAGACTGATGAGTCCCAGATCCCTCAGCCTTTCCTTGTAATGGCTTGCCTTTTAAGGCTCTGCTCATAAAGCAAAGGGTTAAAAAAGTTACTCCACAGTAAGCAGTTAACAAATCAAAATAAGCTTGCTATGGTATCATAGACTCATAGAATAGAAGGACCAGAAGGGACCTGTAAGATCATCAAGTCCAGTCCCCTGCCACGGGCAAGAGGTAATTGGGTTCACACAAGGTGCTTGTGTCTAGCCTCTTCTTAAACACCTCCAGGGATGGCAACTGTACCACCTCTGCTGAGAGTATATTCCAGATTCTAGTTACCCTTACAGAAAATAAGTTTTCTTTATGTGTAGCCTAAATTTTTCCTCAACTAGCTTGTGCCCATTGGACCTCGTCCTCCTGAGGTGTGCCTTTCTGAAGAGTTTCTCCCCTAGATCTTGGTGTTCACCCCTGACAGACTTGTAGGTGGCTATCAAGTCGCCTCTCAGTCTTCTCTTACTCAGACCGAACAGACCCAGTTTCTGGAGTCTCTCCTCATAGGCCTATCCCCCAGGCCCCTGATCATGTGGGTGGCCCTTCTCTGTACAGTTTTGATCTTATCCGCACCCTTCTTGAAGTGCGGTGCCCAGAACTGGACACAGAACTCCAGCTGTGGCCTCCCCAATGCTGAACAAAGGGGAAGGAGCACCTCTCTGGATCTATTAGCAACACATGGGCTGATGCATGCCAGAGCTCTATTTGCCCTGTTAGCGACTTCATCACACTGATGATTCATATTCATCCTTTGGTCAATTGTCACCCCCAAGTCCCTTTCAGATGCAGTGTCAGCCAGTGGGCCACCACCCATTGTATATTTATGGTGAAGGTTCTTCCTACCCAGATGAAGGACCTGGCACTTATCCCTATTGAACTTCATCTGATTGTATTCTGCCCATAGGACCAACCTGTCAAGGTCATCCTGGATACTTGCCCTGCCCTCAGATGTGCCTTTGTGTCATCCACAGACTTAATCATTGTGCTTCCCACTCCCTCATCCAGGTAATTGATAAAGATGTTAAAGAATATGGGCCCAAGCACTGATCCCTGGGGGACACCACTAGAGATGGCCCTCCAGGATGAGGTCACCCCATCAATTACAACTCATTGGGATCGGCCGCTGAGCCAGTTGCCAACCCATCTCACTGCAGCCTGATTTAGGTCAGTACCTTCTAGCTTAATTGAGAGAATCTAATGGGGAACAGTATCAAAGGCCTTGCTGAAGTCCAGGTAGATGAAGTCCACTTCATGCCCCATGTCCAGGTGGTTAGTTACCTGGTCATAAAAGGAAACCTCATGCCCCATGTCCAGGTGGTTAGTTACTTGGTCATAAAAGGACACATAAGTATGACCTCCCCTCAACAAAGCCATGCTGGTTTTTTCTCAGTACCCCACCAGTTACAAGCTTATGGTTGCTGGCTTCCTTGATGATTTTTTCAAAGATTTTTCCTAGGATTGAAGTCAGACTGACTGGCCTATAGTTTGCAGGGTCATCCTTCTTCCCTTTCTTAAAGATGGGCACCATAGAGGATTCTTCCAGTCATTTGGGACCACTCCTGAGTTCCATGACTCTTCGAATAGCTTCGCCAGAGGCACCACTATGAGTTTGGTCAGCTCCTTCAGGAGTCTTGGGTGCAGGTCATCTGGCCGAGCCAGTCAACCTGGCTGGGCAGTATATGGGGGCTAAAATTCTGCCAACTTTCTAAAGACTCATATTTTTGCTAGAACTAGGTCTCCCATTCTGCCATCACAGTTATTTTCAAGCACTTTGCTGTAAGCAAGCTTTCTCCCTGAGATCCTATTTTCCAAATTCATTTCTCATTAATAGGGATCAGCTTCATTAAGTTCACTAGAATTGCACTGGTGTAACAAAAGAGAACTGGGCCAATAACTAGGAGATCTGTTTTGTTTTTAGATGCAATAGCAACTATGCAAACCAGCAGATCAGGGTTCTTACTGTCATATTTTATTTTGACCTTTTAATTTAATCCATTCTAACAGAACTTTTTATGCTTTGCATATTAGTGAGGAATGCTGGTAGCTAGACCATCCTCACTATACAATAAGGGTATGGGCTTAACTTTTAGACCTGAGAGAATAGGTGTCTACTTTGTTTTATCCAAGAAGCTCTGTTCCATCCAAGCAAACGTATATAGCTAGTCAGTGGTGTCTGAGTATTCTACAGTAACTGCAAAAGGAATGAGACACAGCTTAGGCCTGATTTTCAGAAATCTTGACTATATGCAATCCAAAGGAATTTGATGGGAGCTGTAAATATGCCGCACCTATGAAAGAGGACATTTTTCTTTAAATATAGCATCTATTTTAATACTGCATATGCTTTAAATAGAGACAAAAGATTTTTTCTGACATATATAGTGTGACGTCCGTGGGCCTCACGTCTGGTACCACCCTTCGTCCGGTAGCCCCTCCCCTTGTCCCGCCTGCCACGACTTTGGTGTTATTGGTAATTCGAAGGAGGGGTTCAGTGGAGATCTTCTACTAGAGGGGCTTACCCGACATGGGGGTACTCATGATTGGGTCCTCAGGTGCCGACTGGAGTTCCTGACCAGAGAGATCCAAGCCAACGGTCAACTTCAGTCCGCCTGTCTTGGAACCTGGCTAACCTGGCTGCTAGCTCGGGTCGTTTCCTTTCTTTCCTCCCCTGATCTCTAGAAATAATACTCCTCTGGGATGGGGAGATTTCCCGGATCAATGCCTTGACCCTGGCTGTCCCCAGGGATCCCTCCTCTTGCCCCCGCCAGGGCTTCTAATTCTCGCTCCAGCTGCGGAGCTAGTACAGAGCTGCCTGTTTGAGGCTCCTGCTCTGAGGAAGCCGCAGCACCAGCGACGTGCTGCACGTCTCCTCCCTCCTTCCCTGGCTTCTCCCCTACCGCGGGGTTTGTCGGGGGTTTTTAACTTCCCG
>NW_005841924.1:730318-744526 GCF_000455745.1 Alligator sinensis
GCCCCCCTTTGGGGGAACCGGTTTTTAAACCAGCGGGTGTAGCGCCGGCTTGCGCGGCTGTAATGGCGGCTGCATCTGCTGCTGCAGTCCCCGCTCCGACGCCGCCGTCCCTCCCGGTGGTGAGTAGCCCAGCCCGTGGCTTTCTTGAGGGGGTGTTGTTGCCCCCCCCTATCCTGTCTATCCTCCGCCTGCACCCATGACAGCGGCCCGTCGCCGTCACAGTAGTAATATTCCTTGTTTGTAAGTAAAACAGAAATAAGCACTTTCAATTATAGTAGCAAATCTTTTATGGTGGGGAGATTTTGGTTGGGTCTCAGAGAACTTATTTCACCATCAGAAAGGCCTTCCCTCAAACTTTCTTCAGTATTGTACATCATAGTGCCACATAGTACTGGGTAGGGGTATTGTATTTAGGTTCTTAAGCTACATTCATCACCAGGGTTTCAGAAAGGTTTTAGACTCCTTTGGAGCTGATCAATGGTTCTCCTCACTCAGTCACAAGGCCATGATGAAAGAAGGCAGAGAGTACTGGGGGACTGATGTCTTCCACTGAGAAACTAATGTCTCACAAGAGTAGAAATCAGGCCATAGAGTCATGAGTCCAAGTCTTTTGTGAGTAGAGCCTTTGCATCTCTATCTTAAAATTCCCATTTACTTTTACTTAAACACTATCACAATGAATGTCACAGGGCACAGAAAAGGACACAGAAATGTCCTTGTCCTTGTTTCAAGCCAATATGCCTGACAGCATATACATAAATAATCCCGTGCTCAAAAGGTATCACAATAGTTTTTTTGTGAGCACAAGTTCCAGTTAGTTTTGGGACGTGGGGTGAAACACTGAAATTCACAAAGTTCAGAGCAGGGATTCTTTTATATAATCACCACGCATTCTAAGTGGGACCCAGTGTCCAAGGGTAACACAATCCCTAAAATTATATTCAATGTAAAAATATGCAAATGTACACCATTTTATATTTTCAAAGCAGCAATTTCACAGAGATCAGAACTTTAGGGCACACATCTGGGCTTGTGAGCAAATTCATGAGATCTCTTTGTAGGCTACAGCACAACACGCATGGTCTGGCTTCAGCTATATTTTGTTGCTAAATCCCAGGCAAGGCTCAATCTGCCAGAAACCTCTGTTACAGCCCAATTTTTTTCTAAAGTATGCAATCTCTCTGAAATGTAATAAAACTGCCCACTTTATGCATATGTGTTCAAGCTTTTCATTACTATGAAATACCTGGGAAACAAGATGACAGCACAAGGAGAGGGCAAAAAAGCTATTTGAACACACACATACAGAGAACAGAGCTGGCAGGGCATGCTGCAAAATGCCAAAGGCCATGTAGAATAAATCCCAACTGTAAAATTCAAAGATAAAAGTATCCAGATGCCTTCAAACACAAAAAAATCACCATTAAAATCTACTAAAATTGCAGAAACATCCAAAATTGACAAATGTGTCATCCTCCCACATATTCCAAGACAAAAAAGGAAAAAACACACACAACATTAAATGCAGTTATTACACCGACAGTCTTCAATGCTTGCTGACGTATTTCTATTCTAGGCAGTTTGTCAATGAATATGCTTACACAATACAAGGTCATTGGGTTGGCCTCAGACAGTTACAACAACATGCACCTAGGACTAAACAAGGAGATAAAAAGCAACCATGTTGGTCAGGGTTTGACATGAGGAACAAAGACTGAGCCTGTATCATAACTTGGATTCTTCATCACTGCTTAACTGGTACCGCCCCTTCCACCCATTTATACATTACTGAGATTCCAGGGTTTTGACATCTTTACTTCATAGAGGATTTGCCTTTCTTCAGTGCCCCCAAAATTGGCAATATTTCCTTATAGAAGCAAAATACTTGGTGATATCTACCCAAAGAACCCTGCCTGTTTATATCCTTAGATCAACACAGCTACAACCAACAACCCTAAAGAAGCAAGCAATCATCGTTCACAATGTTTATAAAATACTAGGCTTCAGTTTTCTCCTTTTTTATTTTAAATGGCATTAAATTGTATTTCAATGGTGGTAAGCTGCACACCAAATGTGATTGTAATGCATATAGATATACCCAAGCTCACATCTGGATAGCAAATTAGTAATGGCCACATGGGCTTTTCCCAGTGAGCACCTACCCAGGGTCCCACATGAGACTGAAAGCCAAGTTGACCTGGGAGTTGCTGCCATTACACAGTTATCAGCACCCCAGCTAACTTGTTTTAAGCCAGCTCAGGAAACACCATATAAGCAGCAGTCACGTCTCTGTACTGCAGGGAAGGCATGCTGATAGGTGGGAAGACCATCTCACAAATAACTTAAGTCTCCGGGTCTCTGTGGGTTTATCTGCACCACCTAAATACTGCTGCTAAGAGCACTGCTATAAAACACATTCACCTGCAGCCCCTTACTCCATGAACACCAAATACCAGAAATGAGGCAGTGCCTCAGAATGGTCCTGAGTTCATCCTGTTAAGTGCACTTGAGCCCTGGGCCACTATAAGATGGCCATGTTGCCTCATTTTGGGGAGCTAGCATGCAGAGCTGGAGGGAGTGGGAGTTGTATATCTCACAGTGGTATTCCCAAGTGCAGCACAGAGGCAACGCAGGCATGTTCTATCTGCAGTGCTCTGCACTTTATTCAGTCATTTAAAAATAATGTTGGATTGGTATAAATGACATAATTTGCCAATATAAGCAAAGTATGATTCATTCCCCAATGATCAATGATTGTACTGCTCAGAAAGAGGATACATGATTTATCCTAATATCCAGTAAGTAAACTTTTTATTAAAAATTATTAAAATTAATATAAAACATGTAGTTTGTGTTTTGTTCTAAGCATCACATTTTCTTTCCTTCCCTCTCTACTTTCTTTTTTTTTTTTACTCAGAATGGTTATAATATTCTATTCTTTTTAGATTTCCTTTTCCTTTTCAACCATCCTTCTGCCATACCAGCAAGAACTTTTACTTGTTAACTTATTATTTTTCCTAATTTGCTCTTCAGATGCAGAGTTTCTTCACCATGCCTAAATTTCTTGGCCAACAAACAAAGCAGTCAATGTTTTGTCCATGCTGGTTCCAATCTAGGACTGAACTGAATTTTAAAACAGTGTAATTCTAGCTATATAACCTGGATAATTATGTTGAGAACCATTTTATCTACTGCTTAAGAGGCAAATGGTCCAAAGTTATGAAGCTTGGATCTAGAGTTTTTTTCGGGATATTGCAGCTGAAGATTTCAACCATAGAAGTGGAAGAGCAGTTTTAAAATACACTACAAATCCTCCTAGGCAGATCAAATCTATCTAGTCAGTATGTTTATCACCTACAGGAAGGACCATAATAGAAAACCTGTTTCTTTCTGCAGTTCCCATTGTTCAAGCACCTGAGATTCTCCAGGACTAGAAGGTGCTGTCCATCACTTGTAAAATTCCTGAAAACCAAAAACTGAATACTATTCCATTTTTGGTTTCTCACTGAAAGCCTAAAAAATGTCAGTGAAATATTGGATACCATTTAACATTTTTTATGACATTTTTTTACTAATGTTTCACAACCAGTATTTATCTAATAATAGCATGTAGTTCAGGGGTGGGCAATTATTTTGGGCAGAGGGCCACTTACTGAGTTTTGGCAAGCTATCGAGGGCCGCATAACAGGCAGCCCAGGACAGATAAATATTAATTTTCTACATTTTTAGGGGCCCCGCGGGCCAGATAGAATGGCCTGGCGGGCCGCATCTGGCCCCCGGGCCACATTTTGCCCACCCCTAATGTAGTTACATACCCTTTCCCTGGAAGTCTCCAAGTGCCAAAAGGTGTGTGAATATTATTAGCCTCATCTGAGGAGGCACTGAAGCCCAGAAAAGTTAAGTGGCTTGCCCAATATCTTGCAAATAGGTGACAGAGTCAAGACTAGAATAAGACAATCCAGAACTATAAAGACATGGAGATCACTAACAATGGCAGGGACCATCCACAGAAAAGCTGTCTCCGGAAGGCATAAGACTCAACAATAAAGCAGGAAAGATGTTTATGATGAATAGTAAATTCACTGGGGGAAAAAGGAGAGGGATTTAAATTGTTTACAAATTCTAAACGAATTCAGTGACTGCTTCCAACTAAAAAAGAGAGAAAATTATTGAAAAGATTTAATTTTGAATGACAAAGCCACAACCCAAGTTCTCACTGAGGATGAACATTTCTGCTTTTTTATGTTGTGAACAAAAATGGAAAGAGGGGTGGCCAGTCTTGGCCTACCTGCATGGGAGTGGTATGGAGTGGTGCTGGCTGAATAATGGACATTTTCAAAGCAAAACTTATGTTAAAATAATGTTTTTCATTTAAAAGTTGACCTGAATTAGAAGATAAAGTTTAAACATAAGAATTAAATAAGTCCTAAGCAAAACCAAACATTTTGGTAGACTGAAAATGATTTTTTTTTCCCCCATTTTGCCGAAAAACTGCAAAATTTTCTTTTTCCTCTTAACCAATTGGAATTTGTTTCTTAATTTTTTTCAAACTGAAAAATCTGTTATTCACTCAGATCTCCTCAACCTTGTCTCAGCTCTCTACACAGCCCATTTTTGTTAATGACATAATGGAGGGGGGGAAATTATTTTCTGTGAAAACTCATTTTAAGACTTCATGCTGTGTCTTGAGGAACTGGGGCCCCTACCAAGAGTCAATAATCCCATTCCATAATCTAGCCCTCATAGAGTGCTGAGAAGGCCTGCTCTTGGCTCTAGTATAGTGATTATCAAGGTTTTTAGACTCAAAACACCTCTTGTTAGACTCTAGGAAAAGAAAATTCCAGTCCTCACTTCAGTTTTCACTTCTTTTTCTACTATAAAAAATACTAGAGCAATTTTTTTCTGTTGCAAAAAACTCAAAAAGACCACAACAGGGCAGAATGTTTTTAACATTATGAATTCCCATTTTAAATCTCTGGGTTAATCTTGGGAATTATGTTTGCACACCTAGCAGTACCAACATTGCATGGCACCCTGCAGAACCCTTGAAAGACTTTCAAGGCACCCCAGTGGCACCTTGGTTGAGAATCACTGTTTGAGCAGCTAAACACTTTAAGAGTTCAGAGCTAGTTCCAGGCAGCACACCTAGAAGTTCCCATTTTTCATATTCATTGTGGATGGTCTGAAAAAGAAAGTTTTCACATTTACGCATCACTGAGCTAATAGCTATGTATTTTGGATTAAGTCTAAATACCAATGTTTTCTATCTTTCATGGTCTTTCAGGCTATATCCTGTTATCTTTGTCTGTGTGCTAAGAAGATTCAAAGTCTCTGAATCATCCCTTAGGAGTCTAATAATAGATTCGAGAGACTGTCTGTAGGGGTGCAAAGAAAATATTTAACAGAAAAACTAGTGTACGCTTGCTGTATGGTGGTATTGCATACATATGTAGTACTTTTCAAAGTCTTTTTGTAAATATAAAACTTATACACGTTGAAGCCAGTCCTTCAATAAATGCATGTTCTGAAATGCTCATCATCAAATTTTGGCAAAGGTGCCTAAAGAACAAGACAGACATATATTTTATAGTATCTATGTACATAATTGTATAAATTATATCAGACGACAAAGAATAATTACAGAGGAAACAGATACAAATTAATCAAAACCAAATGGAAGTATTCTTCACTATCCTATGCTATTTGTTCAGTTATCATTACTAAATTGAAGGAACCCATTTTAATGTTTAATAAGTGACATACTGTGTCAAGTATACTGTCTTGAAGCTGCATTATAAACACACACACAGAAAGAGCCTGCAACCCGTAAATTGTCTCAACAGAGCTCATTTTACAAGCTGTCTGCGTGAACTGTTTTTATGTTCTCCTAGCTGCTGTTTTAACAGAACAGGCCTAATTTTTTTACAAGAGATAAAATATTTGATGCGCCTCATTAGAAAGAATGAAAGCCCATTAAGTACCTACCTTGCTCATGTTCTGTGGCTCCAGCTCTCATGCCTTTTTTAGTCCTGCCGAGCTCCCACAGAGCAAGCAGCCCCACAGTACAGACCTGACTGATACATTGTGACAAACATTCAGCCACTCTTCTGTTTGGTGTCAATTTATACTGTTAGGCTTTCTCCTGTTTTTCTAGACAGAGGCATTATCATGGGAAACAAGAACCATCATGGGAAACGATGGATCTGGTCAAGGCACATTGTGCTCTTTCAACATGTCGAAGATAATTTGTCTGTTTGCTGACTACCGGCTTTGGTTGTAGGTCACTAGGGTGCTAACACGAAGCACAGCTAGCGGACTCTGCTCTTTGATAGGATTTAGGGGTAATCTTAGGAAGAAAGAGGGAGAACAGACACTGGCTTTTGGGCATGAGATGGATGGGTGGGAACAACAGACAATACATGACTGATTTATTAACCATTTCACTCACAGATACAAATGAAAGGGTTTTCTGTCAAGGCTGCTTTTCCCCTGTGGAAACCATACTGGCTGAGTACCCTTTCTGGAGCAATGCTTTTGAGATGTGAAGCCTTTGCACTCCATGTTGAGGTAGGAGATGCTAAATCATTCTCCCTGTTGGCATACTCCATGTGTTCCCATCTGATATATATATAGTGCACATGGTAACATTTATCCAGTGTACCCCCTTAAGCCCTGCTCCTAAACACTGTGCCGCAAGAAAATCAACCAAACTGCATTGTGTGGCTTATTATCTATCAGTTATACTTCAGCCATGTTAAAAGGCCTTGAAGAGGACTGATGCACTACTGTGCTATATTCTACTCACATACAGGAAACTGCAGTCTGTGCCCTGGGAGGCTTTCAATCCAATTTCACATTGCATTGAAATAGCAGCATTAAAAGGTCAGCTCTGATGAGATGGTTGAAATCACTGCAGCACGGCATTCACAAATTTAACTAGAACAGCCTTTTGCTCACACATGCTCTATTTGTATGTTTCTACAGCTGTGACCTAAAACAGGTTTATCCTTTCTAAAAAAGAGAAGACAGTTGGTTTAGGAAGTAATATTTGCCTCTTGTAAGTAAGAGAGATGGGAATATGACACTTACCGTTACACACACATGAATTATCTCTGCCCACCTTGCTCATACAGATAAATGCCATAAAAAGCAGCTGTCATGGATTCTTTATATATGCTAACAACAGAAAAAAAAGAAAAATCTGAGTTTAAAGACAAATGGGCCATCTCTGACTGACTATAGGGTGTGAGCTGCTCAAAGATTTTCTTGTATGAGCAAAAATTATTTCCAAAATATTTTCCCACATGCAAAGTTAATCTGGTTAAAGGAAGACTGAAATACTCAAATACATGGTCAAATGCTGAACCAGTAGCCAAGGCTATACTCAAAGCTAGGCTTATCATTAATTCTAGGTGTTATACCCCAAGCTACTAAATAAAGAAAAAAAATAGCTAATCTTTCACATGAGTTTACCCATTCATGGTAGACATACCTAATGTAACTGAAAATAATAACAGAGTGTTAAAAATAGGTTTCCCAAACTGCTACAGATAGTGCTCATGTGCCAGTAGTTTATCTTACCAAAGAAATGAGTGAATCTCACACAGAAAGGATGTTGCCCGACTGTTTTGAAGGTCTTGGTCAAGCACAAGAGCAGGTTCATAAATACCAACATTTACAGGCAGACTGGCCCAGGATACAAAAGGAAAATTTCCCTCAGAAGTGGAAGAGGAAGAAACCTCTACAGTCTAATGCTGGACTTCCATCTTCCCATGCAAAGGAGATTTGTCATCATTTAGTGACTGAAATGAATGAATCAATAAAAAGACAGCTGCCAGGCCTGTTCTCAAGCCACTGGTTAAAAACTTAACCAGTTTGCCCCTAAGAACATGGGATGTACAGGCCTAACATCAGGATATTAAGAGTACATACCTGTTCATAAATGTAGCCGGGGAACCATCATGGTGAGGATCTGCTTAGGTGCTTTGCTACATTCAGTTCTGCTCCTCCTTTGTGGTTGTGCACAAAGCAATGTGTAATTGCTTTCTCTTCCTTCTGGCTTTCCCCCTTTTCCTCTCCATCTCCTACTCCTGCTCCAGCTCCAGCTCCAGCTCCTCCTTCCCTCCCTAGTCATCCACGTGTTCATGTAACCTCCACCAAGATTGCTGTCCATGTCATGCAGCAGGTCCCCTCTGAGCCTTTATATTTAGCCTGCTTGGTCAAGGTTCACCCTCCCCGGGCCTGGAGCTGCTCTGGCACAGAGAAATGGCAGATTCTGCCAAGGAAATGGAAGTGATAATTTTTCATTCATGGAAGTAAAAGAAAAGAATTCCCCTTTTTTTTACATTCTGTGTGACAGCAAGTTCTGGTTGTTACTTTCATTAACCCAGTGCTCTTTATTTCACCTTCACACAATGGCCTGTTCAGAAGCATCTGCTAATTACATTGCCAGTACACAGACACTATGACAAGAGGTTCATACTTAGTTCATTAAAAGCCATATATTCATATGGACAATCAGACTGGGGCCATTAGAAATGCTGTCATTATGTAAGGCTACGCAAGTCTTCAAGAACATTAATCTGCTGGACATCCCCAAGTGGAAGAGGAAAAAGCTTCTGCCATCTAATGCTGGAGTTCCATCTTCCATGCAAAGGAGATTTTTCATCATTTAGTGACTAAAAATATTTAACCAAAGAATGGAAAAAGCTTGTAAACTGCAGGAATGATCAATTGAAGTTTACTCGGCCTAGGAATCTCACAGAACTTCAATCATCAACCCAAAGTAGGGGAAAATCCAGGCAACCATTAGAAGATGCAGAAGGTAACTAATAGCAGAATTAATTCCCTTAAGACTCCTTCCCAGACAGCAGACCACAAATAGAAAGCATCAGGAAGCCATGGACTATCCTCCCCAGTGGGCTTTTTCATTAACACAGCCACTGGCACTTATACCTGAGATTGTCTGATAATGCTTTAATTCTATAGTAATACTATAACTTGATAATCAATCAACTATCAACTTGCATGACAGTTGAATTATGTCCCTCATGCTTGCTAGACCTGTAAGCTTTGCCTTGATTTCTTTTTTTTTTTTTTTTTTTAAATAAAAGGTGCAAAATTAAAAATGAATTCTGAGTGGCACGCTTAATTCTCCCGTTCTCCCCTCCTCTCCATTTGTGACTCACCTTGGATCATATGTGTTGGTGCAGGAGTGGAAGAAGAGAACCCAGGGAAATAGCCTGGCTTCCATCTCAACTGATATCAGCCCAGTACATATTAGGGCTGTGTGAAGCTTTGGTTCCTGATTCAATTCAGCAGGGATTTGGCCTGATTCAGCGGCCGAATCTCCAAATCCAAATCAAATCAGAGGAACCTTTAATCTCTCCAAATTGAATCAGAACCCTCTGAATCCATTCAGATTCAGAAAGATTCGCTGATTCGGACATAAATGTTTTTCCTATATACCTCTAGGTACCAGGTAGCTTATGAATGCTGTGATGCTGGGTTGCATTGAGGATCCCACAGGAACATGGTGGGGTCCCCAGCATGCTTGGCAGCAGACCCAGAAGTGGACCAGAAGCACTTCCAGTCCACTACTGGGGCTGCCGGAGAGCACTTTGGGCCCCCCACATCCCCCTGGCTCGGCGACTGGTGCCTCCTGGGTCTGGGGGGGGCACCCAGAATACCCCCACAGCTGATTGCTAAGCCAGGGGAGCACAGGGGAGACCGCCCCCCATGCACTCTGTAGCAGACCTGGAAGTGGAGCAGAAGTACTTCTGGTCCACTTCTGGGTTTGCCACCAAGCACACGGGAGAGGGGCGCGCTCCTGTGGGATGCTCCATCCGTCCCTGCATCGCAGCGTTCACAAGACACCTGGCACCTTGAGGTATGTCGAAAAAACATTTAAAGCTGCATCTATGGCCGAATCACTGATTATCCAAATCAGCATCAAATCTTCAGATTTGGATTCGGACAAATCAAATCAGGGACAGTCATCCGAATCAACAAATCAAATAACTGCACCCAATTGGGGGCAAATCCGAATCTAATAGGGCCTGTTTTGCACACCCATAGCACATATACTCTTCCAAAGCAATCACTCCACAACCAGAAGTCCCTCCCACTTATGCTGGAATTTATGCCATTACAGCAACAGATATTGGTCACTCTCTACCCAGCTGTAGTTCCCAGTCCCTCTGTTCCAGTGCCACTTCCTCCCTAGGCTGTTTCCTAGGTACAGGTCTAAACATTTCCTCAGGATATGACCCGAGGATATCCCCTATCTCACCCAGCTGTGTAACCTGTTCCTGAGTCTGCTCAAGAACTGCGGCGTACTTTGAGGTCTATTCTAGCTTGTCTGGCCCCTCATCTCCATTGGTGACATCTAAAAATCAGACTATCCCCATTCAGAAAACCCATAGGCATTGCATTCAGGGAGCTGGGAACACTGAGTCATATTCACTTTCTCCATCATCTAAGGCTATGTGTTGGTTGGGTGTATATATGCCAGGGATAAATGAAACAGGAATTTCTGATGCATGAAAGGAAAGTAAAAAGTGCACAGGCAGAAAGGTGGAAGGCACAGGCACAGCATAGTATCTTGACCAGGCTTGTGGCAGGCAAGCAACTCCCTTTATTCTATTAAGGGTTTACATCAAGAACCCTTTATAGTAAAGAGGTAATAACGTTACTGTTGCCCTTCCTAGAGTCTGGTGACTACCCTTCTGTAACAGGGAGCCTTAGGCCCCTGTTACTTTAAAGAGAGAAATGGCAGCAGGTAAGAGTACAGATTGCTGAGCAGTGGCCAGCCACGAGAAAGAAGACAGAAAAAAAACAGTGCTGCCTAGGCAAAGAGCTGCTCATTAGAGTGAAGGGGCACACCGGTGACCAGCAAGCTGCAGAGTGAAGAGTTCCTGGGTGCAAACTGCAAGAAGGGGCTCTGTGGACTGCTGGAATCCCCTAAGGATGCAAGTAAGGCACTGAAGGCTTGCTATCAAGTGGGGGGTTACCCAAGGCAAAGGGAAATATGGGTGCTCTGACAGTAAACTACTGTTGATCTTTGGACCTAGCATGAGTTTAGTTTGTGTTATAGCCAGCATGCTTATTTCTTTGTTACAGTTCAGACTTTTAGGGATGAGAGGAGGTCCCACCAGTGCTCTAAACAGGGCAGAGATGGAGCTAGACAGCCCAGTGCCCAAAGCAGGGGTGAGACAGGGTCCAGAACTGAAGTAACTGAGACAAGAGCTGGTGCCTAGAAGCCAGGTCCAGCACAGTGAGCCTGGGCTAGAAGGCCTAGCTAGAGAAAAGGGGCAGAGGTTGGGAAGCCCAAGGCCCTAACAAGGGAAAGAATGTACCATAACACCTGTGAGGCATGGGTATGGGCATGGCTGTAGGGGAAGTTGGAGGTCATGAATGGCCCTTAAGGCTACAGGTGCCCTGGGGAGCACAGATAGGCTGAAAGAGCCCACTTAGCATTAAGCCAGGCTTGAAACCTGCAGTCTGGGAAGGATCTGCTGACTGTCAGGGAAAGGGCAGACTGCTCTAGGATCTATTAAGCAGCCTCCGTTCTGATCAATTAAATATATCAAGGTGTGGCAGGAGCAGGGCAAGGTTTGCATGACCCCCAGTAGGCATCACAGCTGCCCCTGAAGCCCAAACTCGCTACATATTCTTACTGCTCTGCCACATCAGGAATGTCTTTCTGGTCCCACTTTGACAGTCTCTTGGTATGCTACACTTCCTGAACACTACATTTCCAGGACTACTTTATGCCACACCCAGGACACTGGAGAACTACCAAAACATGAGCACAGGTATGTAGACTTTGGCTATGTCCTCCAAAATTCACCAAACCATAACCTCAGACATGAAAGTGGACCATAGTTCAAAGCCCAAGGGTTTTGCCTGTAGGTGGCCAGAGACTTTGGGCTGTAGCATGGTTAAGAATGTGGATTAAGACTTCAGTGTAGACAGACCCTCAGAGTCGAACGTGTGTGTTTCTGAAGAGTCAAGATCAACAGCAATGGTCTCACCACAACACAAGCAGACATGAGTCTTCAACATAGACCCCATTCTAAGGTGCAGGCACATAAAAGTTAAGTGTTGCAGCATCTAACATTTAAGCACCTAAGGGACTAACTGGATCCATTGGATCCATTCTTTAGCCTTTTAATTTGACTGCACAAACCTTCGACTCCCAGCCAGACTTCCCAGGTCAGAGTAACATTCTGATATCTTCCAAAAAGGAGATCCACCCCTTTCCACACCCAGAATAAGGCTGTTAACAATTTCTCTGTGCCAGGAGAGGATTATCTAGTTGAATTGTCAATTTACTTGGTAATTATTTTATATGGCAGACACCTCACAAAAACAAGTCAGGACACAGTTTCTGGTTCTAATAATCTAATTCAGCATTAAGCAATGAAACCTCTTTGGTGGCGGGGGTGGGGAGGAGAGAAGGGAGAGAGCGTAAGTGCACACGCATGCATCATTTAGAGATTAAGGTAGGTGACTAGGAGGCATCTGGGTTCTTGTACTCTATTTCCAGTTCACCATGTCCTTGAGTAATGCACCAAAAGCATTTTAATTGTCTTAAGCTTTAACCTTTATCCATTCATGCCTCCCTCTTCCCTTTTTCTGGTCTCTGAGCATCTGCTGTCCTTTGTCTGACTTTGACTACATGCTTCACGGGGTAGGATCCTATCTTTGCCCTTAAAGTACTATGCACATCTCTGGCAGTATTTAAATGACTACAAATTATTTGCCCTCTCCATGCCTCAGTATTTCACAACTCTATTACTATTTCAGCAGAATCTGCTAAAAACAAAGCAAGCCTCTCTCATTGAGAGAGAATGAGTACACCACACACTTCCAAGGACAGAATTTAACCCTGAGTTGTGTTTATTTTGACATTAGTGAGAGTACAAGTTAGCTAAACAGACCATAGTCACAAAACCATGCTGATTTGATCTGTGATATGACTGCATAAACAAGAACGCTAAAGAAATAGTGTGCTGGCTTGTGTGTCTTAAGAAATATAGTGGAATAGGTGGATGAAATGCATTCATTTGGAAGGAAACAGCTTAAGAAAATAAAAAAATATTATCATGCACTGAAGGGAAAACACTCACTTGGGGAAAGCAAGTGTTGGGGGGGGGTGTCCTTTACTTAATAATGGTCAAAGTAGACATTAACTCAGATGTGTTTTCCCCAGTCTAGCTGCCCTTGGGTTAGTATAGTTGATACAGGCCAGTTTCTATAGCCAACATTAAAGAGAGGGCTGTGGCCAGCACCACATCTAAGCCATCTTTGATTCCCTGCCCAAATGACCAAGTAACTATTCATGGACAGATCTAGGATTTTGAAAAGGGAGTACAGATGGTGTGGCACATTTTTCTTCAATTAAAAAGAAACCAGAAACTTTACTAATATGCTAGGGGCCTGGTGCTTTGTTACTCAATTTAAGACCACATCAAAAACAAATATAACTATTGAATTGTGCAAATCTGCGCTAATTTAGTAGATCATATATTATATTAAAAAACACAAATTAGGCAAAAAAATAGTAAAAAGACATTATGCCATTAGTCCTATAGTCACTATAGTTAAATGCACATCACTTATTTAGATTCATAAAACAAAATCTAATTTTTGAGTACCTTGACAGTGCCTCCAAGACTTCATTGGAAGTCATTTCTATACCTGAGTTAATATTACCAGACCTAAGTTAAAGTTTCTAGCTAGAGCTAAAACCAGTCTAGGGGGCTCTGAAATAGAAAAGAGACATTACCAGGAATGGCTAACAGACAGCTAAAATGCAGAAGAAAAGATAATTTGAGCAGATGAACGTCAAGACCATTAAAAAGGAAAGAGTTGTTAACATGGAAGAAGAGAGATTAGCAGGAACCAGATAAATTATGAGTCATGAAGTCAATTGACTCCTTCAGTGCTGCCTGGATAGAAATGCCACTGCCTCTCCTAAGCATTTGGTTTTAAAGTTTGGGCTGAGGGGGAATCAGTGCAGTACAACTGCAACATGACACTCTGCACTTGGATCTACACCCATAGGCAGCTGAAGCGGGGGCGCTAACGGGGCACTAACCAGCTGTGGGATTCCAGCAGCTGCAGCAGAGGTGGGGAGGGACATGAACGCAGCAGTGAGGGAGGGAGTGGAAGTACAACTGGGGCTGGGGCTGGGGCTGGGGT